>NW_022436952.1:11579789-11716974 GCF_009761245.1 Sapajus apella | reverse complement strand
AAAAAAAAAAAAAAAAAAGAATACAACACTCAATTACAGCCAGATGGGAGAGACCCACAGGGCAAAGTATAGAGATGGGACATGGAGCTTCTGTACCCTCTCTGGACAAGTCACCCTCCCAGCACCTTCATATGTTCAGCAACCTGGACATTCTCCAAATCCTTTCAGTTAGGGTTTTTCTGCAGGCTCCATTACTTAGGCATGCTGGATTAAATTACTGACCGCTAGTGATTGACTCAGTCTCTAGTACTCTTTCCCCTGTCCCTGTAGTTCAGAGGATGGGGCTGAAAGTTTCAATCCTCTAATCACATGGTTGGTTTCCCTGGTAACTAGCTCCCTTCTTTAAGTGATTTCCAAAAGTCATCTCATTCACGTAAACTCATGTGTTTAAAAGTGGTGTGTTACAAACAACAGAAGATGCTCCTTTTACTTTTGTCACTTAGGAAATTACAAGGGTTTTAGGAGCTCTACCTGAGAACTGGCAACTAAGATCAAATATATATTTCTTATGACATCACCATATCACATTTAAGCCAATTTGTAGTTTTCCTACTCAAGAAGCAACTTTGTTAAAATTTTCATTCTTGCAGAGCCACAATGTTACATGATATATTTGTGCCATAAGAATTAAGTGAGTTTCTTATCTTCAACCTATTCATCTAAAAGCAAGATGATCTAATAAGAAGCTGCAGTCATGCATCACTTAATGGTAGGGGTACATCACCAGAAACACGTCCTTAGGCAATTTCATTGTTGTGTGAGCATCAGAGTGAACTTACACAAACCTTGATGGTATGGCCTGTTACACACTTAGACTAGATGGTATAGCTATTGCTGCTAGGCTCCAAATCTATACAACATGTTAATGTTCTGAATCCTGTAGGTAATTGGAACACAATGGTAAGTATGTGTGTATTTAAAGAAATCCAAACATAGAAGAGGCACAGTAAAAGTATGATATAAACAATTATATCTAAGGTGCCTACTATGAATGGAACTTGCAGGAATGGAAGATGCTCTGAGTGAATCAGTGAGCAGTGGTGAGTGAATCGGTGAGCAGTGGTGAGTGAATGTGAAGGCCCAGAACATTATTGTACACTACTGTAGAATTTATAAGCACAGCACACCTAGGCTACACTACATATTTTTCTTCAATAATAAATTAACCTTAGATTATATCACTGTAACTTTTTACTTCATAAACTTTTTTAAAAACTGTTTGTTTGATTCTTTTGTAATAACACAGCATAAAACACATTGTACAGCTGTATACAAATATATTCTTTCTTTATGCCTTTTAAATCCTATGGGCTTTTTTCTATTTTAATTTTTTTTCTATTTAAATTTTTTTAAAACAACAACAAAAAAAAAACTAAGACATAAACACGCACATTAGTCTAGGCATGCACAAGGCCAGGATCATCACCGTAACTTCTACCTCCATGTCTTGTCCTTCTGAAAGGTCCTGGCACAATAAGAGGCATGAATCTGTCATCTGCTGTGATAGCAACGCTTTCTCCTGAAGAAGCTGCCTGAGGCTGTTTTACAACTAGCTTTCTCTCTCTCTCTCTCTCTCTCTCTCTCTCTCTCTCTCTCTGTGTGTGTGTAGCATGTGTGTATATATGTACTAAATATATAATGTGTGTGGATATATATGTACCATATACACAGAGAGATAGAGAGCGAGAGAGAGCAAAAGAGAAAGTACATTCTAAAATAACAGCAAGAAGTATAGTATAGTAAATACTAGGTAATATGAATATTTTAGCTCCATTATAATCTTATGGGACCACCATTGTATATGCAGTCTGTGGTTGACTGAAATGTCTTTATGGGGCGCATGACAGTAATTGATTTTGTCATGTCATAAATTGCCATCAATTGCCCTCTTTGTTTTTCTGCTCTTCGGAGAGAAATTTTCTTTAAATGGATTCCAAATAGCATTTGTTGGGTTTTTTCCTCCATCTTAAGTGCCTTCTAAATATTTCAGCAGTTATCACCTGCCAGGCCATAATAATTTGTCATCATAAAGAACGGGGAATTTTTTTTGTGGGACATATATTTAAATGATTCTGCAGTGAACAAAACCATCTAATACTGAATGTTTGCCTGTTCTTGCTTGCGTGATTTTTGCCTAGCTTATGACAAGCAGCAGGGATATTCTGTGAAATGCCTGTATATCCTTAAACTTTGGAGTCAGTTTATTTCTCTAATGGTTACATTATCAAGTGCATATATTTTGTTCTAAGATACATTTTTATTGGAATATAATCTACTTACAGAAAAGTGTACACATATTATGTGTACTGTTTGACAAATATTCATAAACAACCATGTAGCCAGCACTCAGATCAAGAAACAGAACGTTTATGAGCCCCAGGAAGCTCCCCTCATGCTCCTTATTAATCATCACTTCCCCTTCCAAGTGTAATCGCTCTTTTACATTCTGGTACTTTAGATTCATTTTTTCTATTTTTTAAATAAAAAGTTTTCCCATTTTTATAGTTAAAGATATACTTTTTACTGGGCATCATACAAATAAACTCTTTTGTCTCCAGCTTCTGTGTCTCAATCACAGGTTCATGAGACTCAAAATAAATAATGGCTGTTATGTGCAGCAGCCAGTATTTATTTATTTTTATTGCTGTGGAATATTCCATTGTATGAATAGACTGCCATGCGATTTTGAGTTATGGAATTGACACTAGACTGTGAATCTGAGCAGGACACTTGTTGTCAATGAGTAGGACAGTTAATATCTAACTCCTCAGGGCAGGTTGGCTTTCCCAAGAAAGCAGCCTCCGAGATAGTGATTAGTGTATATAAGAACTTACTGGAATGTGTTACCTCAAGCAACACCTGTGGGAGAGGGGAAGGGAGCAACATGAGGCGGAGGAAAAGTTGGGCTGTGATGCAGTTACAACATGGCCTAAGCCGCCCCTGCTTATGACGCTCCTTCAGACTTGTCTTAATTTCCATTAAGGGGGTGAGGTCTTTTTGCCCCCCCCATCGACCAGTCATTGGATTCATGCTACCCACAGTTAGAAGGCTTGACCTTGAAGTAGGCGGCTCTCTGCAATACAATAACCTCCATGCTTCCTGTTAAATAAGCATTCCTAATAGTACCAATCTAACAGGTGCCTCCCTACCTTCTCTAGGGACCAGATCTTCTGATGGACTCCTGTCATCCTAATAAGTATGCAGACATAAGCATTGAGTCAAAATTAGAGTCCTTGGGAGTTGAAAGTGATAAAAACAAACAAACACACTTTGAGCTGTGGAGAAAACTGTTGAAAGAAGTGTTTAAAATTAGATAATAATTTTATATTGTGCTCTCATGTCTTTTGTGCACTTTACAGTGTGCCCATTGGGTTTATGATGAAAGAAAAAAAAGAAGCCTAATCAAATTATCCCACTCCCAGTGCTGAATGAGTCTCCATGTCTGCCTTTCATGGTGGCAAGGTAAGAACAAGAAGGTAAGGGGAAGAAAAATGAGAAGCAATATTTCTTATCAGCCTACTCTGTCCAAAGCACTCTACTATGAGCTTTGCATGTTTTGTCTCATTAAATCACCATGACTATGTGACGTATCTATTATTGTTCCCACTTTAGGAAGAAGAAAGAGGAAAAGAGAGCACTGTGGATCAACAGTTAATCATTGTTCAGAATACAACTGGGACTCAAGTTCAACTTATTCCATTTTTTCCTCAATTTTTTTATTGCATTTTAGGTTTTGGGGTACATGTGAGGAACATGCAAGATTGTTGCATAGGTACACACATGCAGTGTGATGTGCTGCCTTCCTCCCCATCACCTATATCTGGTATTTCTCCCCATGCTCTCTCTCCCCAACTCCCCACCCCTCGCTGTCCCTCCCCTATTTCCCCCATACAGATCCCAGTGTATGATGCTCCTTTCTTTTCTTCTTTTTTTTTCTTTTTTTTTTTTTTTTTTTTTTTTGGAGGCGGAGTTTTGCTCTTGTTGCCCAGGTTGGAGTGCAGTGGCATGATTTCGGCTCACTGAAACCTCTGCCTCCTGGGTTCAAGCGATTCTCCTGCCTCAGCCCCCAGAGTAGCTGGGACTACAGGCTCATGCCACCATGCCCAGCTACTTTTGTATTTTTAGTAGAGACAGGGTTTCACCATGTTGGCCAAGATGTTCTCAATCTCCTGACCTTGTGATCTGCCCACCTTGGCCTCCCAAAGTGCTGGGACTAGAGGCATGAGTGACCACACCTGGCCTCCAGTTCACTTTTTCTTCCAACTACAACACACTTTCTTTCTGTAAGATGACAAAATGAGCACGAACCACCGAGTAGGGCAGCTGAGTATTTTCCCTTTACTTGTAACAGAGTACACATAATTTAGCTTAACAGAATCGGAATTTTCTTATACTGTACCATGTCTTGTTTGCCCTGACTTCAACATAGATTTTGTTTATGACAAAAACACATTTAGTGTATATGCTCACTAGAAAGAAAACCTCATGAGGACAGGGATCTTAGTCACTTCTGTATCCTGAGCACCTAAAACAGGGCTACAGGAAGTTCAATAACCCATTTCTTGACAAAATAAATGACACATCAGTTCTTACAGTTCTGTAGTCCTTAAATATCAACTGATACACATTAAGTCAGTCAGTGACAGAAGTGAAATATGAGACTTATTTGTATAAACATAAGCAATAACTCAGGATTCTCTTCATTTTCAGAAAACTAATGAAATTAAAGCATCATCCAAGGATACACACTTATGACTTCAGTTTATCCATGCAAAGAGCCCTCTTAAAAATGGAAGGTAACTCTGACTCATTTTCTGTCTCTTCCCCCTTTTTCATTCTTTCCCCTTTCTCTGTATCACTTTTATTTTAAAAATATGGTGAAAATAACTTCTGAGAGAATAAAACACGAAAAGAGTCAGAAACAGTCTGAAACTGAAGGGGAAAGACAGGACCAGTTGTGGCAACATTTCCAAGGGGCTGCAGATAGCAGAGTTTATTTATAGTTAAACTAGAGTGAACAGAGATGCCTTGTGATGATGTTGGCTGTGAGTTTTTGTTTTAAGGAAGTGGAATAAATAACACACCTACCTTAAACAGGAGATAACTGCACTTAGAAAATCTCTTTAACGACAAATAAAAGGAGTTGTGAAATTATGCTGCCTGATACTTTTGCTGTTGTGCAATTCCTTTAGAGTAGATGTATAATTCAATCTTAAGCTCCCCAGTGGAATACTTTGGGGCATCTACATGAATCTCATAAATATCAAATTTATTTGCCTGTAGTCATTACCACATGCTAAAGAAAGTGGATGTCACTTATTCTCCACTATAGGATCAGCAGAAAGGACAGAAAATCTGATCATTCCTAAGAAGAGTTAGGTTTACTTTCCTTAAGATTTAAGGTCAAGTTCAATAGCTAGTGAGTCACTGTGCCTGCTACATTATTTTATTTCTGAAAGCTAGAAATGACCTAGTTTACTAACTCCTCCTACCGAGTGTTTCTCTAGCCTGTACGCAGACATGTTCAGAGTTGGAAATCTACTACAATTTTGGACTGTGCTCATTGTTAGGGAGCTCTACTTTATATTAAGCTGACATCTGCTTTCTTGAAAGTGATTAGTCTCCTGGCTCTAGTTATGTCTTCCAGAAAAATTTGGAAGATTAATCCTATTCCTTAAAAAATAATCTTTAAAATAATCAAGGTTCGCTTCTTCCATAACAGCTCTTCTGTAAGTTAAAGAGCTAAGTATACCTGTTGCTTTAACTATTCCAAGAATGAGAGAGCCACGTTATTCTGAAAACGCATCTGCTACCATCATTTATAAACTGTAGATTTCAGGTCTAAATAGGGTTCTAAAGTTGGTACAAATAAGTTGTCTACGTGTTTTTTTGCTTACATACATCATATTTTTAAAATAACTGCTTGCCCCTTAACATATTTTTAAGTTATCATCTAATTTTATGTTTGAAAATTGTCATGTTTAATTTCCAACTTAGTGTTCATATTTGTTAAATACATTTTCATCAGTTTTGAACAGTAGATCTTCCTTATTCAGTTTGTGGAAAATATTCACCATGTAGAAAATATTCACTATAGAAAAAGCCAGTGTGGGCAACCATTCAGCAAAATCAGAGTAATTTTCTCACTGACTATATTTGATTTTGTAAATTTGTTAATATGCATCTCCTGGACAACTCTTCACTACTCAATTCTAGGAGAGATAAGTAGGTAAGATCTAGAGTCCTGCCATGTGTTTACCATCTGGCTGAAATATGGCACTATCCTTTGATCCTCTGAGAATCTCTTACCTACCTGGGCTCATTTTGCTTTTTTTTTTTTTTTTTTTTTAATGAATATTTGTCTCAGGAGCTGTGTGTCATTGAATTGTCCCTTTGTTCAAGACCCAGAGGTTATATATTCTGGGGCAGTGCCCAAGGGCAGTAAAATTTAGGATCGATGGAAAAAATAACACACACTCTCTCTCCCCCCTCCCCCACTGTGTGTGTGTGTGTGTGTGTGTGTGTGTGTGTGTGTGTGTGTGTGTGTGTGTTCAGTAACTAATGGGAACAGGGTGTTCTTTTAGCACATCTCATGGTGGAAGGCAGTTTGCCACATACACTTTCACTGAACTAGATTTAAGGACAAATAAAGATGGAAGAAGGAAAGGGTTCTCATGTTCCTGCAACTTGTATAGTAGTGTCATGGGATCTTTAGGGTGTCGATTCTCCAGTTGGAAACCTCTGTGGTCAGTGGCACCTTCTGCTTGAGTATTGCTCATACCTGCTGGGCTTGTTATCCCAATTCAGACTGGCTGACTGTGCTCAGCTCACGCTACAGGCCTGGGTGCCACCAGCCAGGTATGGAGTGGTAGGGGGTGTGTGAGCCAGTAAGCACGGGGTCTGGACACTGAACACAGCCAGGCACACTGCCTGCTGCAGCGTGGCATGCAACTCCAGGTGCCAGCTTCATGCAAGGCTGTGGCTAGACCAGATGTACCACAAGCAGCTTTTGCTGCAGGCACCAGCAACTGGATGAGGAAAAGACGGTGGCACCCAAAAACTGAGAGATGCCAGAGTCCCAAAGAGAGTGTTACAGTACGTCACATCCCTCACTCAGGGAGCCGTGAGGTCTGGGCTCCCAGAAAGGCCACAGCTCTCTTCTCCTTCTTATTGCTCACAGCTTAGGGATGAGTTTTGGGGGGACATGTTTCAGCCTGTTTGTTACAGGTCCTTCAGTCCCACTGTCCCACTCTGACCCACAGTTTCTGGTCTGACTCTGTACCACTGCTGCTTCCTGTCTTGTGGGGCAGCTGTCCCGCACTGGTGAAGGGCTATAGTATTACAGCAGTTCTGGCTTGGGGAATTCCAAAGTCTGGGCCCCAGAAGGGTCACCACTCTTCACTCCTGCAGTCCAAGAGTGTGTCACCACCTGCAACTTAGTGAGCCGGCCAGAAATGTATTACAGCTCCTTTCACTCCCTGCATTTGGCAGGTCCTGAGTTCTTGACCTGTGTCCAGGAAGAATGAGGTTGTATGGACAACTGGAAGGTGAGCAAGGAGGAGAACTTTATTGAATGACAGAATAACTCTCAGGAGACCTGAAGCGGTTAGCTCCTTTCTGCAGGCAGGTCATCCTGATGAGTGGCTGAGTCTGGCTGAGTCTGGAGTTTTTATGCACTCAGAATGGAAGAAGTACATGCTGACTGGTCCATAGGCAGGCCTGGAAAAAGCACCATCTGACTGGCCAAGACATCAATGAAGTTCTCACTCTGGGTCATGAACCCCACCTGGAAGTGGGAGCCGAGCCCTCAGGCTTCAAGCTGTCCCTGGCTTAAAGGTAAGATTTAACTGGGGGCCCGCCCTTCCCTCCTAAGAACCTGTGTGCCTCCACCACGATCAGCATGCCATCCATGGCTGCAGGCTGTTCCTGCTGAGGGGTACCCGCAGGCCCATGACAAGCTGCCCTCAGTACCTCAGGATCCCATCCACACTCGTCGGTGCCCAAAGTCTGGAGGGGCCAAGGGAGCAGGGGGCATGCATCTCAGTGCTGCCCCAGGTACATGCACACCTCGCCAGGCTGTGACAGTGCTCAACCTTGGCCACAATGTTGCTTACACTGGAGTAGATACTGGGAGCAGGAAGAGGTCAGTGAGTGGGAGTAGGCACTTCTGAGTCTTTGGGGGCAGGGTGCTTCCTGAGCTTCAAAGAGTGCAGGGATGCCTGGGTCTGGAGCCACAGCTGGGCAGCTTTAGCTGCACCTGGGAACATGGACTCTCATCCTGCCAATTCGGTAAGGCATGGGAATCCCACTGGGATCACCTGTGTCCGGCCCCCACTGAGCACACAGCCCCAGTCATACCTCCCCTACTGTAGCTGGAGTCCTCACAGTGGCCATCAGTAGGGAGCTATTGTATTGGCTCTGTCTTTATAGGAGATACCAAATATTCTTTGCTTGATTCAAGCCTTTGCATTGCAGATCTTCAACATTTAATTAACATGGAGGTATGTGTCAGGCTCTAAGTAGCCACATATGAATCTGACACACTCCTTCTAAAATAACTCAGAGCCTTGGGGAAATAAAGGGGTTCTCAAAAACAATTTGTTAGAGTTGGGTCTATGAAGAGCATGGAAAGAATACAGAATTCAGAATAAGATGCTTCTGAGTTTCCCTGTTTTTACTACTCTTCTTCTTCATCTTCTTCCTCTTGTTCCTCCCCTTCCTCCTCTTCTTCCTCTTCTTTCTTCTTTCTTTTCTCCTTCGTTTTCCCTTGAGACAGAGTCTCCTTCTATCACCCAGGCTGGAGTACAGTGGCACAATCTCAGCTCACTGAAACCTCCACCTTCCTGGCTCAAGTGATTCTGCTGACTCAGCCTCTGGAGTAGTAGGGTTACAGGTGTCCACCACGATGCTCAGCTAATTTTTGTATTTTTTGTAGAGATCGTGTTTCACCATGTTGGCCAGGCTGGTCTCAAATTCCTGACCTCAGGTAATCTGCCTGCCTTGGACTCCCTAAGTGCTGGGATTAAAGGTGTGAGCCGCCATCACCTGGCCACAAACCTGTGTTTCTTATTATGACTTATCTTAGCTCCCATACCCCAAAACCCATGCACAAGCTTCTAATAGGTAGTTCCCTAGGAATCTCATCAGATTTTAACTTCTTTGATCCTTTTGGGCTTCAACTAGCTGTTTGCAAGCATATTTGTTTTAGTGACTGTTTAAAAATGGGAAAAAATTGGAAGCATTCCCTTTGAAATCCAACACTAGATAAGGATGTCCTCTCTCACCACTCCTATTCAATATAGTATTAGAAGTTCTAGCCAGAGCAATTAGGCAAGAAAAACAAAATAAAGGGCATTCAATTAGAAAAAGAGGAAGTCAAATTGTCTCTATTTGCAGACGACATGATTGTATATTTAGAAGACCCTATCATCTCAGCCCAAAATCTCCTTAAACTGATAAGTAACTTCAGCAAAATCTCAGGATACAAAATCAATGTGCAGAAATCACAAGCATTTCTATACACCAATGACAGACTAACAGAGAGCCAAATCATGAGCAAACTCCCATTCACAATTGCTACAAAGAGAATAAAATACCTAGGAATACAAGTAACAAAGGATGTATACGACCTCTTCAAGGAGAACTACAAACTGCTGCTTAAGGAAATAAGAGAGAACACAAACAAGTGGAGAAGCATTCCATACTCAGGGTTAGGAAGAATCAATATCGTGAAAATGGCCATACTGCCCAAAGTAATTTATAGATTCAATGCTATCCCCATCAAGTTACCAACGACCTTCTTCATATAACTGGAAAAAACCAACTTAAACTTCATATGGAACCAAAAGAGAGCCCACATAGCCAAGACAATCCTAAGCAAAAAGAACAAAGCCGGAGACTTCACACTACCTGATTTCAAACTATACTTCAAAGCTACAGGAATCAAAACAGCATGGGACTGGTACCAAAACAGAGACATAGACCAATGGAACAGAACAGAGGCCTTGGAGGTAACCCCACACATCTACAACCATCTGATCTTTGACAAACCTGACAAAAACAAGCAATGGGGAAAGGGTTCCCTGTTCAATAAATAGTGTTGGGAAAACTGGCTAGCCATATGCAGAAAGTAGAAACTGGACCCCTTCCTGACACCTTAAACTAAAATTAACTCCAGATGGATTAAATATCTAAACATAATACCTAACACCATAAAAACCCTAGAAGAAAACCTAGGCAAAACCATTCAGGACATAGGCATTGTCAAGGACTTCATGACTAAAAAACCAAAAGCATTGGCAACAAAAGCCAAAATAGGCAAATGGGATCTAATTAAACTTCAGAGCTTCTGTACGGCAAAAGAAACAATCATTAGAACAAACCAGCAACCAACAGAATGGGAAAAATTTTTTGTAGTCTACCAATCTGACAAAGGGCTAATATCCAGAATCTACAAAGAACTAAAACAGATTTACAAGAAACAAACAAACAAACCCAACCAAAAGTGTGAGAAGGATATGAACAGACACTTTTTAAAAGAAGACATATATGAGGCCAACAAACATATGAAAAAATGCTCATCATCACTGATTATTAGAAAAATGCAAATCAAAACCACATTGAGATACCACCTCACACCAGTTAAAATGGTGATCATTAAAAAATCTGGAGACAACAGATGCTGGAGAGGATGTGGAGAAATAGGAACACTTTTACACTGTGGGTGGGAGTGCAAATTAGTTCAACCACTGTGGAAGACAGTGTGGCGCTTCCTCAAGGACCTAGAAATAGAAATTCCATTTTACCCAGCAATCCCTTTACTGGATGTATACCCAAAGGATTATAAATCATTCTATTATAAAGACACATGCACATGTATGTTCACTGCAGCACTGTTTACAATAACAAAGACCTGAAACCAACCCAAATGCCCATCAACAATAGACTGGACAAGGAAAATATGGCACATATACACCATGGAATATTATGCAGCCATAAAAAACGATGAGTTACTGTCCTTTGCAGGGACATGGATGAATCTGCAAACCATCATTCTCAGCAAACTCACATGAGAACAGAAAATCAAATACCACATGTTCTCACTCATAGGCAGGTATTGAACAATGATAACACATGGACACAGAGAGGGGAGCATCACACACTGGGGTCTGTTGAGTGGGGGCCAAGTGAGGGACAGTGGGGGGGTGGGGCAGTTGGGGAGGGATAACATGGGGAGAAATGCCAGATATAGGTCACGGGGGAATGGAGGCAGCAAACCACATTGCCATGTGTGTACGTATGCAACAGTCCTGCATGATTTGCACATGTATCCCAGAACCTAAAGTACAATGAAAAGAAAAGTAATATCCAATAGAAAACCAGATTATAAGAATGGATTAGCTTGTGGGACAGGGAGGATTACAAAAGTGTTTTGCTGAGTAGCATTAAAAGAAAAACTCCAGCTGAATTAAATTGAAAGGAGTTTAACTGAGCAATGAATGATATGTGAATAGGGCAGCCTGCAGAGCCTGAGTAAGCTCAAAGACTCCAGTGCAGCCACATGGTAGAAGATTTATGAACAGAAAAGGGAAAGTGAGGTACAGAAATTGCTGGATTAGTTACAGCTCAGTGTTTGCTGTATTTGAACATGGTTGAAGTAGTTGATTATTCAATTGGCGAAAACTCGGTAATTGGCACAAGCGTAGGCTACATTCTTTTATATCTCTGCTTGTTATAGTTCACAATGTACTGAAAAACCTTTTAGGCCAAACTTAAAATATGTAAGGAGGCTGCTTTAAGCTAAACTTAATTTAAGAGGAGGAAGAGGGAGTAGGAGAGTAGAATTTCAACTGAGGCTGTTTAACAGTAAGGATAAAAAATCTGAAAATTTTAAAAGACAATATTCTTTTTAACACAGGAAGTTTCTCTCCCTTCTTTGTCTAACCCTCTAAAATCCAATTATCCAAACTTTTCACACCTCTGGTGATGCCACTGGTTATGATTGATAAGCCGGCCTATTTTTACATTTGTACTTTAGTTTCATATGCATTGGAAACATAGCTTAATTAAAGACCATATCTCCATGAATCATTTTGTTTTCCTAAAAATTCAACCATGAACAGGTAAACAAGTGTCTTTCTTCTTTTCTAGATCTGTGCATTTAAGATTCTGGTACTTTTTCATCTAAGAAATATTTGAAATCAAACATCTTAGACTAGTTTAAAACCATGTCTTCATTCTTAAGGAAACCAAGTCTTAATTATCTCTCTAGAATTTAAATGCACAAGCACAACTCTGAGATTTAATCAAGAATATTTTAAACTATGGCACCTTTGACTTACACCATAACAAGGCAAAAGCGAGGTGCAAAGTTTCACTCCTTTGACAAACTGTATAACCTTTTAAATGTGCACTAGGATTCTTAACATTAAAATTATAGGAATTGAAATATTCATCCTGTTCTAGTGAGGTAAGTAAGGGGAGAGTTCATTCAACAAAGGAAATTTATGATAATTTATATAATCTTTGACTTATGAAAAGGGAGCACTTTGAGCACTCTGCCAATGCAAATTTATGACATTTACTTCAACTATGGAGTTTGCCTCTCTCTAGGTGTACCTTTGATCTGAGTTGATACTAACTGAAAGTTCTTCCTATAAGAGATATATGTTCACCTGGGTGATGTGAGTGAATCATCCCAGATAAGCTTTTCATAGGTTAAGTGAAATCTGCTAACAATGGAATATCACAGGAATGAAAGGCTGGGCTCTGGAATCAGAAACAATAGATTTGAGCACAAGCCCTACCGTTTCGCTACTGTTAGTGAAGAGAAGCCATAGCAGTCACAGTGAAGTACTAGATGTGATGGTAAGCCCTACTGGCATTGGGCAAGATAATTTCAATACAGTCAGTTTCTTCATCTTAAAGCAGTAAGCACTAAAATATATACTTCATAGAGTAATTAAAAGTATTAAATATCTGTCTTATAGTAAACACAGAAAATGTTATCTATTATTAATCTAGGATTTAAGAAGGTGCCTAATACATGAGATACTCAACATACACTATGAAAATCAAATGATCTAACATTCATTGAAAACTTGCTATAAGCCAGACAATTCTAAGCTTTATATAATGGGTAACATTTAATTAATTGAATTAACTAAAATGTATTAATCTATATTAATAGGGCATTCTTCATATAAGTGAGTTAATCGTAACCTAAGATCTCTGAGATTTCAGGCATCTATGGATGGTTTTCAAGAGAATTATTAAAACCTTGATATTTCTGCAGTTTTCAGTTTAAAAGTGCTTATATGCATTTATTAGAAAGGAAAGTAGTAAAAGAAAGAGATTCTCAAAAACGTTCTGTAAACCTCAAAGTACATAAGAATTTGATACAGATTATTACTTTGATGGCCTCTGCCAAGTGTGTGAGACAAGATGAGTGAAGTTCAGAGAGTGGTTAATTAACTCCTGAACATTATTAGTATTGCAGTTTCTGTAATGAACACTATAAAACATGTTAACTCATCCCTGAAGATTTTTTTCTCATTGTAAATAGGTTATAGTCATCCAAGTGTGTATTTCCCACATCTAGTAGTATCTGTGTAAACTGGGGGCTACTGGGAAGAAAAGCAAAGGAAATCTTGCATTTTCCTTGCAATTACATTAAGAATGAAAAGTTGTATGAAATACTATGGTAGGCCAATGTAATGGATTTTGTAATCTAATTTTTCATCTGTGACCCTTTTTCTAAGGAGCATTTGGGGGAAGAACGTAGTGTTTGCTCACACTGGTTTTTGTAACTGACACAGTTCATGTCATATAGTAATTCAAGTCATACATAGTAGCTGATGAAATATTTATTGAAGAAATGGGCAACTTCTTAAGTCTTAAATTTTACTAACCCCAGGCAAATATCTCTATCAGCATATACCATCTCATTTCACATAAAGCGATAAACCAGCTGTGTACTTCACATGTTACTGATAAGAACCAATGCCAGATGAAGAGAATTAAAATGCAATTTTAATGTTTTACTTTTTTGGGCATGTATGGTATTATCGGTCAGATATTTATATTAAAATCTCTAAGTGGCCTGATTTTCAGCTAGGTACCCTCCCCACCAATGAAAGTTGTCTTATTGCTCATTTCTATGTTTATTTTAAAAATAAATTATCTATACAGAAAAGTTTTTTAAAAGTTATTTGAAATCCAGCTACTCTCACATGGCCTCTAATAGCATTTTTAAAAATTGATATATAATTCACATGATAAAAACTTAACCATGTGTAATTCAGTGGTTTTTAGTATAAAGATGTGTAACTCTCATGACTATACATTTCCAGAACATTCTCATCATTCCTCCCCCAAATTCATGTATCCATTAATTGTCACTCCCTCATCTCCCTTCCCCAAGACTCTAGCAAACATTAATCTCTCTCTATGGATTTGCTTATTTTAGACATTTCATATGATTGAAATTATAAAATACATGGTCTTTTGTTTCTGGCTTTTTTCTCTTAGTATAATGTTTAAAGATTCATCCATGTTGTGGTATTCTGTTAACATTTAAGTGACACATTTTGAAGGCATCTCTCTGAACTTAGCTGTATACCCCGCATTAGAGAAGCATCTAGCAAGAGTTGTGTTCAATTTTGCCCATGTGTTAGAAAAGGCAAAATAGGGTATTGTGAATTAATAAAATAACATTTTGACCATTCTGTCCTTAAAATTGAAGAAAGTATTATAGAAACATGAAAAGTGTTAAACATATTGAATGGTATATGTCATCTACTTAGCTGTGACTCAGATGGCTTAGTGAGTTTACTAGGTCACTCTCCCAGGTTTTCTGTTCATTTGTCCATTTGTTTGTTTTGGGCTCAGAAATCTAATTTGGTCTTCTCATGAAGTGTAGGCTTGTTTTTCAATCAAAGTCTCATATTAAACCAAGCTCACAGGACTTATGTATTCAGGCATAATAAAAACATATTGATTTATAATAGAGAAAATTATCCAAAAGTTCATATGATTCACACATTTCCTCATTGTAGACATATCTATGTGAAAATCTAAATTATGTTCAGAATATTGCTTAAAGACAGAGTAGAAGAATTCAATAACTTGATTGTTTAATAGCTTAATACACTCATCTCACTAAAAAGAATCTTAGGTTATAGTTATTTCTGGCTGCTGCAACAAATTACAATAAACTGAGTGGCTTAGAGAACAAACATTTATTTCTCACAGTTCTGGGTGCTGTGCAGCCCAAGATCAAAGCGTCAGGCATCTAGTGAGAGCACTCTTCCCAGTATGCAGATAGATGGCTCTCTTCTCATTGTATCCTGTCATGGAAATGAGCAGCGAGAGATCCCCTAACTACTCCTCTTTTTATAGGGGCATTAATCCTATTTATGAGAGCTCCAGCCACATGACCTATTTACCTCCCACAGGCCTCACCTCCAAAGGCCATCCCATTGAGGAACAGGCTTCAATACATAAATTTTGGGAGGGGGACACAAACATTCAGCTTATAGCACCTTAAGTGTAAAATTTGCTAACTAAAGATTTATCTTCTCCTAGGTGGATTTAGGGTGGACAGTGACATATTTATTTCTATGTTGCTTCCTTTGAGGCAAGCTAGCCTTCTCTTCAGATTGAAATGTTAAATAAAATACATTAAATTATCCATTTTTGGAAAGCCTCCGACCTGGGAGTCCTTTTGTCTCTTTAAATTATATTTTTGTATCTTTACCTTTGCTCACTGCCTGTTGCATAACAGAGTACAATCTTAAGTTCTTAGGAAGGTATCTTTCTACAACTTCCAAGTTCTATACCTACAACAGATAACTGTCATAAAAGTGAATAATTCAATACAGTAATTGAAAAGTATTTTTCTTCCAATTATAACATTTTTGAGGCTGCTGAAAGAAAAGGTACATGTCTGAGAAGTAGTGTAAAAGATCTGAAATAAACATCTGTGTTGGTACTGGTGTCATTGCTGTATTTAGAGCTTATGACACATTTGTATTTTGACTGTAAAATGTGTTAAATGACACAAGTTGTCTCAGAAGCTGATTGACTCAGATTAGACACTTTTAAGATTTTGTTGTTCTTCTTAGTGATAGGTGGCATTTTTTGTTAGGGCCACCTTTAATCCCATTGACTTTTACCAATCCACTGATCTTATTTAACTGGATACCTGCCTTCTAGTGAGGATTAAGTTTCAATCAAATCTCTACCTGTAGCACCAAGCCCAGGGAGACTGTGAATATATGAATCTGTAGCTGAATCATTATACATGTGAGATGTCAACAAATAAATGAACCCTCTGCCTCCTCCTTCCTCTCTCTCTTCCTCTCCTTCATTTTCTTTGACTCTTTTTCCTTCTTCTGCTCTGCTTGTGCTTCTTGTCAGTGAAGAAATGCTACTTATTTCTTGGACAATTAAGGTTTTCATGAAAGAACTTTGTTTTCCAGTCTGATCTGGGAAAGGCGAGTTCCCAGTATTCAAGTAAAAAAGAAATTAGTAGATATTCTACACTAGGCATCAAAAGAATAAAATAAATATAAAGATTACATAAAATTATCATTCTTTAGTCTCTGAGAACACATTATGATTATTCAGACACTAATATCAGTACCTTTTGGATTATAGTATGGAAATTCCTATTCAGGCATACTGCTGATGAGTAGAATAGTGATCAACAAGACATTTCATTCCCAATTGTGTACTCCATCAGACTCACTTTTAGAAATGCTATCTGTTCAGCTCTTCTGAAATAGTATGTTCGTAATAAAGAGCATGTCTATTTATTTTACTTTAAGTAAAATAAGAATTTTACTTAAGTTCTGTGATACATGTACAAAACGTGCAGGTTTGTTACATAAGTATACATGTGCCATATTGGTTTACTGCACTTATCAGTTTGTCATGCATTAGGTATTTGTCCTAATACTCTCTCTTCTCGTGCCTCCCACCCACCGACAGGCCCCAGTGTGTGATGTTCCCCTCCCTGTGTCCATGTGTTCTCACTGTTCAACTCCCACTTATTAGTGAGAACATACAGTGTTTGGTTTTCTGTTCCTGCATTAGTTTGCTGTGGATGACAGTTTCCAGCTTCATCCATGTTCCTTCTGCATAGTATTCCATGGTGTATATGTGCCACGTTTTCTTTATCCATTCTATCACTGATGGGCATTTGGGCTGGTTCCAAGTCTTTGCTATTGTAAATAGTGTTGCAATAAACATACATGTGCATATATCTTTATAGCAGAATGATTTATAATCCTTTGGGTATATACCCAGTAATGGGGTTGCTGGGTCAAATGGTATTTCTGATTATAGATCCTTGCGGAACTGACATACTGTCTTGTACAATGATTAAACTAATTTACACTCCCAACAACAGTGTAAAATGTTCCTATTTCTCCACAGCCTCACCAGCATCTGTTGTTTCCTGAATTTTTAATAATCATCGGTCTAACTGGCATGAGATGGTATCTCGTTGTTGCTTTTTTTTTTTTTTTTTTTTTGCATTTCTCTAATGACCAGTGACAATGAGCTTTTTCTTTCATATGTTTGTTGCCCACATAAATATCTTCTTTTGAGAAGTGTCTGTTCATATCCTTTGCCCACTTTTGATGGGGTTGTTTTTTTCTTGTAAATTTCTTTAAGTTCATTGTAGATTCTGAATATTAGACCTCTGTTAGATGGGTAGATTGCAAAAATTATCCCCCATTCCATAGGTTGCCTGTTCACTCTGATGATAGTTTCTTTTGCTGTGCAGAAGCTCTTTAGCTTAATTAGATTTCATTTGTAAATTTCTGCATTTGTTGCCATTGCTTTTGGTGTTTTAGACATGAACTCTTTGCCCATGCCTATGTCCTAAGTGTTTTCTTCTAGGGTTTTTGTGGCTTTGGGCTTTACATTTAAGTCTTTAATTCACCTTGAGTTAATTTTTGAATAAGGTGTAAGGAAGGGGTCTAATTTCCGTTTTCTGCATATGGCTAGCCAACTTTCCCAGCACCATTTATTATATAGGGAATCCTTTCTTCATTGCTTTTTTTTGGTCAGGTTTGTTGAAGATCAGGTGGTGGTCGATGTGTGGTGTTATTTCTGAGGTTTCTATTCTGTTCCATTGGTCTATATATCTATTTTAGTACTAGTGTACCATGTTGTTTTGGTTGCTGGAGCCTTGCAGTATAGTTTGAAGTCAGGTAGTGTGATGCCTTCAGCTTCGTCCTTCTTGCTTAGGATTGTCTTGGCTATTCGGGTTTTTTTTTTTTTTTTTTTGGTTTCAAATGAAATTTAAAGTAGCTTTTTTAGTTCTGTGAAGAAGGTCAATGGTAGCTTGACCAGAATAGCATTGAATCTATAAATTACTTTGGGTAATGCCATTTTCATGATATTAATTCTTCCTATCCATGAGCATGGAATGTTTTTCCATCTGTTTGTGTCCTCTCGTATTTCCTTGAGTAGTGGTTTGTAGTTCTCCTTAAAGTGGCTCTTCTCATCCCTTGTTAGTTGTATTCTTAGATTTTATTCTCTTTGTAGCAATTGTAAATAAGAGTTCACTCATGATTTGGCTCTCTGCTTGTCTGTTATTGGTACACAGGAATGCTTGAGATGTTTGCACATTGATTTTAAATTCTGAGACTTTGCTGAAGTTGCTTATCAGATTAAGACTTTTTAGGACAGAGACAATGGGTTTTCTAAATATACAATTGTGTCATTTGTAAACAGAGACAGTTTGACTTCCTCTCTTCCTATTTGAATATCCTTTATTTTTTATTTTTTATTTTTTTTTTCCTGATTGCCCTGGCCAAAACTTCCAATACTATGTTGAATAGGAGTGGTAAGAGAGGGCATCCTTGTCTTGTACCAGTTTTCAAAGAGAATGCTTCCAGCTTCTGCCCCTTCAGTATGGTATTGGCTATGGGTTTGTCATAAGTAACTCTTATTATTTTAAGATATGTTCCATCAATACCTAGTTCATTGATAGCTTTTAGCATGAAGGGCTTCTGAATTTTATTGAAGGCCTTTTCTGCATCTATTGAGATAATCTTGTGGTTTTTGTCATTTGTTCTATTTATGTGATGGGTTACATTTATTGATTTGTTACATCCAAGGGATGAAGCTGACTTGATCATGGTGGATAAGCTTTTTGATGTGCTGCTGGATTTGGTTTGCCCATATTTTATTGAGGATTTTTGTACTCATGTTTGTCAGGATATTGGCCTGAGATTTTCTTGGTATGTGTGTGTGTGTCTCTGGCAGTGTTTGGTATCAGGATGATGCTGGCCTCATAAATTGAGTTAGGGAGGAGTCCCTCTTTTTTTACTGTTTCAAACAGTTTCAGAAGGAATGGTACCAGCTCCTCTTTGTACCTCTGGTAGAATTCAGCTATTAATCTGTATGGTCCTGGGCTGTTTTTGGTTTGTAGACTATTAATTACTGCCTCAATTTCAGAACTTGTTATTAGTCTATTTGAGGATTTGACTTCTTCTTCCTGGTTTAGCATTGGGAGGGCATATTTGTCTAGAAATTTACCATTTCTTCTATAATTTATGGTTTATTAGTGTCAGGGTATTTACAGTATTCTCAATGGTAGTTTGTATTTTGGTGAGATCAGTGGTGATATCCCCTTTATCATTTTTTATTGTGTCCACTTGATTCTTCTCTCTTTTACTCTTTATTAGTCTAGCTAGCAGTCTATCTATTTTGCTAATCTTTTCAAAAACCCAGCTGCTGGATTCATTGATTTTTTGAAACGTTTTTCATGTCTCTTCTCTTTCAGTTCTTCTCTGATCTTAGTTATTTCTTGTCTTCTAGATTTTGAATTTGTTTGCTCTTGCTTCTTTAGTTCTTTTAATTGTGATATTAGGGTGTCGATTTTAAATCATTCCAGCTTTCTTATGTGGGCATTTAGTGCTATAAATTTCACTCTTAACACTGCTTTAGCTGTGTCCCTGAGATTCTTGTACATTGTCTCTTTGTTCTCATTGGTTTCAAAGAGCTTCTTTATTTCTGCCTTAATTTTGTTATTTATTCAGCGGTCACTCAGGAAAGGTTGTTCAATTTCCATATAGTTGTGTGGTTTTGAGTGGGTTTCTTAATCCTGAGTTCTAATTTGATTGCACTGTGTTCTGAGAGACTGTTAGTTATGATTTTCAATCTTTTGCATTTGCTGAGGAGTGTCTTACTTCTAATTATGTGGTCAATCTGGTGCTGAGAAGAATGTATATTTTTTTGATTTGTGGTGGAGAGTTCTGTAGATGTCTGTGAGGTTTGCTTGGTCCAGAGCTGAGTTCAAGTCCTGAATGTTCTTGTTAATTTTCTGTCTTGTTGATCTGTCTAATATCTACAGTGTTAAAGTCTCCCACTATTATTGTGTGGGAGTCTAAGCCTCTTTGTAGGTTTCTAAGGACATGTTTCATGAATCTGAGTGCTCCTGCATTGGGTACATATATATTTAGGATAGTTAGCTCTTCTTGTTGCAGATCCCTTTGCCATTATATAATGCCCTTCTTTGTCTTGTTTGATCTTTGTTGGTTTAAAATCTGTTTTATTAGAGACTGGGATTGCAGTCCTTGCTTTATTTATTTATTTTGCTTTCCATTTGCTTGGTAAATCTTCCTTCATCCCTTTATTTTGAGCCTATGTGTGTCTTTGTGTGTGAGGTGGATCTCCTGAATACAGCACACCAATGGATCTTGACTCTTTATCCAATTTGCCAGCCTGTTTCTTTTCATTAGGGGCATTTAGCTTATTTATACTTAAGGTTAATATTGGTATGTGTGTATTTCATCTCATCATTGTGATGCTAGCTGGTTATTTTGCACATTACTTGATGCAATTTCTTCATAGTGTCATTGGTCTTTATATTTTGTCGTGTTTTGTAGTAGCTGATACCAGTTTTTTCTTTCCATAGTTAGTACTTCCTGCAGGAGCTCTTGTAAGGCAGGCCTGGTGATAACAAAATCCCTCAGCATTTGCTTGTCTGTAAAGGATTTTATTTCTCCTTCACTTATGAAGCTTAGTTTGGCTGGATATGAAATTCTAGGTTGAAAATTCTTTTCTTTAAGAGTGTTGAATATTGGCCTCCACTCTATTCTGGCTTGTAGGGTTTCTGCAGAGAGATCCTCTGTCAGTCTGATGGGCTTCCCTTTGTAGGTAGCCTGACCTTTCTCTCTGGCTTTCCTTAACATTTTTTGCTTCATTTTAACCTTGGAGAATCTGATGATTATACATCTCGGGGTTGCTCTTCTTGAGGAGTATCTTACTGGTGTTCTCTGTATTTTCTGAATTTCCATGTTGGTCTGTCTTGCTACCTTGGGGAAGTTCTCCTAGATAATATCCTGAAGTGTGTTTTCCAACTTGATTCCATTCACCTTGTCACTTTCAGGTACACCAATTAATCATAGGTTTCGTCTTTTCACATAGTCCCATATTTCTTGGAGGCTTTGTTTATTCCTTTTCATTCTTTCTTCTGTAATCTTGTCTTCACATGTTATTTCAGTAAGTTAATCTTCAGTATCTGAAATCCTTTCTTCTGCTTGATCAATTCAGCTATTGATACTTGTCTATGCTTCACAAAGTTCTCATGCTGTGTTTTTCAGCTCCATCAGGTCATTTACATCCCTCTTTAAACTGATTATTCTAGTCAGCAGTTCCTTAACCTTTTATCAAGATTCTTAGCTTCCTTGCATTGGGTTAGAACATGATCCTTTAGCTCAGAGAAGTTTGTTATTACCCACCTTCTGAAGCCTACTCTGTCAGTTGGTCAGTCTCATTCTCCATCCCATTTTGTGTTCCTGCCGGAAAGGAGTTGTGATCATTTGGAGGAGAAATAGCATTCTGGGGTTTTTTGGAATTTTCAGTGTTTTGGGACTTTTTTTTCTCATCTTCATGGATTTATCTACCTTTGGTCTTTGTGGGTGATGACTTTTGGATGGGGTTTTAGTGTGGGGGTTCTTTATGTTGATATTTTTATTTTCTGTTTGTTAGTTTTTCTTCTAACAGTCATGCCCCTCTTCTGCAGGTCTGCTGCAATTTGCTGGAGGTTCACTCCCAACCATGTTCACCCAGGTATCATCAGTGGAGGCTGCAGAACAGTAAAGATGGCTGCCTGCTTCTTCCTCTGGAAGCTTCATCTCACAGGGGCACCAGTCTGTTGCCAGCCAGAGCTCTCCTGTATGAGGTGTCTGTCAACCCCTGTTGGGAAGCCTCTCCCAGTCAGGAGGCACAGAAGTCAGGGACCCACTTGAGGAGGCAGTCCGTGCCTTAGCAGAGCTGGTGCACTATGCTGGGAGAATCCTTCTTGCCAGGATCAGCTGCTCTCTTCAGAGCCAGCAGGCAGGAACAATGAAATCCACTGAAGCTGTGCAAACAGCTCCCCCTTTCCTCAGGTGCTCTGTCCCAGGGAAATTGAAGTTTACCTTTAAGCTTCTGACTTGGCTGTTAGCTTTCTTTCAGAGATGCCCTATGCATTGAGGAGGAATCTAGAGAAGCAATTTGGTCACAGCCACTTTGCTGTACTGTGTTGAATTCTGCCCAGTCCAAACCTTCCAGCCTCCCTAGCACTGTGAGGGGAAAACAGCCTACTAAAGCCTCGTAATGGCGGATGTCCCTCCCTGCATCAAGCTCAATTGTTCCTGATCGATTTCAGACTGCTGTGCTGGCAGCGAGAATTTCAAGCCAGTGGTTCCTACCTTCCTGGTCTCTGTGGTAATGGGACCCACTGAGTAAGACCACTTGGCTCCCTGGCTTCAGCCCCCTTTCCAGGGGAGTGAACAGCTCTGTCTCACTGGGCTTGCAGGAATCACTAGTGTATGAAAAACCTCCTGCACCTAGCTCAATATCTGCCCAAACAGCCTCCCAGTTTTGTGCTTGAAACCCAGGGTGCTGTTTGTGTAGGCACATGAGGGAATCTCCTGATCTGCAGATTGCAAAAACTGGGAAAAGCATAGTAACCTGGTTGGGTACCACAGTCCCTCATGGCTTCCCTTGGCTGGGGGAGGGAGGTCCCCTGGCTTCTTGAACTTCCTGGTTGAAGTGATACTGACCCTGCTTCTGCTCACCCTCTGTTGGTTGAACCCACTACCTAACCAGTCCCAGTGAGATGAACTGGGTATGTCAGTTAGAAAAGCGGAAATCAATTGCTTTCTGCTTTGTTCTCTCTAGAAGCTGCAGACCGGAGCTATTTCTATTCAGCCATCTCGGCCCCTCCCCTCTGCATGTCTATTTTTTTTTTAATGTTAATCAAGTGATTCTATTTTGCACTTTTGAAGCAAATCAATTAACAAACATGATAAAAATTAGAACCATATTATAGCATTCAGACCTCTCTTGTTCAATAGCAAAATGATGAGTCATGTGAATTACAGAAGACCACAAACTAGGATGGACAGTAATCCATATACAATGTTTCAGTAACTGTAGGGAATGGAACACAAGAGTGGCCCTGTTGGAAGGCAGATTAGGCTGATATTTATATGAAACTATAAAAGCCCTATACAACCAACAATCTTTAAAAATTGGGGTAAAAGGACAACCACAAACCAGATATTACTTTTATCATCTGTCCATGGACACCTGAAATTTATTTTCTAGAGGAAATCCAGTTTCATTCTACAATTAGACATAAGGCTTACATTTCTCTTCCAGCTATTAGGGAGCAAGGAAATAAATTTACTCTTTCTGCTCAACAATTAGAAAACTAGGAAAATATATGAAACAATTATCTTCGGACATAGAACAACAGATATTTTAAGGACAGCTCCCTGAAAGGTAAGAGACATTACCTTTGTTATGTCCCTTGTTTAAGGGACATAACAGAGGTAAGCTCTTTGTCCCAATCTACTGCCTTAAGTTTTCTGGGCACAGCACAGAGAAGGGAATCTTTTATAGCTTGGTGGCCTTGGTGGAGCAGGAAACAAAATTTGGAGTTGGAAGAAGCCAAAGAAGCAGAGTTTGTAGGTGAAATAACCAGATGAAAAGTGCTAGAGATCCCCAGAGAAAAAGAGACGAGAGAGAAAGAAAGAAAGAAAACTGGAGAGTCATAGAGGGTTCCCTTGAGGCTTTGTTTGAATGCCAGTGTGCACATGTGTGTTGAGCAGTCCCAGAGGTCACACACAACTGGGAATAGTTCCTATTCTTATCACCCACAGTGGAAAGAACTCCTAATATGTAGAAGAACAGACAGAGTTCTCATAAAAATATTGCTTAGTAATAGGGTCAAATTATCCATGGACTAAGAACTACACTGGCACTGTTCTAACAGTGCTGAAAACAAGCCTCCAAATGATCCAGCAGATTGGAAATAACTGCATTTCTGAAAGGAAAACGGCAAACACACAAATGTATATACACACACACACATATGTATATATTTATACACATATAAATATATATATTTAAATCCAGAACTCAAAATGTAAAATTCATAATATCTGCATTCAACCAAAAGTTACCAGCATTAAAAGAAATAAAAAAGTATAACCATAACCAAAAGAAAAATCCGTCAATGGAAACAGATCCAGAAATGACACAGATAATAGAATCAGCAAGGAAAGGCATTAAAATAACCACCAAATTAGTAATCCAATTCTAGTAGTCCTTAATAAAGTCTAGAAATAGCAAGTTGTAGGTTACATTCATAAAGCTGCCAGCATCATCAAGGCAAGCAGAATCAAGGTGGAGAAGAGAAACTGAACCTAAACCAGAAGACATAGAAGATACCAGTCCTGAGTATTCTGACTCTCCTTTAGTACCATACAGTCAAAAAATCACATCCTTCTTGTTTCTTCATGGGAAGATGGGAATTGGGAGGCCACTGGAGAGATTTATATCTCAGAGACTGACCACTACCTGAAAGGTACTATTACAGTTTTGAATCTGATGAAGCATTAAATTGTATTAGATACTTATCACCTTCCCTACTCCAACCCAAGCGATTTAGGGCATGGGAATAATGAGAATGACCAGCTTAGTTATAGACAATAAAGGAACTATATTTTCTGGGCACATTCTAGTGATTTTGTGAGTTTGGCAACAGAAGCCACTCTGTTTCTCTTTAATATGATCAACTTCGTTCAGATCATTTCTTTGCTTTGATGTTTTGTTAGTGGAACCTCTGAAATTTTCCCACTTTGTTTCAGATTAATTTATATTTCCCTCAGGTGTACAGTTGTAAGATTGATTACTGCTTTCTATTCACTTTCTTGTAACTTCAATCTGTTGTGGGAGACAATGTTTTTAAGGGGAAGAAAGAACCAGAGCTGGACCCTGATGTTTTGTGAAATATTCTATACCTCATTAAGTCTTTGTCACTCTGCAGTTGTGTCTTTACTTCAGGAGACAAGGATACTTGGGCTTCTGATAGTTTACCACTTCGAAGTGGTTTCCTGAAAAATTGTGGTCATTTATTTTTCCATTTCTTGTATTCCTTTGAAATTGAGGGTCTGTAGTTGGTAGTCTCATAGTTTTGTTTTTTCTTCTGCCTCAGATTTGGACTATGGGAATAGGACTAAGAAACTTGATTAAAATCTCCTGTTTCTTTCTTTGGTTATCACTTTTCTAAATTAATGACATTAGGCTGAATTCCTTCTCTTGTTTCACAGCTAATAGTAAATTACTTTGCTGAGTTTTACTATTTTTATTTCTTTTTAAAAAGAATTATTAAGCTTTATCCTTCTATCTTTACCTGCAATCCATATTCTGCTATCTTTAAAAGAGAGCTTCTAATATATTTTTTTCACACAATCCAATTTTGTGTGTGTGTGTGATAGGTGTTCATGTGCTTCCAACATTTGCTTTAACGCATCACACACCTACCTGTTCTTTGCTGGATAAAATAGAACATTAGAAAATTTTTTCAAATATTGAGATAGGTGTGTGCCCCTCAAGCCTTTCTGCACTAGTCTTATTTTTATAACTGTGGTTACACAGTGAGTTGACTCCCATTTCCAAAAGATCTATATGTCATTTATATAAAAATAGAGTTACTTTTAAAAATAAATATAAGGATACAACTATATGCTTTCCACAGGAAACTTACTTTAGATTGAAAGACACAAACAGTTTGAAAATGAAAAGGTGGAGAAAGATATTCCATGCAAATAGAAACCAAAAGATGCTGGTGGCTCTACTAATGGATGAATGAAGAAAAGAATATTGTGAGATATTCAGTGTAAAAAAGGTAGCATGGATGAACCAGGACATTACGCTAACTGAAATAAGCAAGACACAGAAATAAAAATATTACATAGATTTATTTATATAGAAAGTGTAAAATAATCAAACACATAGAAACAGAGGCTAGAATGGTGGTTACCAGGAGTGGGTTAGCCATGGGGAGATGTCAACCAAAGCGTACAAAGTTGTAGTTACGTAGGATATAGGATGAATAAGTCTCTAGAGATCCCATGTATAGCATGATGACTAGTTAATACTATTGCATTGTGTAATAGACACTTGCCAAGAATAGATTTCAGGGGTTTTTATCACATGCAAAACTTACAAAAAAAAATAACAATATGAGGAAGTGGATATGTTAATTGTTTGAGCATGGTAATCATTTCACAATGCATATGTATATTAAAACATCATGCTGTATACCCTAAATATGTATGAAAAAATACTTAGAAATAAACTTAACTAAGCAGGCAAAAACCTTATACACTAAAACTATAAAATATTACTGAAATAAATGAAAAGACAAATAAATTAAAATGTATCAATGTTCATAGTTTGGAAAACATAATATTTTTAAAACATGATTACTACCCAAAGTGACTTATAGATTCAATGCACTCTTTATCAAAATTCCATTGCCTTTTTTTTTTTTTTAGAAATGAATAGTCCATCCTAAAACTCATATGGAATCTCAAGGGACCCTGAATAGCCAAAATAGTCTTGAAAGAAAACAAACATATAGGTCTCACACATCCTAATTTCAAAACTTACTACCAAGCTATGATAATAAAAACACTGTTTTGCTGGCATAAATAGAGACGTATAAACAATGGAATAATTAGCTCAGAAATAAACCCCTGTGTATATGGCTCAATAATTTTTAACAACAGTGCTATGACCAGTCAATTAAGAATGGACAAAGATATTGTTGGTGAAACTGAATATCCACATGAAGATGAAGTAAGAGAAACAGAAGGGGAGAAGAAAGATGACGGAGATGTAAGAGAAGAAAAAGGAGGAGGAAGAAGATGATGGTGACGGCTCTTACATTATACCATGTTAAAAAAATAACTTTATATGGATCAAAGACCTAAGCTTAATAAAACAAGGGAAAACTTTATAACATTGTATTTGGTAATTATTTTTTAAAATATGATACCAAAAGTACAGGTGACTAAAAACAAAATAGGTTAGCTGAACTTCCTCCAAATTAAAAACTTTTATGTATCAAAGCACATTACCAACAGAGTGGAAAGGTAACCCATGAAACCGCAGAAAATATTTACAAATTGTACATCTGATAAAGAATTGATATCCAAAATATATAAAGAATTCCTATAATTCAACAACAAATCAACTAACAATCTGACTAAAAATGGGCAAAGAACTTGAAGAAATGTTCGTTAAAAAATTTACAAATGTCCAATAAGTACACGAAAAGATGCTCAACATCTTTTAAACAAATATTATGAACAATAATTACGGAAATGCAAACTGAAGCACAGTCACACACAACTTCACACCCATTAGGATTACTATTATCAAAAAATTAAAATAAAAAGTGTTTGTGTAGATGTGAAGACACTGCAATGCTTATGTGTTGCTGGTGGGAATGGAAAATGTTATGGCAATTCATCAAAAAATTAGACATAAAATTACCATATGATACAACAATTCCACTTCTGAGTGTATACCCCAAATAACTGAAAGCAGAACTCAAACAGTTATTTGCACACCTATGTTCACAGACCATTATTCACAATAGCCAAAAAATGAGAGCATTCCACATGTCCACCAATGGATTAATGGATACATAAAATATGGTAAATGCATACAATGGAATATTATTCAGTCTTAAAAAGGCAGGAAATTTTTACATGTGCTTCAAGTGGGCTTAATCTTGAAGAGTTCATGCCAAGTGAAATAAGTCAGTAACCAACAGAAAAATATTGAATAATTCCACTTGTATTAGGTAACTAAAACAGTCAAGTTCATAGAGACAAAAAGTAGAATGGTAGCTTCTACTGGGGTGTGGGGTAGGGTCTGGGGATTCAAATGAATGGAGAGTTAGTGTTCAATGGGTACAGGGTTTCAGTTGAAGAAGATAAAAGAGATTTAGATATGAATGGTGATGATGGTTGCACAACAATGTGAATTTATTTAATGACATTGAACTGAACACTTAAAAATGGTGGAAATAGTATAATTTTATGTTTTGTATACTTTACCTCAATTTTTATAAAATAGTGGTAGGAAAATCTATGTAATTGGACATATTTCCTTTTCTACCCCAGGTTTGACTTGAAATTAAATTGAATTATTAAAAATAAAATTTATTTCAAGGGTCTTGATGCATTAGCTTTTTAGCAATTTTTAATATATTTCTACTTTGTTTATTATTTCTAATTGCCACATCTGGTATAATCTTTTATTAGACCTTTCCATGACCATTGTTATAAGTTACATTATAAATCCATAAGTATGTGCAGAGTAGTTCTTCAGTGCTAATTTCATCCATATTGTTAGTCATAGAAAATTTTTTGAGTCACAGTAAGTTGATTTAATTTATATAAAGTTTCCAAAAATTAAAAAAATAAGAAAGGTAAAAAATACCCACCTCTTTTAACTGCTAAAACCACTGTATATATCCTTTCACATTTTCTTTTATCAATGGAATTTACATTGCCATAATCATACTATTAAAAATAAATATCTTAGTTTTTGTCATTTAACATTATTTCACAGATAGATTTCTGTACTTTTATTAAGTTTTTCAATTTACTATCATCCATAGTAAATCACATTTATTTCTGTCATGGAGAATTATTATAATTTTCCTATATCTGCCCTTAATTTTAGACATGTAGTCTGTTAGACATAATATTAAATATTTATGTCTTATAGAAGGCTTTTTGCTTATACTGGATTACCTTAAGATAGATTTTTCTGATGGGGAAATATTTGGTCGACATGTGAAATGTTTACTGGCTTCTGACAATTATCAAAGTGCCTTCTAAAACAGTTATGAAGTCAGGCATTTTATGCACATGTTGAAGATGGGATGGAACAAGAATGGGCATACCAGCTCAAGATGCTACAAAGTACTATGAGTGGGATCTGATAATAGGAAATCCTCTGCTGTTTACATATTTTCAACATAAAATCGTTTCAGAGCAAGGCAGAAGTCTCTTCATTTAAACAGCAACTAAAAGTCATTCTCTCATTACTTTTATCATTTCTTTTTCAATCAACAAACATTAACTGAAAACGTACTATGCTTTGGAGCTATGGAATGAACAAGATAGGACTCTGTCTTTAAGGAATTTACATAGTGCAAAAAAATGCACAATTTAACTGTATAGACAGTGTTCATGGCTATAAGGAAAGTGTTGAAGTATTGGCATAGAATTTCTGAGGCAGGAATGACTTTTATAGCTGACAGAAAATAGAAAAGTTGTCCTGAAACAATATTCTCAATGGGCCTTCAGAAGGGGCAGGTTTGAACATTGGAAAAAGAGTGGATAAGGATTCTGGGCTGACAAAACTGGGAAGTAAAATCAAACCAAGAAGGTAAGAAAATTCAAGGCATGCATGAAGGACTGGGAGGAGACATTATGGGAGCTTTGTAAAGCGTGATTGAAAAAGTGGTTAGAACCTATTTCATTAAGTCTCTTAATTGCTACAGAGTTTGCATTTTATGCAGGATACAATGAATGCATGGTACTCAGGATTGGGGAGAGAGACCTAATAGGGGCTATGATTCTGGAAGTCACTTAGTGCTCTGTTGTGTATTCAGGTGTGTGAAGTTAGTATAGTATAGTATTTTCACCCTTAGGGCAAGAGGGGTTCTTTTTTTGGGTCCCACAGTTTAGAAAGCCACCGCCTGTCTCTAAAAAATATGTTAAAGATCTAGACAACTTAGTCACTTAAATTAATATTCTACTATTGACAGAAAGCGACCTGTAAACGTTACTGTTAGTTCTTATGATAAATTGCCTTCCAGACCTCAGGAAAACATGTATTTATCTTTTGTCATCAAAACCAAACGTGATTGTTTTAGAATACTGTAAAGGTTTTTAATCTGGGCCACTACGATTGCCAGAGATGGCATCACTTTTGAGTTTGAAGAGGATCTGAGCAGAAATGCTTATGTAAGAAAAAAGACAAGTAACTTGTCAAATTCTCCCTCTCACCTTGCATGTCTACTTTTACACTTCTCTTCATGCTCTGACTCATGGCTCCAGAAATATATAAAACTAAATGTAGTATTAGCAACAGTTTCACGTCATGGCTGAGGCACATTTTGCAGTATTACATATTTCAAATTACTTTTAAATTTGTATATAGGCAGGTATAGACATAATGTATAACATGTGATACTGATTATATTTAATTCTTGTTATCCACAGTACTTCAGTTCTGTAAAGTTGCCTTCAGCACTGAACAAGCCAATGCTGAATAAAGAGTCCTAGTTAAATCTGGAGTAAGGTTCTCAAGAGCCTCTGATCACAGCATTTTCATCAACCAGTCAATGCATAGGCTTGTTTTATGTGCTTGTGTTTAAAAAAACCTTATTTAATATATATTATTGGCTCATTAACATTAAATTTATGGCAAAATGCACTGTAATTCATGCCTGAACAAAGCTAATCTAATATATGTATTTTCTCCTGATAGGGGCTAAGAAGGCCCATCTCAGCCTTCTTGGGCTTGGGTACACCATAAAGCACCCAACATTATGTTTGGGGCGAGCAATTTTAAATAGCAAAAAAATCACCAACTAAAAGTACAAAATGCAAAAAATGTGGCACTACGTAGATTACCAAAAGGATTTTTGTTTAGAGTATGAGGGCTTTAAGAAGAAGGCAGAGCTTTGCCTTGTTTGAGCTCAGCTGGGAACATGCACCTTAAGCAGCTCGCATTTTTGTATAGAGGGAAGTCTGGGAATGACCACAAAAGCAGTGTTGATTTCAGGGCAACTTACAGATTTTAACAAGTAGGAGAATTTGCAAACACATAATTCTCAAATAGTGAGGGTTGACTATATTTATATTCACAACCAGATGGACATTGAGGGCTACAGTTGTCAATGGTTTTAGTTTTCTAGACTATTTAATACGTTGATTAATTTTTAGGTAAATACAAATTTTAGCTTAATTTACGTAATTTAAGATACTGACATTTGTTGGTGGTTTGTTAGAATTAAGATATAAAATATGTATCTTTAATATTATAATTTATATTTTGACTTAATTTTTATAATTTGAATACTTAGATAAAATAACTTTTTAGAAGGTGTATATGAAAAATACTTTAGGGTTTTTTAAAATTTAACTTAAATTTTATTTATGTATTTATTTTTAAAATCCCTATAACATAATGGATTCTCATTTTCCATACCCTTCCAATCTTAGGGCATTTTTGTGGCCCTTAAGCTATATTTTAATAAATATATAATAAAATATGCACACTTTGAATATAATTCCATTTTACTTTTAAAAAATTTTTTTATCTAACACTGAGAATGAATATAGTCTGAGATCAAGATTAAAATTAAAAAAAAAAACAAAACACTCAAACGCACACAAAAGAGGGGCCCAGAAAAAAAAAAAATTAAAAACTGATGATAAATTCTTACAGTTACTAAGGGGGGCATATTTAATATATTTTACTTAATAATTTGTTTGTATGATCTGTAACATAAGTAACAAAAGGTGCAAATGTAATTGTAGTTTTGCATTGCTGGAATTTGCTCTTTGATATTGAAATACAGTCTTAAATAAATGTGATCATGTTATACATAATTTTAATGGGCATTTCTCGATTTACTTTTTTTGCTAATGACATTCCTTGCTCTTTATTTATTTATTTATTAGACAGAGTCTTGCTGGAGAATCCAGCCAGGCTGAAGTGGTGCAATCTCATCTCACTGCAACCTCCGACTCCCTGGTTCAAGGGATTCTCCTGCCTCAACCTCCCAAGTAGCTGGGATTACAGGCACATGCCACAATGTCCAGCTAACTTTTGTATTTTTAGTAGAGACGAGGTTTCACCATGTTGGCCAGGATGGTCTTGGTCTCCTGACCTCGTGATCTGCCTGCCTCGGCCTCCCAAAGTGCTGGGATTACAGGCATGAGCCACCGCGCCCAGCCACAATTTTCTTATTTGAGTTCAAAATAGGTCATAAAGCAGCAAAGACAACTTGCAACGTCAACCACGTATTTGGCCCAGGAACTGCTAATGAACATACAGTGCAGTGGTGGCTCAAGAAGTTTTGCAAAGGAGACAAAAGCCTTGAAGATGAGCAGCATAGTGGTCAGCCATCAGAAGTTGACAACAACCAACTGAGAGCAATCATCTAAGCTGATCCTCTTACAACTACACAAGAAGTTCTCACAGAGCTCAGCATAATCATTCTATGGTCATTTGGCATTTGAAGCAAATTGGAAGGATGAAAAAGCTTAATAAGTGGGTGCCCTGTGAGCTGAGTGAAAATTTTTAAAAACGCTGTTTTGAAGTATTGTCTTCTCTTATTCCATGCAACAATGAACCATTTCTTTATTGGATTGTGGCGTGAAATGAAATGTGGATTTTTTATGAAAACCAGCAATAACCAGCTCAGTGGTTGGGCTAAGAAGCTCCAAAGCACTTGCCAAAGCCAAACTTGCATGAAAAAGGTCATGGTCACTGTTTGGTGGTCTGCTGCTGTTCTGATCCACTACAGCTCTCTGAATCCTAGTGAAACCATTACATCTGAGAAATATGCTCTGCAAAATTGATGAGATGCACCAAAAACTGCAAGACTTATACAGCCGGCATTGGTCAACAGAAATGGCCCAATTCTTCTCCATGACAATGCCCGACTGCGTATCATACAGCCAACACTTCAAAAGTTGAATGAAATGGGACATGAAGTTTTGCCTCATCTGCTATATTCATCTGACCTCTTGTCAACTGACTACCACTTGTTCAAGCATCTCGACAATGTTTTGCAGGGAAAACATTTACACAACCAGCACGATGCAGAAAATGCTTTCCAAGAATTCCTTGAATCCCAAAGCACAGATTTTCACACTACAGGAATAAACAGACTTATTTCTCATTGGCAAAAATGTGTTGATTGTAATAGTTCCTATTTTGATTAATAAAGATGTGTTTAAGCCTAGTTCATGGTGTGAAACTACAATTACTTTTGTACCAGTCTAACAGATGTAAAGGTATGTGGGCCTCCATTGTTTTGAGCCCCACAGAAGTTAATGGTGGATCTTCATCTAGGAGACTGGTGGTGATGGTAAGAGTAGGAACATTCAGAATATTCACTGATGACTGGCACTCCCACATACACTGACTGCTGTGCTTGAGTCATGTGGGGGTCATACAACTGGGGACAGATGAAAATCAGTAAAGTCAACTTCTGCAGAGGGAAGTTTCAAAAAAAAAAAAAAAGTAAGATTTGGAGGGGAGGGAGAGAACAGAGTTGAGAAAAATCTCATAAAACTATGGAAATTAATTACAAATTTAAATGTGTCATTATTGGGATTAAAAAGGAGACAAGTTTAGAAGCTCTACTCCAATTATAAGGGTTTATTATTTATGATGCTCTGTTTAGATTAGGAGTGCAATGGCACAGAGCTCATTTTCATCAAATGCTAATGAGTAATAATTGCCATCATACTACTACATCATAACACTACTCTTCATAATGACACAGCAGAATACCTGTTTATCACATCTATTTAGGATATTAGTGGACAGAATATAATGGGAAACAATTTTATGGTGAGACAATAACATATAAACCTTTCAAGTGAGTTATCATAACAGCGATAGAAACAAAACAGTATACATAACAGTAAGGACATTGCAGGCAGATATACCTAAGAACAAATATCCTAAGAATGTCATTTATTAATCTGAGTAATTTACTCAACATTTTCATGACTCAGTCTCTTTATCTGTAAAAGTGGGAGTATAAATTACAATTTTGTGGTGCTATGAGAATTAAGTGAGATAATGTACATAAAGCGCTTGTTTTAGTGCCAAGAACAGAACACTGAATAAATTAAGGCTCTGTTAATAGTGGTACTATTCATCTGTTAAAATAAAAATTCAATCATGTCACTGCTTTGCTTCTAGAATATTCTAAGGGTGCCCCTTCTCTCAAAGAGTAAATGCCAAAGTCCCGAGCATGGCCTAGAGGTCATTTACACTCTGGCTGTCCCCTTTCCCTCCTTCTCATTCTTCTATTTTCTGATGTCATTTGGGGTCATCTCATTGTATTCTTCCCTCACTCACTTCTTTGGCCACACAGGTCTCCTTGCTGTTTCTCAACAAGGTCAGGAACGCTCTTAGACCAAGACATCTGCACTTGGTGTTTCTCTCCTAGAATAATCTTCTCTTGTATATCCGCAGGTCATGCTCCTTAACTTTCTTTAGGTATTTACTCACATGTCCTCTTCTTAATGAGACCTTTCAAGATCATTCTATTTAAAATTGCAAACTTCCTCCTAAAAAGTCTCTATTTCCTTTGCCTGTATTATTTTTCTCAATATTGCTTATGATGCCACCTACTGTGACTCAGCTCTTAAACGGCATCTCTTTTCTCTCTCCTCATTGGTGCAAGGTGCAGAGTCTGTATTTGATCACGGCTGTGTTTTCAGGGTCTAGGACACAGTATAGTCCATACTAGGCAAGCACTAAATATTTATTGTGTGGTGATGATGATGATGATAATCATGATCATGATAACAATGAAGACAAATGCATAGCTATAGCCTCTACCAAGCTTGTTTCATTGGGTCCTTTGTCTATCTTTTAAAAAATTATCAATGTTCCTGAATATTTGGTCAAGATAAAGCAGAAAGCATACAAGAAACAGGCAGATTAAACTTCTCTCAGGTGTCCCAGTGGGAATAAGATTAGAAACTCTGAACCTTAAAGTCCTTTCATTCACAGGCATAATGTGATTCTATTTTTACTGCCTTGCGTTTTATTGGCAAAATTATGGCATATGATTACTTAAGAAAATAACATTTCATTTGCCCTGTCTTGCTTCTTAAACTCAACCCTCATTGCTTGTTCGTTTCGTTTTGTTTACATTTTGGTAGGAAATTATTTTACCTTAAAGCCTTTAAATTCAGATTCAGAAGCTGTGAGGGAAACTACTATCTGTTTTCTCAATGTTTCTTCTCTAGTTTTTCCCTACAGTAATAGAATTTTTATGTTGACACATGGCTGTCCGGGTAAAGAAGACATGTCCCACTGTCCCACTCTTCTTTGCTGGTAGCCATGACCAAATGACTGACTTCAAGTTTTGGTCAGGGAAATGTTAGTGAAAGCAATATATGCAACTTTCTGATTTATGACCTTAAGAGGGAGGTGTCCCTGTGGATGTGGTAGTGAGTCATGTTTGACTGTGCATACAAGGGTAACACCCCAAAGATTACGGAGCAAGCATTCTGGCTCCTCAACACTATATAATTGTCCTAACCACCCTGGGATGCCTTCCAAGATGTTAGGTTTAAGAATGAAATTGACTTTTGTCTTAATGAAGCAATTTATTTGACAGTTTCTGGTTAGAGTAGTGTAGGTTATATCCCAACAAATACAATAGAACACAATTTTAACAGCAATTTTGTTCTGAATTATGTTGTCAGGAGTAGTGTCATCATTAAAAAAAAAATGTGTGCTGCAGTTATTGAGCCATGCTGGTTCCTAGAACTCTGCTAGGCAATGATCATTTATAACTTTCAAAGCAATCCTATAAAGTAGGTATTATTCTCGTCTTATATAGATGAGGAAGCTGATGCTTTGAGAAGTTATGCAGCTGGTCCACGTTTGCTTTATTAACTAATAAATCCATGGATTACTTTATCATTTCCAGAGTGTTTCTGGTTACAGAGACCCTCTCCTGCCATACTACATTTCACAGAGCCCCCAAAAGAAGTAATGATGGTGCTGAGACCAAAAGAATAAGAGGAATATTTTTTGTTAATATGAGAGAAAATCGCATTATTGGTAGGAACATATAACATGCACAGGACCCATTGAAGAAGAGACCATGGTAAGAATGAGTGGTGAAAACAAGACTAATGTGATTTCTTTTTTTGTTTGTTTTTTTTTGAGACAGTCTTGCTCAGGCGCCAGGCTGGAGTGCAGTGGCACGATCTGGCTCACTGCAACCTCTGCCTCCCGGGTTCAAGCAATTTTACCTCAGCCTCCCCAGTAGCTGGGACTATAGGCGCGCACCACCATGCCCAGCTAATTTTTGTATTTTTTTAGTAGAGACAGGGTTTCACCATGTTGGCCAGGATGGTCTGGATCTCTTGACCTCGTGATCCGCCCGCCTCGGCCTCCCAAAGTGCTGGGATTACAGACATGAGCCACTGCGCCCGGACTTTTTTTTTTTTTTTTTTGGATAAATACCCAAAAATGAGATTCACTGATTATATAGTAGTTTTATTTTAAAATTTTGGGAATCTTTATATTGTTTTCCATAGCAGAGGCATCATTTTGCATTTCTATCAGCAGTGTACAAGAGTTATGATTTCTTCACATTGTCATCTACATTTATCTTTTTTTTATAATGACTGTCCTAACAAATATGAAGTGATAATGTTTTTTGACTTTGATATCCCTGATGCATAGTGAAGTCAACCATTTTTCACATATCTGCTTCCCAATTGTATGTAATATTTGGAAAAATGTCTATGCAAATTCTCCGCCACTTATTTTTACTGAAATACTAGGGCTTCATTACTATTGAATTGCAGAAGTTCCTTACACATTTTAAAACACACACACACACACACACACACACACACACACACACACAATGATTTCCATCAATGGTCATATATATTTGTATATATACACACACAAATACACACATATTACATATATACATGCACACACACTCACACCCCCCCATATAATTTTTTCAGGGGTTCTGTGAAATGTAATGGGTCTCTGTAATGAGGAACACTCTGGAAATGATAAAAAAATTTATAAATTTATTAGTTAACAAAGCGAACTTGAACTATGTATATGGTGAAATATTATTCAACCTTTTAAAAGAAAGAAATCCTGCAAAACAGGATGAACTGGAAGAATATCGAGGAAATTATGCTAAGTGAAATAAGCCAGGCACATACAGACAAATAATGTATAATTCCACTTTTATGAGGTATCTAACATAGTTAAATTGGTAGAAGCAGAGACTAGAGTGGTGGCTGCCAGGGCCAATCATAAGGAGGAAATGAAGAATTACTAATCAAAGGGTGTCACATTTCAGTTATGCAAGATGATGAATAGGTTCTAGAGACCTGCTATACAACGTTTTGCTTATAGTCAACAATACTGTGTTTCACACATTGAAATCTATTAGAGGGTAGATATCTAAGAGTTCTTACCACAATAATTTTTTTTAGTAAAAGAGGAAATTACTGTAGCTAGATGAGTGTGAGCAAGACTGTGGAGAGAGCTGAGACTGGAGAAAGTAAAGACCTATCTCTACATAGTCCTAAATGATACAGTAAGAAATATATCTGAGTAATGGAAAAGCTCTAAGAAAGCGTGACATTATTTTTGGTTTGCTTATTATAATGAGTGTTTTCGTATAAGGAGGGGAGAAAGGCTTCTAGAGGAAAACAGAATGGTTAGGAGACATTGCATTAAATTAATACATGATAAAAAAAGATGTAATGGCATTTTGGATTAACATAGTCATGATGAATATGAATAAATACAGATAAGTAAAAAACGATTCCAGAGGCAATTTGGGACAATTTGATGATGACCTGGGAGAAATTCCCAGGGTCTCTACAGATTTGTGCTTTGGAGCATCATACTTTAATCAACAGGTAGTTACAGTATAAATAACAAACAATTGTGAAGAAGGAGACAGAGGCGTAAAAACGTGATAGATGTATTCAGCACTAACTCATTGATTCTTGATTCCAACAGGGATCAAGGAGAGTTGTTTATTTGTTTGTTTGTTTTGTATGTGTGGGCTTTTTTTTAGAGACAGAGTCTCCCTCTGTCACCCAGGCTGCAGTGGCACCACGTCATAGTTCACTACAGCCTCGACCTGCCAAGCTCACGGAACCCTCCCACCTCAGTCCCCCTGAGGTAGCTAGAACCACATCCAGCTAAAGTTTAAAGAAAAATTTTGTAGAGATGGGGGTCTGCCTATGTTGCCCAGGCTGGTCTCTGACTCCTGGGCTCAAAGAATCCTCCTGCCTTGACCCCTAAAGTGCTGGGATTACAGGCATGAGCTACTATGACTGACCTAAGTAGAAATTCTAGAAAGTGTCTGCATTTGAACTGTCATCTAAAGGCTAAGAACTTCCACACTAGGGAAGATGAGTAAAATGTCTGTCTTAAATGTTTCTTTCTCATAAACTCTTAGTTCATGAGGAAGCATCTGCTATTTTCTTTGCTCCTTTTTTTGCCCGTACGTCACCATGCTTAGTATCCTATAATCCTCCTACCTTAACCACTGCTAACCATATCCAAGAGCTTGACTCAAAGGCGTCCCGTATGGCTTTCCTAGAGTGTCTAACCAAAAGCATACAAACTGGTCAGGTGCCTATTTTTGCATGAAGTCTGTCTTTACCAATCATACTAACTTAATTAGTCATTTGTGACTGGAAAATAGAAGCAGGGTAGAAAATACCTCAATCATTTTAATGGTGGAGTTCCAGGGTAAGGAGGACTGGGTGCCTTTTATTAGGGACTGACCAGATAGGCAGGGCTTGAGAACAAGCCTAGGTCCTAAATAACATTTCACTTCTCCAGGAGGACTGACTATGTGGTATTTCAGAATTTTTCCCATTTTCTTGCCTTTCTGAACTTGACATATCTCTATTGATTGCAACAAAGTAGCCAAATTAAATCTGAACATACAAATGAAATACCTTTTTAATAATCTGACCTGTTTACCAGATAATGCAAGATATTTGAGGCTTTAAAAGTTGCAAAAATACTGTTCTCATGCCTTTATTAAGTAGAAACAGTTCAATATTTTCCAATTAAAATATATAAATGGATTTTAACATCAGCATTATTTCACAAGTTTTCAGAAATAATTTGCTAATGTGAAAATGCAGAAATTTGATTTTTTCCCAAGAATCTTCTGTATACTTAGGTTCAATAACTTAACTGACTGTAGAAGGAATCTCTATCCTCTGATCTGTTTAGTATTTTCATGTGATTTATTTCAGTGAGAATACTATTTCAAATGTAAATTCAAATATCTCATTAACCATTTTAAAGATAACTTTTAATGTATTTTTCACATTAAATTATATATTTATTGTGAATTTTATATATATATATATATACATATAATTATATATAATATAATTAATCCCTTATGATGTAAAATATTTACTTCAAAATTAGGACTTAACAGTTTTACCAGAAGTTGCCAATATATATATTTGTAGACAGAAAAAAAAAATCTAAAAATTAAAGTAGTAAAAATTTCCTGTTACTAGTATAATAATCATCAAAAGTTATTTTCTAGATTAGATTTCTTGGTTGAACAGTATTGCCATCAAGTTATAGTAAAATAATAATAAACATTTCAGTGATCTTTTGAACCCTGCAAAATATTGAGGTTTGTTATGAATGAGCACAAAAAATAAATCACATAATCTTACTGTGGTTTTGTGCAGAGTCTGCACCAAGTTAAAATGTTAGAAACTGCTTTTGAAAAACTAGCTCTTTAGCATTCTTTGACAATCAGTTTCGTATAAGTATGTAATTTTTTTAGATTTGTATCTTGCCCATCTGTTTTCTTTCATTTATAAAAAAACATAAAAGCATAGAAAGAAGCTCCTTTACTATCAAGTATTTCTGTTGGGATTTTAAAACAGTTTCTAATTTACATTTGCTCATAGTTTTAATTTTTTTGTATTAAATGTATTTATATAAATGGTGTAAAAGAGCAAAAACTGTAATTACTTTATACCAACCTAATAATACTATGTGACTTATAAAAATAAAACAAAAACAAAGTCACATTATTAGTCTATTACATGCACCAATGTCTACTCACACTGTAACATACACTCTCGTCCTTTTAACTGTAATTTTTACTATTTATGTCTGTATTTTATAAAAAAAAAAAAAGTCACATTGCCATTTTTTTCAATTAGACAATATCTCTTCTCGTTCTTCCATGAAGAAAAGGATCTAACATACACATAATAATATTATTCACTGTTGCACATACAGAGGCATTTCCATTTCCCCATTTCCTCAGTATAATTATATGACGGACTGTGATTTAATCAATAGTCTTTTCTTCATTAAGATGACATTATACTCAGTGGTATCACATTGTATACTAAGATTACACAATGTTTCTTATAAATCTTGTTTACGTTGGAGTTAATAATTATCTATTCATTGCTGTTTCCTTGTGTCTATTATTAATTCTTTTTTTAAGTTCTTAACATGTATTTATTTATTTATTTTTAGGAGATGGGGTCTCACTCTGTCACCCAGGCTGAAGTGCAGTGGTATGAGCATAGCTCACTGCAAATTCCAACTATGGACCCAAATAATTACCTTGCCTCAGATTCCCAGGTGGCTGGGACCACAGGTGTATACCACCACACCTATTCTTCCCTCAAATTTTTTACCAAAAATGCAAAACTCATTTCAGCATAGTCAAATACATCAGATATTCTACTAATTCTGTTGATCTTCCAGTGGAACTGTCTTTCCTAGAGTCCTCTACCCTTTGCCTTACCCTGGATAGATAAGCACCTGTGCAGCTCTTCCTGGTACCTGTTTTGACCTTCATCATGGGAACTCTCTTCTCTTGTCTTTTATGCAAAATATAAACCTTACCCTTTACTTCACACCCTATATAAATATTAACTTCAAATGGATCATAGATTTACTTGAAAGAATTAAAACCAAAAAACTTCTAGAATATAACAGAAAAAAAAGGGACTTTGGGATTGGTAAAGAATTCTTTAATAAAGCACTAAAAGTATGAATTATAAACAAGAAAATGGATAAAACTCACTGAAATTTTTTTAAAATGGTCTTCATAAGATATAGTTAAGAGAATTAAAAGGCAAACCACAGGCTGGGAGAAAGTATTGCACATACACACACAGACACGCAATATATATACATGCACAAAGAAATATACAACAAATATAAAAATAAATACATATATAATATATATATAGAATATGTATAAAGAATATATAAATATAATGTGAAAATAGCCTTATTATTAGATAACGTGAAGAAAAATCAATTAAAAATGGAGGGGCATAAAAAATTTGGACACTTAAATGAAGATATGCAAATGACACAAGAAAAGTGGTTCAATATTATTAGCCATTAGAGAAATTCGAGTCAAAACCGTAATTAGACACTACTACTGAGGCAGTATTAATTTATTGCTTTTCAGCTGCAAACTTGCCCTTCAGCACCCGCTGTGATATTGGTAAGCGTCCTTTCTTTACAATGAGCAGAATGCTGACCATTCTCAGCAGAGGGCATACACTGCAGGAGCAAGGGGCTTCTCTTGCTGGTTCTAGCTGCTGCACAGTAGCTTATGTGTGGCCATCCTGTGTTGCTCTGCTCCAGCTTTGTGTCTAGACTTTATAATCTCTAACCAGACCTAGAAATGTGCATCAAAATCAGGAATGATGATAAGGGAGGCTGAGAAAACTACTGGGGTCTGAGAAGAACGGCCAAGAGAAGCAAGAGCTAGGATAACAAATAGTATGTTCTAGAAGAGTAAGTGAGAGAAGTATCTCAGAAATTACCAGATATAAAGGATGCCTGCTCCTAATGGATTCTTGTATGTTTGTGGCTATATTTTCAGTGGGCTAAAACTGTTTAAAGATCTTTAGTTAAACAAGACAGTTTGACTAATTTACTCAGATTCTTGAAGGACCATGTGGCAGAAACTGGATTTAATCCTAGGACTAGTAGGTTCTGAAATCTGCCAACATTACAAAGAATTTAACCAACTATAATTTATAGAACACTTCTTTTACTCAATTCCAATAATTAGTCTATTGGGGAGAGTGGTTATGTGAGGTTTTATGAACAATGCTTGGGAAATTCTGATAAAATAATGTTCTTTATTGAAATATTTATAGTAATATACTGATGATTACAGAGGACACATTTACAACATATAGCAAATACATTTCACCTCCAAAATGTTTTCCAAAAAGGAATGTTTTGGGGAACTATTTTCTGCAGAACATAATTTGGAAAGTATTGCATTACATCTTGTGACCCATAATGATGGCATTATTGTTTAATTCTCCTTTCATGCTGTATAGGCATAGCATTATGTTCTCAAAGCAGTTTCAATAAGAAAGCCACCATTTACTTACTCTGAGAATGGGAAATGTAAATTCTTTCATTTCCGTATGATTTTATAATACTCCATCCTCCTATAAACAGGCAGGAGAATCAAGCTAATAATCACTGGGAAAATAAAATATACATGGCTGATGGTTTCCTGAGCATGTGCTAATTGCTATTTCTTTTGCTGCCTTTCTGGATACTTTATAAAATCTATACTGAAAGCTGTAGATTCTTCTACTATATTGCTGCTTTATTTTTGACAGTTTCAGAGACTTCTAAGGATTTACAGGTCCCCTCCTCTTCCACTATTTTTTTTCTAAATAGAGCCACTTCTTCAGACCCTTCTAAAGATTCTTCACAGTAGTTACTTAAGCTGGCTTGTCTATTTTCCTCTTGGTAGTTTTCAAGTACTTAGAGATACAGTCTTTAACTTATAAAATCCTTTCAAAAAGTAATAGGTTTCAAGAGAGGTTGTAGCCCACTGAAGAATAGTAAGAAACAGCTGTAGAGAATATAAACTATATCCAATAAAGACGGTGATGGTAATACTTTAGCAATTTTGAAAGCTATTGTATTAAATAATATAAACACATTGGAAGCAATTATGGACATTTTCAAAAGCACATAATTTTACGACTTGGATTCAATAATGATTAGTGTCTTAGAGTAATTTTTAATCCTTAATGCACTTTTACCCTTATCATTCTCTGAATTTCCTTCCAGTGTGGCATTCTGCTGTTTCACTTATGAGCACATAAACATTTTTCCATGATGTTTTATATTTCCCATGATCACAACTTTAAAGACTGAAGAATATTCCAATGGTTTATTTAATTATTCCCTTTTTGAAGCATTTTAAGATTTTCTGTTTTTGCTCTGCAAGTACTTCTGTAATAAACATATAGTATATAAAACTTTTCTCCATATTTTGAACTCTTTATGATAGTTTCTTGTGAATAAGATTACAGGGTCAATGGACATGAACACCTTTAGAGCTCTTATGCTTACAATCAAATTGCTTTCTAAGAGGTTGTACCAATTTATAGTGCTACTAACTACATATAAAAATCAGTCATTTTAGGGCCATCTTACTATTTGGACAATTCTCAGTGATGCTAGTTTATGCATTACTGTATTTCCAGGTTTTATTGGCATAGTATCTATAACTGGGAATAATTGAGATATTAGTAAGCAGACCACACAATCTGCTTTTGTTCCCCACCAAATCTGTATAGTAAATACAGTTGAACCTTGAATAGTTCAGGGGTTAGGCATGCCAACTCCTCTTGCATTTGAAAGTATTCATATAACTTTTGACTTCCCAAGAACTTAACTAATAACAGGTTACTATTAACTGTAAGCCTTACTGATAACACAAACAGCTGATTAACACATATTTTGTATGCTGTTTGTATTATATGCTGTCTTGTTACAATAAAGTAAGCTAGAGAAAAGAAAATCTTATTAAGAAAGATACAGCTTCATTTTGCTGGCAAGATAGCTGAATAGGAACAGCTCTGGTCTGCAGCTCTCAGCAAGACCATCACAGAAATAAACCACTGGTCAAGGAAATCAGAGATGACACAAACAAATGGAAAAAATGCCATGCTCATGGATAGGAAGAATCAATATCGTGAAAATGGCCATGCTGCCTAAAGTAATTTATAGATTCAATGCTATTCCCATCAAGCTATCATTGACTTTTATCACAGAATTTAAAAAATAATGTAAATTTCATATGAAACCAAAAAAGAGCCCAGATAGCCAAGACAATCCTAAGCAAAAAGAACAAAGCTGGAAGCATCACACTACCTGACTTCAAACTATACTACAAGGCTACAGTATCCAAAACAGCATGGTACTGGTACCAAAATAGATATGTAGACCAATGGAACAGAACAGAGGCCTCAGAAATAACACTACACATCTATAATCATCTGATCTTCAACAAACCTGACAAAGCAATAGGGAAATGATTTCCCAATTTAATAAATGGTGTTGGGAAAATGGGCTAGCCATATGCAGAAAATGGAAACTGGACCCCTTCCTTACATCTTATACAAAAATTAAGTCAAGATGGATTAAAGACTTAAACATAAAACCTAAAACCACAAAACTCTAGAAGAAAATCTAGGAAATACCATTCAAGTCATGGGCAAAGACTTCATGACTAAAACACCAAAAGCAACTGCAACAAAAGCCAAAATTGACAATTGGTATCTCATTAAACTAAACAGCTTCTGCACAGCAAAAGAAACTATCATCAGAGTGAACAGGCAACCTACAGAATGGGAGAAAATTTTTGCAATCTATTCATCTGACTAATGTCCTTTTAGATTCTCATGTCCAGAATCTAAAAGGAACTTAAATTTACCAAAAACAAACAAACAAACAACCCCATCAAAAACAGGGCAAAGAATATGAACAGACACTTCTCAAAAGAAGATGTTTATGTGGCCAAAAAACATACAATAAAAAAGCTCATCATCACTGGTCATTAGAGAAATGCAAATCAAAACCATAATGAGATACCAGCTCACGCCAGTTAGAATGGTGATCATTAAAAAGTCTGGAAACAACAGATCCTGGCGAGGATGCAAGGAAATAGGAACGCTTTTACACTGTTGGTGGGAGTGTAAATCAATTCGACCATTGTAGAAGACAGTGTGATGATTCCTTAAGGATCTAGAACCAGAAATACAATTTGACTCAGCAATCCCATTACTGGGTATATATCCAGAGGATTATAAATCATTCTGCTATAAAGACATATGCACATGTATGTTTATGGCAGCGCTATTTACTATAGCAAAGACTTGGAGCCAACCCAAATGCCCATCAATGACAGATTGGATAAAGAAAATGTGGCACATATACACCATGGAATACTATGCAGCCACAAAAAAGAATGAGTTCATGTTCTTTGCAGGGACATGGATGAAGCTGGAAACCATCATTCTCAGCAAACTAATGCAGGAACAGAAAATCAAACACCGCATGTTGTCACTCATAAGTGAGAATTGAACAATAAGAACACATGGACACAGGGAGGGGGACATCACGCACTGGGGACTGTTGGTGGGATAGGGGAAAGGGGCGGGAGAGCATTAGGACAAATACCTAATGCATGTGAGGCTTCAAACCTAGGTGACAGGTCGATAGGTACAGCAAACCACCATGGCATATGTATACCTATGTAACAAACCTGCACATTCAGCACATATATCCCAGAACTTAAAGTAAAAATATAAAAATAAACTATAAGGAAAAGAAAATATTAATATATTTGCTCTTTATTAAGTGCAAGTGGATCATCATAAATGGCTTCCTCCTTGTTATCTTCACAATGAGTAGGCTGAAGAGGAAAAGGAAGAGGACAGATTCATCTTTCTGTGTCAGGATTGGCAGAGGCAGAAGACAATTCACATACGTGGACTTGGGCAATTCAAACCCATGTTGTTCAATAGTAGATTGTACATTTAAAAGCAAAACATTTAACTGCCACCTCCCACACACTCCTCTATATGTTGGAAGAGTAGATTTTATATAGTATAGTATATATATATATATAGATGTGCTTTTGGGGTCCTTGTCTAGTCCACACTGATTCTTTGTGAGTTGCCATGGATGGGTTCTTCCAGGCAAACTTCATGACACTGGCTTTCTTGTTCACAGCAATCTCATGGAATAAGATTGCTACCTGACCCAGATTCCCTCTTACAAGGTATAGAACTAAGAGACAGAGCTCTGAGTCAGTCTACATTTTCTCTGCAACCGAAAAGTTCATGAAATTTCAGGAACTGGAGGGCCTAATATACAAATAAGCATCAGAGAGAGGGTTTCTTTAGAAAGAAACAGAGGCAAGAGACACAGTGGGGAAAGAGATAGAAAAGGAAAGCCTTCTTTTGTCCTTTTTGGCTTTCTAGTTTCCACATTCCATCCCTGGTGTACTAGGCTTATTTTGTGACATAGTATTTTATGACATAGTCACATATTAAGTTTAGTAAATTTCTTTTTGCTTAAACAAGCTTGAGGTATCCTTTATTATTTGTGACCAAATGATCCTTGACTCAGGCAGGCAGACAATAAACTGTGAAAGACAGCAGGTGCTTCTGCTGAGTCAGCTTGCCTCCCTCTGAGTCACTGTAACCCACCCACACTCCAGCATTGCTGCCAAGAGCCAAAGACTGGCTGTGGTTCCCTTGCCTGTTGGGATCACAAATTTTGAGATATAAGGTACATTTCACAGCTCCTTGTGAGATCAGGCTGAGGCTGGAACTTCTGAAATTGAACCCTTGCTTTGTACACTTCACAGCTCCTTGTGAGATCAAGCTGAGGCTGGAACTTCTGAAATTGCACCCTTGCTTGGTTTATTTCTCTTTTCTGTCCAGCTTCTTCCTCTCCCTTACCACTCACTTCTAGGAACAGTTACCTTATAAATCAATCGCACTCAAATCCTTGGCTACTGGTCTGCCTCTGGGAATTCCACCTAAGACAATGATTCACCTTGCAAAGGCTAGGAGCGGAGTACTTGTACACAATGAAGTAAATGAGCTGACAGTTACAATTCTGCATTATTGGAAAATCAACTTAAATCTGCTGTTAAATATAAGCTAGTCTTCTTACTAATAAGACAATGCTCTGCCGTGTTTGCATTGAAATATGTATCTGTTTGGGGATGCAGAATAATATTTAGTAAATGGCACATTTTGTGCTCTGGTATAACCTATTATACAATCATTGTAATGTCAAACTGGGTAAGAATAATATAAATAATCAGGGGCCAGCTAAGTTATTTAAGTATATATTACACTATTCATAGCAAAACATTATATATGCACCTTTACTTTTAAAATTCCTTTCTCATATGTCAGAACAACTCTGTACTGTAAATTGCTTTTCAAAAGTCACAGAGCCAGGGATAGCCAGTGTGTTTTAATTCAAACCCTTGGATTGTTTCTCTAAGTCATGATGCAAATTAATGGAAGTTATTTCCTGTGGTAGTTATTGTATCACAAATAATGGGTTCACTAATGAAGAACATGTTCAAAGGTTTCAAGGTAAGCTGGATAATACATGAAAAAAACAGCATGTTTCTTGCTGTCAAAGAGCTTAAAATGTAACGAAGATAGCAATTTAATTTGTCTTAGTTGTATTTTTAGTTCACTTACACCATGAGTAATCTCATACCTTTATTTGGGTAGCCTTTTTTTTTTTTTTTTTTTCAAGAAAGGACAGTCTGTATTAGTAAGACTTAACAGATTGATTTAATACTGTTTAATCATTAGTGTTTGATTTTAATGGGTTTCTACTTTCCTTCTTGATAATGAGGCACAGTTGCATGCAAAGTTTTATTCCCTCTTAATCTCGTAAGCCTCAAAAATACTAAATAAACCACAATTTAAGTACTTACCTTGAGTGTAGAGTCAATCCAGAAGAAAGCCAAACTTCTAGAGAAGTCTGAATTTCAGTAAGTTTTTAAAATTTCTTGCTGAGTCCTTATTTTCTAAGCTTTAAGACCTGTGAATAAATAGTGTCATGAAAATACAACTCTGGTGAAAAGTGCCAGCCCTTACCCATGTTAAGAGAGGATACTTTAAGCCAAGAGCCTATTTCCTCTTCAAATCCCTCTCTACTTTATTCTTTCAGCCACAGATGGAGCCTCCCTCTCTATGTATCTTCCTCTACTTAATCCTTATTGCACCTGTGGGCCATCACTTTGAAATATACAGTATCTGGAAAAAAAGGCCTCAAGAGAAGATATGATTCCTCAACATATTTTATGGGTGAATCTACAGGAGAAAGAAATAAAATTTTTTAAAAGCCCAAGATTTAATGAAAATGGGAACAAATCATAGTGGAATGCCGTTTCAGGTATGAGCTACAAGCACATTAAGGAGCACTGAAGTTGAATGTGCTTTATATCCCTAATGTCTTGAGCACACTGTGATTTAAAATAGCTATTAAAGATTATGCAAAATGTGCAAAATTAATGTGCAATGATTTTACTTTTGGTGAGTCTCCTTTTTTATTTTACTGTCTCCTGCCTTCTTGCCTTAACTTCCCTATCCTGTCACTTAGCTTGAGTTCAGAAATGGGAAAGTCAACTTATTTGACCTTAGAATGGTCAAGTTTAACTTGTTAACAGGAACTGCATGGCATAGTGAAAAGAGACAGATACTTTGAAGTCATAAAAAAGAGTTTCAAATTCTAGCTCTGTCACATACTGCTTTTCCTTACACAAGTTGTCTCTGGTTATTTCAGTTTTCATAGCTAAGCAGGTGTAATACCCACTTGTTTGTTTGCAGTTATTGTGAGGCTTAAGTGAGACAATGCATGTAAAGCATGTAAAATGCCTTGCACAGTGCCTAAAATATAAAGTACCAATGGCTCCTTTAACACAATAACATAATTTTTAGCAATCCTTATCATTTGATTACAGATAATTCTTCATAAAATATTTGTTATAATTTTTAAAATATACATTATAAGCAAATTAAAGGAGAGGAATACACATTCTTTGCAATTATCTCCTCTCAATTCCTCAGAGCATCTAAGTCATATTGTAAGTTCCTGATAAATAAGCAACACATTTTAAATTATGAAAGGAAATTATAAATTACACTTGCATATGGGATTTTTTTTTGTATTTTAAATTTTCATGAAGTCCCATTGTAAAAAGATGCTAGTGAAAAACACCTAGTGAAATCTGAGTATAGAGTTTAGCTAAGAGTGATGTACCAGTGTTGGCTTCTTAGTTGTGTCAATTGTACTATAGAGATATATAATATTAAAAATAGGAGGACTTGGGTGAGGAATGTATGGAAACTCTTTATGATTTTTGCAACTTTTCTCTAAATCTGACATTATTCTACATAAAACACTAATTTAAAAAAAGTAAGTCTTCTTCCAAACCAAAACTAAAAATCTTCAGGCACCCTCCCCAGAGATAACTACTACAAACATTTCCATCAACACACACACACACACACACACACACACACACACACACACACACACACGCAGAGTGAGGTGACAATCTTCAGGAAAATTCCTAAATGAGCCCTGAGGAACCACCCTTCCTTTACTGCCAAACAGCCACACAATGATTTTTCCTCCTTGTGGATAATGATGAGGGAAAGATAGATTATGATCACTTCTTTAAAGTAAGATATGCCAGATAGGCTTGTTCAGCCCTTTCCCCCAAGTCGTCTTTGTAACTGCACTTAAGAAGATAAATGCACATTTTTGAGTCCTTAAAGGTTTATTATTATTGTTTTTAGGAATTCTGCTTTCTCGATTTTTAAAAAAATATTTGTCTAGTTAAATAGGTTAGGAACAAACCAACCCCATTTGAATGCAAAATAAAACAATCACAAGTTGTAATAGAATTCAGCATAGACAAGGATGTGATTGAATGTTAACAGGGGCCACATACTCCAATCCCTGGGAAATTCAAGACACTGTCAGGACAATCAGCCACCTGCATGCCCTACCTCTATCTTGCTGAGATCAGCCCTAGTCAACCCTTCAGGTGCTTTGATTTGGTTATAAACTGTGGGCACTGTTCTGTCATCTGTCAGACAGGGGTGGGTATCAAGATTAAGGCTCAGGGTTAATAAATGATTCAAAACTCTTTTTACCTATAGGAAGAGGTGTAAAATTAGAGTTTGGCTTACTTAGAGTTTGGCTTGTCTATTTTTGCTCTCTGCAGTTGAGATAAACTAAAGCGTTCACGAAAACCTGTGAATATTCTGTCTCTTAATGCTGTGAAATTTCCATGTCATTGTTACTTGTAAATCACAATGTGTCAAAGTATAGTTCATCTTAAAAATAGGTACCCCCCACACACACTTTAGTAGAACTTAAACAGAAACATACATACCCACATACATACATGCACACACACACACACAAACATTTTAAATCACAGATATAAAAACTGTTCTTTGGCTCAGTTCTTCTTTGCATGAAACATAGTATTCAGCACACGAGCATGAACAGTCTGATCCTCTTTAATGGGTTCCTTGTTTGCCATTATAGGGATGCAACATTATTTATAGAACTTCAGGGGTTTTTTTATTAATACAGTCTTAGTGACCAAACAATGCCTGACATATAGAATGCTTGAAGAATATTAATTGAATAAAGAATGGTTTCAGTCAGTTTCCACGGATGGGTCTTAACTTCATTTCCTGTCTTTTGCTATTTAAACTATGTTTTAATGAACATCTATGTATCTATAAATAGGTGTGTGAAATTTTTGTAAAATAAATTTTTAGAAGCATAATCGCTGGATATAAAAAATATGTATTTTCTATTTTGATAAATAGTAGAATGACTTAATTATCCCTGAAATATTTGGCAAAATTTAAAAGAGAAATTTTTGGATCTGGCTTTAAAAACACTTATTAAAAATTGAATTTGGAGTTCTTTATGCTAATGGAGAAGGATACTCTCTTGGATAAGTAAAAGTTGGATTACCTCTAAATCATTAGTTTGAATTTGAGATTCTTTAGTTCACATCTATGGATGGATCTGTTGTTTTAAGCACAGGTAGCAAGTAAACCAAATATAAATATTACCTATATAAGTCATAACTCCAGGAAACCTGGTAAATAGTCTAACTCTCTCTACTGAAAATTTTCTCTCACAAGCCATATGATATTGTAGATATACAGCTTTGCTTTCTACAATTAGAAAATGGATTGGCAGTAGGATGGGCAGTAGGATTCCTTATTTACTTATATTTTTCTTTGACAGATATTATTTAGTCTGGTGGTTAACAATATGAAATTTGGGGGGGCCAGACCTGAGAATTATCATCTTTATCACTTAACTAGCTATGTGACGTTGGAAGTTACTTCATTTCTTTGAGCCTAAATTTCTCCCTCTTTAAAAAGAGGATAATAATGTTTATGTCATAGTTTTAAATGTAAAAGGTGAGATTATATGTATGTATACACAGACACATGACGGCTGTTAATAGTGCTAAGTATATAGCAAGTACTTAGTAAAGAGTAATTATTATTTTTGAGCACTTTTTGAACTTTGAAATACAAGAGAGTATAACTTTTGTTTCTCCAGCAAAACACCTCCGAGAGAGTTTGGGATCACCTTTAGTATTGTGGAACTAACATGATAAATGTTTAATAAATCTCCCTCATCTCCCCAAAAGCTTCAGTTTCTCTGAATTATTCTTTTCTGGACTAAAAATTGTTTTTGTTTGTTGCAAAATAAAATGAAAAGCAGAGGCAGAAATGACAATATCTTTCAGATATGCCTACCATTTAAACAATAAATTCAAATATTGGCATTGAGTCTTCCTATGTGTGTAAACAAAATACACAAATGAAAGGCAGAGTTAACAAATTTGAAGAACTATTTTGGGGTCATTTCAAAGACAGTACCATGTGGATATGAATGTTTTTTGGATTTGTACATCAGTGAAAAGTCCATGACAGCAATCTGGGAAAAGCCTATAGTTTGGTAGCTGTTGGTCATGAAGGTTGCTGGAGAGTCTTCCCCATAATCTGATGTGAGTCTGATACCTGTGCAATTCTTAAAAGGAAACTTTGAACTGTACCCTCCACATTAGGAGTCATTTAATATCCAGAACATTCTGCTGGATCAGGACTTTTGCAAACCTGTGCTGAATTTAGAGCCTCTGCTGAGAAACAAAGCTCTTTTCTTTGATTTTTTTTTTTGTTGTCGTTTCTTTTAAATATATATTCCCATGAGAGGTGAGCTTTTCTTGATTATAATAGAAAACTGATATATTTCTCCCCTCTGGGAACCCTCTAAGAGCTAAATGGACTTACAAGTATGCTGACTAGCATTTACTTACATTATATTTATTTTTTCCTAAGACAAATAATACAATACATACCTCATTTTTTTCCCATGCTGTTCTCAGGGAAGACTAAAGAGTTATTATTTTATCTGTGGTACAAGTAAGTAAAACTGAGGATTGAAGAGAATGAATTAACTTGCCCTAATTCACACAATGAATAATAATAATACTTCTGAACATTCTTGTTGCTTTGCAAAGTGCTTTCATTTACTATTTATTTGATTCTGGGTGTCAATATTTTGGAGTGGATATTGTAAAATATAATCCCTTTTATATATTCCTGTGAGGACTTCGTTTACCTTTCTAGACTCAACATTCTTCATCTCTCTCTCTCCTCTCACTGAACTCTGCCACATTTAGACCTAACTACTAACACAGGTCAAAATACACAAAAGTCTAGGGGCCTCACACTTGTGTTTTTTCACATTGTGTTTTCCTGGCTTAGGAATCCTTCCATTCTTGAATAAACATCACCTTTGTGAGGTTTACACTGAACACCCTGTTCAGAATCACATCTTCCTCTCCCCAAGCACTCTCTATTCCTCTTTCTTTTATTCTTACCACTGACATGTACTGTATTTTGCTTACCTATTTGTTTACCTAACATTTGCAGAAGTTGACCTCTTTGAAGACAGAAATCTCTTTGCTTTTTCACCTCTGTATTTTTAGTACTTTCAGGTTTATGTTCATAGTCAGTTAGTACACATTTTTTGAATGAAATTCACCTTCTTTCCCCATACAACTCCAACACATACATAAGGCCCAGCATATACATCACTATTCCCTCAATTCATTAAGGCTATATTAGGCAATTTACTGATTTCCTCCTGGGGTACACTCTGCATTCCCCACTATAGAGATTACAAAGTTGTCTTTACCCCTTCCTCCCTCCTAAAACGGCAAATGTCTGTTTCGCCTGTTCCTCCAGTACCTATCAAAATGCCAAGTATGTAGCAATAACTTAACACATATTTGATAAACGATTGAAGGATTGAATGAAGATCAGGATTCATCGAATGATTATAATAGGACTTGAGCACAGATGTGAGGTCAATACTTGTGTTTTCTCCATTATGTTACTTGACTCCTTACATGGTCTAATGTTCTTTCCTTGATGGTGCTTATGGCTCCTCTTAATGGTGCTTCCTTTCTCATGGGATAAAATGGTAAAGGAAGGACAGGAGCTATAGAACCAGCTGCTTCTAAGTGCATCAGATTGTGTTTCCTGTATCTAAGACTTGAAAGGGGGCCCTAAGATTGTGTCTTTATTTAGTAGGGCTGAAAAAATGTTAACATTCAATAAATGCACATTGCACATTAAACCTCATTTAATCTTTGCATATAGCTTAGGAGGTAATCATTGCTATTTCCACTTTCTAAGTTAGAGTGCTAAGGCTCAGGGAATGTTTAAATTTGCTCACAGTAACAGCAGTAATGATAGTGTGAGAATCAAACCCAGGTCTACCTATTCCCAGAGCTCTCACTTTTTTCCATGATTACAACTTGTTGCCTCCTTGGAAGTATTCTCCAAACAACACATTTTTTTAAATTTGTTTTGGCTCAGAATCTCACTTTTACACTTACATCATATTTGTTAATAGCAATTGAAGAAAAATCGCAATAGAAATATACCATCTTTTTATGAAAATTCAATTTACTTATTGTATTTACTGATTTATCTATTCCTGAGTTGTTCCACAAAGTTACCTGGTTGATATGTAGCCATTAATTAACAGCAGAGTGTCTCTAGGAGGTTGGATTTGTGTGAATAAGAGGAGTGGAAAGGGGACATACTTGAGAGAGAGGATTTAATGGAAAAGAGAGGAATGGAAAGTGAAAGAAAACATCTACAATGTCAACTAATCATGACCACAGGAAGCTCTTTAAAGGCAAGTGAGAACTCTTAGTGTTGAGAGTATGGGTAGGAAACAAAGGAGGAAATGCAGAGGAGCCAGCACCTTTTTCTTTTTTAAAAAAATAAAACTACATTTTATGAGCCATCTTCCTTACACTGATTTTGATTTTTTTTAACACAGAGCTCTGGTATAACAAGTATGAGTGGCAACGTAAAAGGATGATACTAAATGGTAATATTCCATTCTTCCAGCAAGAACATTACCATTGCATTCTTCTTCATTTATATATATTATACCATAGCTAATTACATGCATTTTCACTAATTATTCAAAATTACCTTAATATATATGAAAATTGAACCAAAAATAAATAATCTTAGTAGAAGAATATAATTCCTTCTGACAAAGTGTGGAAATGTCAATATTCACAGCCTTAAGGAGAACCATGAAATTCTTGGAAAACTTCATTGACCAGCCCTTGACTGGTAAATGATTGATTTGGGTTGTTCACAGAGATTCCTCAACTCAGTCAGTCTGTTCACCAAATATATATGAACAAAAATAGGTCAAATACTTAACAGAGTTGTGGTACAAAGTTTTAGCGTAACCTTATACCGTTAGCCTCTATATTACCCTTGTCTCCAATAAGATCTGGCCCTATTTTATACAATTTCAAATCATGTTTTAGGAACACAGAAATAAATGTGGTGGTCATAACCTGTAAGTCAGCTTAGGTTAGTTTCAGCAGTGATAATTGGATGTTTAATTTAATGAAATGTGAGGGAAAACATTAGAAGGCATTCCTCATTCTTGTTAGTTCTTTATCTTACTATTTGGTATGGGGATGTCCCCTCTCCAGGCAGTTAAGTGAAGGTTCTGAGCCATTGGGAATAATGACTAGGTAAACCTCATGCAGCCTGGGACAGGGTATCTATCATTTTAACAATGACACCTTGTGACCTGGACCTCAGAAACATTTTCTGCAGCACAACAGAAATGCTCTAAAAGTTGATTGCGTTCTGCCTGCCTTTCTGATGGATTGCTGCTCTCTGCTTCTTTATCACATACCTAACTTTGGATTCAAGTTTTTTTTAATCTTTATCTTTTCAAGGTTTTGTGGTCAAACTTTCAATGTCTTTACTTCTTAGAAACTATTTCTCTCGTGACACCAACTTCAACTATTTTCAGTGATGGCACATTTAGCTCTCTATCCTCAATTACCTCTTGTATATTAAATTCAGACAACCATAGAGAAGGATACTTACTTTTTGCAATCTCATTGTCTCCTTGTAGCATCTACGATTCTTTGGTGCATGTATCTACTAATTGGAGGCTAATCATTCAGACCCCAACACTTTGGGGAAATAAGAGCCAATAGTCAAAGTAAAGAGATACCCTGATAACAACTAATTCATGACAATGTACAATACTTCAACATGCATTTGTTAACATCATTTTTTTTCTTTCTTCTTTTTCTTTTGAGATGGGGTCTCACTTTATTGCCAGACTTGAATGCAGTGGCATGATCTCGGCTTACTGCAACCTCTGCCTCCAGGGTTCAAGTGATTCTCCTGCTTCAGCCTCTTGAGTAGCTTGGATTATAGGCACATGACACCACACCCAGCTAATTTTTATATTTTCAGCAGAGACAGTGTTTCACCATGTTGGTCAGGCTGGTCTCGAACTCCTAACCTCTTGATCCACCCGCCTTGGCCTCCCAAAGTGCTGGGATTACAGGTGTGAGCCATCGCGCCCAGCCAACATCATGTTTCTAAAAACCATAGTTAATAGATAAATATGTGGTCTTAAGGATATACAACCTTAGCCACTGACTGCACGATTCTCATCCTCCATGTTTATAGATAGCACTTTCTTTCCATTCTAACCTAGTCTTAGGGTAAGTGCAAATATTGCTTTAAATATCTATGTATTCCCTGTAAGAGATGGTTTTATTTTTTGATAGTTGTATTTTACTCTTTTAGTTTGTTTATGCAGCAAACATTATTTGTTCATCATGAAAAGCCACCATCGCAGTTGCAGGAATATAAAAGTAAACACAACAGGCAGGTTTTTGCCCATGTTAAGTGTTGAAAGCCCACAATGACAACAGAGGGAAAAACCACAAAAGAGAAGACTACAAATGGGGAAACATCAAAGTAATATAAAAGGAAACAATGTGAGATTTTTTTATTCTTTTCTCTTAAGGCCAGTCAAATTTAGCAGTGGGTGATAGGGGTAGAATTTTATTCTCGATGTAATGGCCAGAGAATGCCATCTTGAGGAAGTAATACTTAGGTTGTAAGTTAAAATGGATACAAATGTTCTTTAGGTGAAGGAGGGTATGAAGGATAGAGAGAAGAATTTTAAGGAATAGCAACAATTGAAATGAGAGTCTCTTGAACAATGAATACCAGCCTGCATTTATTTCTCATAAGTGTGTGTCTAAGACCATTAAATCCCTTCCTTGGAGAGAGGCACTTTCCATCCACCTCAAAGTCGCATATCTGTCTCATACCAGAGTTTTGAGGAGAGGCAAAATATGACATTTTTTTATGTCATCTGTGCCCAAAGTTGGGAATACAACATACCACCTTCTCGGGAACTGGAGTCCAGATGTAAGGAAATGAACATGTCAAACAGTGGAAAGAGCAATACAAAGTCAAGGCATATAGGTGAATTCAAACTGGAATGTCAGGACTTGTACCCCGAGTCCAGCACCTTCTAGGTACTACTCCATGAACCTCCAAGATGAATAATATGATGTATTAATCAGGTCTAAGATGCACCCTAAAGCTGAGTCATTTCTAGATATGGGAAACAGTGGTTTTACATGAGTATACAATGAGGCTCATTTGAAGTCTCCAAATGTAACAAAGAAGATAGCTTCCCAGCTTGGGAAACCTTCTATCAGAAGTAGCACATGCAAAGGCAGGAAGGCACTGGAAAAGAGGAGACATAATATAATGAATATTATTCAAGGAATCCAAGAAGCAGTAAATGAAAAGGAAAGCAATTAAGGGATGGTTTCTTTTTCTGGTAGCTTTGGAATCCCATTAAATAGACTATGATCCTCTGTGGCCATGGGCAAATCTGTCCTGCAGCACGAGGACAATTTGTAGTTTCTGTGACTTTAAGAACATGTCACCGTACCATAGCATTTTAGCCTCAAAGAGATTTGAGGCTTATGGAATTTTCAAATTTCTACTCTAGGATCAATTTTATTTCCCTTAATTCCTTCTTAACAGCTTTGTGTTCCCTCTAAAATAAACTGAAATTATCCCCCAATTACTGCAAGAAGAGGTTTGCTTTCTTTTCACTCCCAGATTTCTGTTATCTCTCAGCTGAAATACTGAGCACTGTTGCTACTAAAGAATTAATTTTTCTTGCCTGAAGATTTGTCATATAGCTATTTCTTTGTAACAACTGAAAGGTAGTTTGCTATGGGCTTAGCTCTTCACCACCAGTCAATCATTCCCATGTGAAGCGGAGTATTGTGTGCTAGAAAGGCCAGGAAATACCCATGCCAATGCCTCTGTTGGCCCAGCAAAGGTCTCCATCGTTTCCTGTTTTTTTGTGAGGCCATTTCACAGAATGACAGATTTCTGATAAGGGCCAGAATCTAGTGACCTTCTTCTCTAATGCTATCAATCATGTGCACTAGAGTTAAGTGGCAATTCCATTCCCGGGAATGGTGAGCAGAGTCTGTTAATGAATTTTGGCACTGTGCTGTAATCACCAGAGTCACTGAATATGACAAAACTTCTGAGCTGTGTGAGTTAAAGGGAAAAATCTACCCATGTGAATAACCCATGTTTTTCTTTCCTCCACTGCAAAGAGTTTGCTAATTTCCTAAGCACAAAGCAAGCTTAATTAAAGCCAGTGAAGCAGGGGAATGCCACAGTTGAATGCATTTTTATGTGGTGCACATCGTTGGAGCCAGGCAAAATATGAAATGTGATAATATAAGCTTTGTTTGGTAAACAGTCTCACTCACTGCAAACACTTACTTCAATCCCGGGGGCACTTTAAAGTATTTACTGAGTAGTGCTCCAGCTCTTCCTCCTCTTTGTAGTCCCCAGTCTTTCTGATGTATTAACAACTACACTCTGCTTCCAAGAAGCGAAAGGCAGAAGCAAAACTCAACAGGGAATTGCCTCTGCACTTGCCGTTGGCAGGACTGTGGGCTGTGTCTTTCCAGCAGTCCCTTCTCCCTGGCTCAAGTAGAGAGGTGATTCAGAAACTTGATTCAGGATTCCCACACCTGCTCTCATGCCTGGGAAACAGTGCTTGAGGTTTGCGAAGAAGCCTTTTTTTTTTTAAGTAGTAGTAGTAGTTAGTAGTACTTTTCCACTTGGAGAGAAAAGCCTTTTTTAAGCTTAGAAAATGATAAAGTTAATTCATGCTTACTTTTATAGAATTCTATAGAAACTAGGTTTGAAAAGATAAAATGTAATAGAAGTTTCAATTATCATTCTATTTTATACAGTACATTTCTACATGAAACATTTTTAAATTTTTTAATGCCATCCTATTTCTGTGGCAACTCAGAATTTTTATTAATAACTTATTTTAATTGGGTTTGGAAATGAATGACTTTTGTACATATAGGTCATATTCAGAAACCAACTAATTCAGATGTTGATGAATTAAATTATAACTAATATTTACTGAATGCTGGCTAGGTGTTAGACACTATTATCATAGGATGCTAAGATTCAGCAGTTAAAAAAGCTCCTCATAGAGCTTATATTCTAATGGGGAGATAGACAATAAACAAAATATGTTATGCAGGGAAATGAATGAGGGAGTGTGACAGAGGTGCTAAGCTTAATGGTTGCAACTTTAAACACTTTGAGCACACAAGTCCTTGCTGAGAAGATGGTATATTTATAAAGTCTTACTGAGGTTAATAATAAAGCCATGGAGATATCTGGAGGAAGGATTGTCCAAGCAGATAGCAACATCCAGTTCTTGCCCTTATGGAGGAACCGTCCAGCCAGGCTTAAGTTCTGGGACTTGAATAGAGGCCAGTGGGTCTGGGCAGAGTGAATGTTATAGACTAAATGTTGTCCCTCGAAAAATTCATATGGTGATATCTTAACACCCAGTATCTCAGAGTGCCACTTTATTTGGAAACAAGGTCTTTAAAGAGTTAGTTAAGTGTAAATGAGTTCATTGGGCTGGGCCCTAATCCTATACTGAAACCTTGACCTCAGACTTCTAGCCTTCAGAACTGTGAGATAATAAATTTCTGTTGTCTAAGCCACCCAGTCTGTGATAGTAGGATAGTAGGGGGCATGATAAGAAGTGGTCAAATTCTGAATATGTGTCAAAGGCAGAGCAGATACATTTGCCTACAGATAAGATGAACAGTGTAAGAGATAGGAATGAATCTCTCAAACTAGAGGATCACTGACATACCACTAGTGCCACATGGCACAGATACAGAACCTATGGGAAATGATTTTACAAGCAGGGAATTAGCAGGGCACTTGCTGTTTTTTGACATCTCATTCTTCCACAGAATAGGCCAAACATAGAAGTCCTATATGTATCAAGATTCCAACAGAAAGGGTCTGTCTTAGCCAACAGGCTGGATAGAAACTGAAAGCTCTGAAAGAGAAAAGGGGCTTCACACCCACAATTGTTCTTACTGTATATTCTGGCTATGAGATATTAATCCTGAAGTAGAGAGAGACTCCTGATCCAGACTTAGTCAATTCAATTTTATCTCCCAGGAATTAAAAGTGTTAAATAGAAAGGAGGAGCATACAGCTGTTGGGACAGATTACCATTCAGTGAGGCCCTGGAAAGACAATCCCTGAGTTTCTGATGCTGAGTCTCTCAAAGCTGCCCTAGTTATCAGGCTTCCATTAGCTAGTTCAGCTTTCCTTTGATTCTGTGAATCAGCTCACTATCCTTCTAACAAGTAAACTTTTATTCAAATAAGCCAGAGCTCATTTCTGATGTTTACTATCAAAGATGCTTAACTGATACACTCAACACGTAATAATGTGGTCATTCTGATCTGTGCCACAGTTCATTCCTAACAGCAATCTATCTTAAATATCACTTTGACTCTAACTTAACCTTAAATGTAAGAAAGAAGCTAACCCTCTTAGAGGTATTCAAAAAACCTAATTACATTATTCATCCAGCTCTCTCTGGTATCGTTTTTTATGTGAGAACCTTTTGGTAATCTTTTATAAGTGTGAGCAAGCACTGGATCTGTTTTTCAAACCCTCCTACATGGATGATGTTATAATGCAGTTTTTCTCAAATATGATGTCTTTAATAATTTTACATGTGATTTAAAACACACTAAAAATCCAGCAGCATATTAATGTTTGCAACACTGAAAACAAGAAGTATTTTACAAATGGGTCATAGTTCTTTTCTACCTTCTTTCGCTGCCAAATTTATAAAATGCAAAGCATAAACTTGTGGCCTCTGGTTTATAAATGCTTTCTCTCCTAGTTTGTTATTTACATACTATAATTATGTCAGGCTCCCTTCAAACTACCAAAACCACACATTTGAAAACAAACAAACAAAATGATTTTCCTTTGTGCTCTTTGGCACTATCAATCGCTTCCTGTAAATTTATCTTCCTTTGACTTCTATGTATTATTATTCCAGCTTTCTGATCATAAACACAGTTTTTCACTATTTATTTACATTTTGAATAATGAAAGTCTTTCAATTATAATGATACCTGTATTCTGTAATTTTCTGTCTTCTATAAACATGGGGCTTGGTGGGAGGCCCCTAATCCTATAGCACAGTTATTCACCAGGGGTGAATAAATGGCACAAGAGAGAACAAAGAAATTCTCCCAGACATTGGGCAAGTGTGAGGCCATTTATTTTGTCCTAATTCCTGAATGGAGAACATACAATTTCAGGAACTGTGAAGGGGATTTCTGCTTCTAGATTCCTGCTAACTGAATGGTTTTGATGAATACTTATTTCCTCTAGATCAGAGAAGTGACAAGAAAGTACATCCATATACTTGACACTGTAGTTATATAAAGAGTTTATGGAGAAGAGAAGCATGGCTGGGGCCACACCCCTGAGAGTTATCTAGTACGTACTCACAATGAGGGAGATGTATTTTTAAGACTATTGTTTGTTTTGGAAGAAATTTACAATTAAGGGAAAAAATCAATCGGGAATAAAATCCTTGAGTTTCTATGACCAGCACAGAGTTATACCAAATCTCTTCATGAGTCTCAAAATCTGCCCAAAAATATATTTCTGAATCCCATGATACTGATGTAAGGATTCAGTTTTGATTATCTATCTCAGCAGGTAATCAATATTTGATTTTTGTAATAAAAATCAATTTTTTGATTTACCCTTATGATTTATTTAATAAGAATAAAGCAAAAACAAGAAAAATAGTTATGATAAGAATAAAATACTTTTAAATATGGTTTTTGGGTATATTTGACTATAATATTAACTTGCTTTATTTTACCAACTGTATAAAATGGTATGTTACACAATATATAAGTTAAACTTCTTGATAAGTATTTAGTACTATTTTCTTTCAAGAGGTTTTATAGGCTTCCTGTCAAAGCCTGTAAATTAAATGTTTCAGTTTGATCTTGTTATCAGTCAGATACACAATAGAATTACCATAAAGACATTTTTTAAAAGACATAAAATACAAAGGAATAGGGAAGGTGAGAGAGAAGATAGCAATCATAAAATTTTAGAAGCTGAAAAGCAGGCAGGCAAAGGATAACCCATATAGCAGGCACCCAATAATGAAATTTCCAACTAGAAATCTGAGAATGGCAGAATCCTCAATAAGCACAAAAGCCAGTAGCACTAAGTGCCTTTAATATTGACCTGTCCTTACTGACAATGTGCTGATGAAGCTCCCAGTCCCCTTTTCAATGTTAGGCAGGCTGAATCAGATTTGGTCACTTACTTTATTCTACAGATGTGTTCTTTGGGTACTTCTGAGCACTCAAGGTATGCTGTGTTGAGCACAGGATATAAAAATAAGAACAGCTCACTCTCTTTGATTAAGTATCTGCCAGATGGCTCAATACATGTTTACCCTTCAGCCTCACTAGATGCTTAGACTGTGGTAAGTTTTTTCCAAGACTCTCATGATAGTGCCACTGATGTCCCCTAAAAGACTCTAGTCTCCCGTGAGTCAACACCTAAAAAGTAGTGAAATGCCCCTTTTCTTGCAAAGGTAATCCGTGCTTATCTGTGCCACTTAGGGTTTCAAAAGTAATAACATACTAGTTTTTATTTTGTTTTATTTTTAATTGGCACCTACTTGTACATATTTATATGGTACAGTGTGATGCTTTGATAGATTTATATATTGTGTAATGATCAAATCAGGGTAACTAGCATAGCCATTACCTCAAACATTGGTCATTTCTTTGTGATCAGAACCTTTGAAATTGTATCTTCTAGGTATTTTGAAATATATAACACATTATCATTAATTGCAGTCACTGTACTATGTAACAGGATACCAGAACTTATTTCTCCTGTTTAACTGTAACTTTGGTAAGTTACACTATTTTACACTTAATTCTTATTAGTTCAACTTTTTAAATTCCACAAGCAAGATTGTGTGGTATCTGTCCTTATGTGCTTGTTTTATTTCACTTAGAATAATGTTGTCTAGCCTCTTCCATGTTGTAAAAAACAGAATTTCATTCTTTTATATGGCTAGTTTTCCACTGTGCATAGATACCACATTTTTTTGTTTCTATTCATCCATCAGTGGACACTGATTCCAGGTCTATGTTATTGTGAATAAGGCTTCAATTAATATGGGAATATGGATATATCTTTTACATACTGATTTCCTTTGATTGTGTACCCAATATTAGGATTATTGAATCATATGTTAGTTTTATTTTTAATTTCTTGAGGAACCCATACACTGTTGTACATAATGGCTGCACTTATTTATGTTCCCACCAACAGTGTGGGAATTCTACTCTCTCCATATTCTGGTCAGCTTTTGTTATTTTCAGTCTTTTTTGCAGTAATAACCACTCTAATTGGGGTGAGATAATATTTCATAATGGTTTTTATATGCATTTCCCTGAGAATTAGTGATTTCAGCATTTCTAAAAATATAACTGTTGGCCATTTGTATATCTTCTTTTGAAAAACATCTAAGGTCTTTTCCTCATTTATAAAATTGAATTACTTATTTGCTATTGAATTTTTTGAGTTTCTTATATATTTTGGATATTAACCCCTTGTCAGACAAACTTAGTTTGTAAATATTTTTGCCCATTCTGTAGGTTACATCTTCACTCTCTTAGTTGTTTCCTTTGCTGTACAAAAGCTTTTTAGTTTAGTGGAATTCTATGTGTCTATTTTTGCTTGTTGCCAGTGCTTTGATGTCTTATCCAAAAAATCCGTGCCCAGATAAATGTTATGAAGTATTTCCCTATTTTCTTCTAGTAGTTTCATAGTTTTAGGTCTTACTAGAGCTTTAATTTGAGTTGATATTTGTATATGATGAAAGACAGGAGTGTAGTTTTATTCTTCTGCATGTGAACATCCAGTTATTTCAGCATAATTCATTAAAAATAATGCCCTCTTTTTATGACACTAATATCATCCTGATTCCAAAACCTGGCAGAGACTCAACAAGAAAAAAAAACTTCAGGCCAATATCCACGATGAACATAGATGCAAAAATCTTCAATAAAATACTGACAAGCCGATTGCAACAGCACATCAAAAAGCTTATCCACCATGATCAAGTAGGCTTCATCCCGGGGATGCAAGGCTGGTTCAACATACGCAAGTCTATAAACGTAATTCACCACATAAACAGAACCAAATACAAAAACCACATGATTATCTCAATTGATGCAGAGAAGGCCTTTGACAAAATTCAACAGCCCTTTATGCTAAAAACACTCAATAAGCTAGGTATCGATGGAACGTGTCTCAAAATAATAAAAGCTATTTATGACAAACCAACAGCCAATATCATACTGAATGGGCAAAAACTGGAAGCATTTCCCTTGAAATCTGGCACCAGGCAAGGATGCCCGCTCTCACCACTGCTATTCAATATAGTATTAGAAGTTCTAGCCAGAGCAATCAGGCAAGAAAAAGAAATAAAGGGCATTCAAATAGGAAAGGAGGAAGTCAAATTGTCTCTATTTGCAGACGACATGATTGTATATCTAGAAGACCCCATCGTCTCAGCCCCAAACCTCCTGAAACTGATAAGCAAGTTCAGCAAAGTCTCAGGATACAAAATCAATGTGCAAAAATCACATGCATTCCTATACACCAGTAACAGACTTAAAGAGAGCCAAATCAAGAACAAACTTCCATTCACAATTGCCACAAAGAGAATAAAATACCTAGGAATACAACTAACAAGGAATGTAAAGGACCTCTTCAAGGAGAACTACAAGCCACTGCTCAACGAAATAAGAGAGGACACAAACAGATGGAGAAACATTCCATGTTCATGGTTAGGAAGAATCAATATCGTGAAAATGGCCATACTGCCCAAAGTAATTTACAGATTCAATGCTATCCCCATCAAGCTACCAATGACCTTCTTTGCAGAATTGGAAAAAACCACCTTAAACTTCATACAGAACCAAAAGAGAGCCCGCATAGCCAAGTCAATTCTAAGCAAAAAGAACAAAGCAGGGGGCATCACACTACCAGACTTCAAACTATACTACAAGGCTACAGTAATCAAAACAGCATGGTACTGGTACCAAAACAGAGATATAGACCAATGGAACAGAACAGAGGTCTTGGAGGCAACACAACATATCTACAACCATCTGCTCTTTGACAAACCAGACAAAAACAAGCAATGGGGAAAGGATTCCCTGTTCAATAAATGATGTTGGGAAAGCTGGCTAGCCATGTGCAGAAAGCAGAAAATGGACCCCTTCCTGACACCTTACACTAAAATTAACTCCAGATGGATTAAAGACTTAAACATAAGACCTAACACCATAAAAACCCTAGAAGAAAATCTAGGTAAAACCATTCAGGACGTAGGTGTAGGCAAGGACTTCATGACCAAAACACCAAAAGCATTGACAACAAAAGCCAAAATAGACAAATGGGACCTAATCAAACTCCACAGCTTCTGCACAGCAAAAGAAACAATCATTAGAGTGAATCGGCAACCAACAGATTGGGAAAAAATTTTTGCAGTTTACCCATCTGACAAAGGGCTGATATCCAAAATTTACAAAGAACTAAAACAGATTTACAAGAAAAAAACTAACAAGCCCATTCAAAAATGGGCAAAGGATATGAACAGACACTTTACAAAAGAAGACATACGTGAGGCCAACAAACATATGAAAAAATGCTCATCATCACTGGTCATCAGAGAAATGCAAATCAAAACTACATTGAGATACCATCTCACGCCAGTTAGAATGGCGATCATTAAAAAATCTGGAGACAACAGATGCTGGAGAGGATGTGGAGAAATAGGAACGCTTTTACACTGTTGGTGGGAGTGTAAATTAGTTCAACCATTGTGGAAGACAGTGTGGAGATTCCTCAAGGACATAGAAATAGAAATTCCATTTGACCCAGCAATCCCATTACTGGGTATATATCCAAAGAATTACAAATCGTTCTACTATAAGGACACGTGCACACGAATGTTCATTGCAGCACTGTTTACAATAGCAAAGACCTGGAACCAACCCAAATGCCCATCGATGATAGACTGGATAGGGAAAATGTGGCACATATACACCATGGAATATTATGCAGCCATCAAAAACGATGAGTTAGGGTCCTTTGTAGGGACATGGATGAACCTGGAAACCATCATTCTCAGCAAACTGACAGGAGAGCAGAAGATCAAACACCGCATGTTCTCACTCATAGGCAGGTGTTGAACAATGAGAACACATGGACACAGGGAGGGGAGCACTACACACTGGGGTCAGTTGGGGGGAAATAGGGGAGGGACGGTGGGGGGTGGGAAGCTGGGGAGAGATAGCAAGGGGAGAAATGCCAGATGTAGGTGATGGGGAGGAAGGCAGCAAATCACACTGCCATGTGTGTTCCTATGCAACAGTTTTGAATGTTCTTCACATGTACCCCAAAACCTAAAATGCAATAAAATAAATAAATGGGAAAAAATAAATAAATAAAATTAAAAAAAATTAAAAAAAAAATAATGCCCTCTTCCTTACATGTTTTTTGGCACCTCTGTTGAAAATCAGTGTAATATAAATGAATTGATTTATTTCTGGATTTTCTTATATGTCCACTTGATCTATGTGTCTGTTTTTATGGCTATGCCACAATGGTTTGGTTATTATAACTTTGTAGGCTGTTTTGAAGTCAGATAATGTGGCGGCTCCAGCTTTGTTCTTTTTGCTGCTGACTGTGTTGACTATTCAGGGTCTTTGCTGGTTCTCCACAAATTTTAGGATTGTTTCTTCTATATCTGTATAGAATGCCATTCATTTATTGATAGAGACCGCATTGAATGTATAGATTGCTTTGGATGGGGTGGTACAGACACTTTAACTTTAATCCTCCTCCTTCATGAACATGAGATATCTTTCCATTTACTTGTATTCACTTCAATTTTGCTCGTTAATGTTTTATAGTTTTCATTGTAGAGATTTTTTAGCTCCTTGCTTAAATGTATTCCTAAGTATTTAATTCATTCATTTATAGAAAACTAGTTATATAAAATAATGAAATTCTGTTTTTACAACATGGAAGAGGCTAGAGAACATTATTGTAAGCGAAATAAAACAAGCACATAAAGACTAATACCACATGATCTTGCTTGTGGAATCTGAAAAATTTGATAGAAATAGAATTAAATGTAAAATAGTATAACTTACCAAAGTTACGGTTAAATAGGGTATTATAAATAGCTTTAAAAATGGCATTGTTTTCTTGTTCTTTAAAAATATTTTGCCATTAGGATATAGAAACACCACTGGTCTTTGTATTTTAATTTTATATCCTGCAACTTTAATGAATTTGTTTACTAGTTTTAATAATTTTTGTACAATTTTTAAAGTCTTCCATATATAAGATCATACATATCCTTATAGACAATTTAACTTTCTCTTTTCCAAATTGTATGCCCTTTTCTTTCTCTTATTTCTCTGGCTAGGACTTCCAGAATGTCTAATAGAAGTAGTGATAATGGCAAGTGTTAGGTTATTGTTTGAGATATTTCTACTTTTTAAATTTAGTTTGCTATAAGCTCCCCCTCTTAGAACTGCTCTGACTGTATTGCACAGGTTTTGATATGTTGTGTTCCCATTTTCATTGTCTAAAATTTTTACATTTTTAAAAAATGCATTTATTAATCTGTTGGTTGTTCATGAGCGTGGTGTTTCATTTTCATGTATTTGTACAGTTTACAAAGTTCCTGCTATTACTGATTTCTAGTTTTATTTTATTGTGGTTATAACAAACACTTGATATAATATTTTAAAAATTGTTAAGATTTATTTTGTGGCCTAGCATATGATCTATCCTGGAGAATGTTCCACATGTTGTTGAGAAGAATGTATATTCTTCAGCTGTTGCTTAGAATATTCTGTAAATGTTTGTTTGGCCTATTTGGTCTAGAGTACATTTTAACTCTCATGTTTCTTTGTTGATTTTCTGTCTGTATGAGCTGTTTATTGCCAAAACTGGGATGTTAAATTCCCTACTATTATTGTATTGCACTCTCTCCCATTATGTCTATTAATATTTGCTTTATATATGTAGGTGCTCTGATGTTGAACACATTTATATTTAAATTCATTATATCCTCTAGCTACATTGACACCTTTATCATTATATAATGGCCTTTTTTCCTTTTATTACAGTTTATGTTATAGTCTATTTTATTTAATATGGGTATAGCCACTCCTGCTCTTTTTCGTTTCCATGTCCATAGAATATCTTTTTTCAACCTTTAACTTTCAGTCTATCTGTGTCCTTATAGGTAAAGTGAGTCTCTTGTAGACAACATATAACAGTTGGGTACTGTTTTTTCTAAAACAAAACAAAACAGAACAAAAAAAATTCAGCCAATCTACATCTGTTAATGGGACAATTTAATCAACTTACATTCAAGGTAATTATATGTAGGTTAAAAAATTACTATACTATTTTGTCACTTGTTTTTTAGTTGTTTTGTCGATCTTTTCTTCCTCTCTCACTGTCCCTTCTTATAGTTAAGTAATTTTCTCTGGTAATATGTTTTGATTCATTGATTTTTATTTTTAGTGTATCTCTTACAGATTTTTTTGCTTTGTGATTACCATGAAGCTTACAAAAGTATCTTATAGTTTCAAGAAGTTATTTTAACCTGATAACTTACTAAAGAAAGTAAACAAAAAACACTGTACATTTAACTGCATCCTCTCCTTACATTTTGAATTATTGATGTCATAATTTATATCTTTTTATATTGAGCATTTCTTAAACAATTGTAGCTATTTTTAAAAATAGTTTTGTCTTTTAGTCTTCATATTAAAATTATAAGCTGTTTACACACCATTATAGTATCCTAAATTTTTCTCTACTTTACTTCTATAAATAAGTTTTATAACTTCTTATGTTTTCTTGTTACACACTAGCATTCTTTTCTGATTTTGAATAACTCCCTTTAGCATTTCTTGTATAACAGGGCTAGTGGTGATGAATACCCCCAGCATTTGCTTGTCTGGGAAAGTTTATCTCTCTTCCATTTCTCAAGGACACCTTTGCTAGATATAGTATTCTTAGTTAGTAGGGTTTTTATTTTTTCCTTTTCTTTCTTTGGTACTCTAAATACATCATCTGACTCTCACCTTGCCTGCAGAGTTTTTGCTGAGAAGCCTGTTGCCAGGCATATCAGATATGGCTTAGATGTTATTTAATTTCTCCTGTTGCCTTCAGGATTCCTTTTGTCTTTGAAATTTGAGAATTTGATTATAAAGTGTATTGGGATAATTATATTTGGGTTGATTTTGATTGGTGACCTTTAACCTTCCTTTGCCTAAATATTTACATTTTTTTCATTTTTAGATTGTTTTCTGTTATTATTTCAATAATCTTTCTACACTTTTTTTTAACTTCCTCTTGAACTCCAGTGACCTGAATATTTGCTTGCTTGATGCTATACCATAGATCTCACAAGTTTTCTTCATTTCTTTTCATAAATTTTTCTCTTTCCTCCTGTGACTATACGTTTTTAAGTAACCTAACTTCAAGCTCACTGATTCTGTCTTCTGCTTGATCAAGTCTTATGCTGATTCTCCCTACTGCATTTTTCACTTTATTCATTGTATTTTTTAGCTCCACAATAGCTGTTTGATTATTTTCATTATTTAAATTTATATAATTTCTTTTATTAGTTTCTGAATTGTTTCTCTGTTTTGCTGAAGTTCACTGGGATTCTGATACAGTCTGGCTGTGTCCCTACCCAAATCTCATCTGGATTTGGAGTTCCTAAAATCCCCATGTGTCATGAGAGGGAGATGTGAGAAGTGATTGAATCACTGGGGCAGTTACCCCCAGGCTGTGCTGGTGATAGTGAGTCAATTACCTGATGATATTATCAATTATTTGATGAGTCAATTATCTCATGAGATCTGATAGTTCTATAAAGGGGCTTTTCCCTTCTTTGCTTGGCTTTTCTTCTTCCTGCCGCCATGTGAAGAGGGACATGTTTGCTTCTGCTTCCATCATGATTGTAAGTTTTCTGAGGCCTCCCCAGCCATGCTGAACTGTGAGTCAATTAAACCTCTTTTCTTTATAAATTACCCAGTCTTGGGTACATCTTTATTAGCAGCATGAGAATGGACAAATACATTTAATTGGTATTGCAGAGAGTGGGGTGCTGCTGTAAAAATACCTGAAAATGTGGAAGCGAATTTGGCACTGGGTAACAGGCAGATGCTGAAATGGTTTGAAGGGCTCAGAAGAAGACAGGAAAATGTGGGAAAGTTTGGAACTTCTAGAGACTTGTTAAATGGCTTTGACAAGTCTGATAGTAATATTAACTTATTTTTATTTATTTATTTATTTTTGAGGCAGAGTCTCACTCTGTGGACCAGGCTGGAGTGCAGTGGCACAATCTCGGTTCACTGCAACCTCTGCCTCCCAGGTTCAAGTGATTATTGTACCTCAGCCTCCAGAGTAGCTGGGATTAAAGGCACCTGCCACCATGCCCTGCTGATTTTTCTATTTTTAGAATAGACAGGATTTCACCATATTGGCCAGGCTAGTCTCAAACTCCTGACTTAAGGTGATCCACCTGCCTTCGCCTCCCAAAGTGCTGGGATTACAGGCATGAGCCACCGTGCCCAGCCCTGGTTGTACTTCTTAATGGAGAGTCAAAAGCCATGTAATATCAACACACAGTAGTACCAATACTGGCTGGAGTGATCATCATGCAGGTAGCATAGAGAAGGCCCAAAACTTACCAATTAGCTATTATCCCCACTTTTGTGGAGGGAAGTTAGTACTGTAAGCCAGGCCTTGAGCCCACAGTGGCCACCCTAATAGGGCCAATGGATAAAAATTCAATGCAAATGATGTTAAAGTGAATATACCCATGATGGCTCTCACTAAACACTTGTGTTTATACCCATAGGCTGTTGTTCCAGGGACCCATGGCACGTGGTAACATCTTTTTTGGACTGTGCTGCAAATATAGTAGCAGTCAACAACCAGTCTTATTGTTGTGTATATGAAAACATTTCCCCATCAAATGATGATGGTATGCCTTAGAATATTCTGCATTTCTCTCTGCAGAGCTGGAGTAACTGGTTAAGAAACACCTAAAATGCAACCTGGGCTCACTGGAGATTGTTTCCACCTCCAGTGGAGGTTGAGGTGGCCTGATAGCCAACTCAATAGAGACTAAACAACATGTGCCCTTATAGGTGCTATCTATTGTGCCTCTATCCCACATAAAGAGAATAATGTCATAAATGCTTTAAATCATTTGTCAACTCATATCCATGATATAACCAATTAGGTCTCTTTGACTCATTCTCAAATTAGTTACACAGCTTACCTACTCACTGAAGTTATGTTTTGCTAACAGACATTATAATCGTAGATAGTTTCAGGCTTTCATGCCGTTATATAGAATATAGGTGTAGCCTGTACACACAAGCTATGGCTATACATTACAGGCACATATATGCTGCTCAAGGACACTCACAAAAGATTGGCTATATATATATATATGAGCTGGAAAACAGAACGGATTGTAATGTGATGGGTCTCCTACCAGGTTACTTACAAGTGAACATCTACTGTTTGAAACCTGAAGGCTTGGCAGTGAGCCAAGGCCATGGTGTCCAATAGAGGAGCAGGTTTCCCTGAGAACCTAAACATCCCAGAAAATATATGAGAACCTACCAAGGAAAAGAGTCTCATCACTCAAACACAGTAGGCAAAGAGCCAGAGCAAGAAAATTAGCTTAAAAGCAATTTAGAGACAGGAGGTGGCACAGATTTCTACAGCTGTACTGATGGCATTCAAGAGTGTATGTAAGTCCTAATAAACTCCTCTACTCATCAAGTTAGGCTTTTCGAGTTGTCATACTTTGGTCTCTTGGCTACTTCCCAGCTTGGTGGAGGACATTGTAGTCCCAATTTTTTTCTCATAACAGCTCAGAGACATTGATTCTTAGAAAAGAGACTCTAGCAATCAGTTTTTTGGATGTTTATAAACATTCTCCATTTCTCTATTTGATAATCTCATGTCATCTTAATTGGGAATTGTACATGCAAATCTTTCTGTTTCAAGATAATTGAAATTCCAAATGAAATTCATGCTGTGAAATAATGAGAGTTTCTAAAATTGTCTGAACATAATAGAACTTCAATAATTTAAGATTTGTTGGACTGGTCAAAATAGAGTGAGAAAGCACACAACAACTAAACAATCTAAATTGGCAAAGTAGCTTAGTACTTACATTGAGAGTGAGGGCTTTGAGTGAGACAGGCCTGGCTTCAAATCCTATTATCTCCACGTACTAGATATCTGATTTTTGAAAGATTTTATAAGACAGTAAGCATAGAGGTTTTAATGTGCAAGATACTTACTTGTTCTATGCAACAAGAAGCACAAGGATAAACACTCTAATGTTATCAAGAAATGAAGCTTCTGCAGAAAGGGATTTCAATAAAATTCAACATCCCTTATATAAAAACCCTCCAAAAACTAGGCATTGAAAGAACATATTTCAAAATAGTAAGAGCCATCTATAAAAATTTCACAGCCAACATTGTGCTGAATGGGCAAAAGCTGGAAGCATTCCCCTTGAAAACCAGCACAAGACGAGGGTACCCTTCCCATCACTCCTATTCAACATAATACTGGAATTCCTAGACAGAGCAATCAGGTAAGAGAAAGAAAGAAAAGGCACTCAAATAGGAGGAAAGGAAGTCAAACTATCTCTGTTTGTAGACAATATGATACTATTACCTGGAAAATCCTGTAGTCAGTTTTTGTACAAAAGCTCTTTGACCTGATAAACAACTTCACCAAAGTTTCAGGATACAAAACCATTGTACAAAAATCACTAGCAATCCTATACACCAACAACATCCAAGCTGAGAGCCAAAGCAAGAATGCAATCCCATTCACAATAGCCACAAAAAAGAATAAAATATCTAACCAGGTTATTAACAGCTACTCAGGGAGGCGAAAGATCTCTACAATGAGAACTACAAAACACTGCTCAAAGAAATCAGAGATGACACTAAGAAAGGGAAAAACATTTCATATTTATGAATAGGAAGAATCAACATTGTTAAAGCAGGAATACTGTCCAAAAGCAATTTACAGACTCAATGCTATTCCTATCAAATTACCAATGATATTCTTCACAGATTTAGAAAGAAAAATACTTCAAGCCGGGCACAGTGACTCGTGCCTGTATTCCCAGCACTTTGGGAGGCCGAGGTGGTTGGATCATGCGGTCAAGAGATTGAGACCATACTGGCCAATATGGTGAAACCTCATCTCTACTAAAAATACAAAAGTTAGCTGGGTGTTGTGGCACACACCCGTAGTCCCAGCTACTTGGGAGGCTGAGGCAGGAGAATCGCTTGAACCTGGGAGGTGGAGGTTGCAGTGAGCCGAGATGGTGCCACTGCACTCCAGCCTGGTCAACAGAGCAAGACCCTGTGTCCAAAACCAAAAATTCAAAATGTATATGGAATCAAAAAGGAGCCCTAATAGACAAGGAAATTCTAGGCCAAAAAAGCAAAGCTGGAGGAATCACATTACCAAACTTTATGCTACAAGGCTAAAAACAAAAGTAGTGTGGTACTGATACAAAAACAGACACAAAGACCCATGGAATAGAGAACCCAGAAGTAATGCCACCCCCTAAAATAAACTGATCTCCACAAAGCTGACAAAAACAAGCAATCGGGAAAGGACTTCCTATTAAATAAATGGTGCTGATATAACTGGCTAACCATATGCAGAAGATTGAAACTCGATCCCTTTTTAAACTATATATAAAAATCAACTCAGACCCCTTCCTTAAACTATTATATATACACACATATATATAAATTAATTAATTCCCAATGGATTATAGACTTAAATGTAAAACCTAAAACTATGAAAACCCTGGAGGATAACCTAGAAAATACTATTCTGTACATAGAACCTGGCAAAGTTTTCACCATGAAGATTCCAAAATCAATTGCAACAAAAGCAAAAATTGACAAAAGGGACCTAATTGAATTAAGGAGCTTTTACACAGCAAAAGAAATTATCAACAGAGTAGACAATATACAGAATAGAAGAAAATATTGCAAATTATGCATCTGACAAAGGTCTAATATACTGAATAAATAAGGAATTTTAATAAATTTAAAAACAAAAAACAACCCCATTAAAAAGTGGGCAAAGGACATGAACAGACACTTTTCAAAAGAAGATATACATACAGCCAACAAGCATATGAAAATAGCCATGCTCAACATCACTAATCATTAGAGCAATGCAAATCAAAACCACAATGAAATACTGATGTGGTTTGGCTCTGTTTTCCCACTCAAATTTCATGTTGAATTGTGATCCTGAGGGTTGGAGGTGGGGCCTGGTGGAAGGTGACTGGATCAGAGGGTGGATTTCCCCTTGCTTTTTTCATGATAGTGAGTGAGCTCTCATGAGATCTGATTGTTTAAAAGTGTGTAGTACAGCCCCTTCATTCTCTCTCTCCCACTCCACCATGGTAAGACGTGCTTGCTTCACCTTCATCTTCTGCCATGAGTTTAAATGTCCTGAGGCCTCCCAGCCATGTTTCCTGTATAGACTGGAATTCTGAGTCAATTAAACTTCTTTTCTTTATAAATTACCAAGTCTCAGTTATTTATTTATACCAGTGTCAGAATCGACTAATATAGATATCATCTCACATTAGCCAAGTCAAAAAATAACAGATGCTGGCAAGGTTGTGGAAAAAAATAAATAGTTATACACTGCTGGTGGCAATGTAAATTAGTTCAGCCATTGTGGAAAGTGGCTTTGTGATTTCTCAAAGAACTTAAAACAGAATTGCCATTTAACTCAGCAATCCCATTATTAGGTATATTTTCAAAGAAATATGAATTGTTCTACCATAGACACATGGGTATTTGTATGTTCATAGCACTCTTCACAATAGTAAAGACACGGAATAAACCTAAATGCCCATCAACAGTAGACTGGATAAAGGTATTGTGTCACACAAGCACCATGAAATACTACACAGCTATAAAAAAGAATGAGATTATGTCTTTTGCAGCAACATAGATGGAGCTGGAGGCCATTATACTAAGCAAACTAATACAGAAACAGAAAACCAAATATCACATATTCTCACTTATAAGTGGGAGCTAAATGTTTAGTACATATGGATACAAAGAAGGGAAAAACAGACACCAGATCCTACTTGAGGGTAGAGGGTTGGAAGAGGGTAAGGATTGAAACACCACCTCTGGGTACTATGCTGATAACCTGCATGACAAAATAATCTGCACACCAAACCCCCAGAAAGCTCAATTTATCTATATAACAAACTTGCACATGAACCCCTAAACCTAAAAGTAAAAAAAAGTTAAGTTAAAAATTAAATGATGGACACATTAGGAAATTAAATTCACAAATACAATTTTTCTGACAATCTTGCTACAAAGATTACAAAAGAGCTTTTATTTTTTATCATTCCATGGCATAAATTATGTGATGTTCATAAAAAAGACTATTGATAAATATCTTTGAAGATTTAGAAAAAAAAGTAAAAACAAAAAAGAAATAAAAGGGAAGGTGCAATAATTCCTATCCATGATCAAATTAAACCAGAAAGTAATCTCAACTATGGAAGACACAACCTGCCAATGAAGTATAAAAAAAGAAAACTCTCCTTTGAATAACCTTGGCACAATTTTAAAAATACATTATAAAAGTAACAGTACCTGGATACATTATGTAAAAGTACCAATAAAACAAAGCACAAATGGTAAAAAAAAAAAAAAAAAAAAAAAAAAAAAAGTTTATTTTATTTTGTTTTCCTTTACTATTTATTATGTGGTCATTATTCTCATGATCATCAGGTAACTGCTGGATACTCAGGCACTGCAGCCATATTTCAGAGAAGAATAAAAGGAATGGTAACAGGTAAAAGCCAAAGAACTGAGGAAAATATTAGCCAAATCCTTTTTTTTTTCTTTTTAAGCTTTCCAGGAAGCCCCTCCTCCAAGTAACTTTTGCTAATACTTTACTGGGTAGTAATTAGTAACATGGTCATGCCTACCTGCAAGGAAGGCAAATTCAAAAAACGTGATTTTTGTCTGTAAATATTATTTTCCTTAATAATTTGGGCTTCTGGTTATAAATAAGAAAGGGAGAGTTTATATTAGCAGAATCTACTACACACTTTGGCTCTCAAAGCTCAGTTTTTACATTCTAAATGAAGGTAATAAAGTTAAACGTGGTTGACAGAGTTCAACGAGATACTGCAGATAAAGCATATCATGAATTGCTGGTAAATAGTAAGTTACCAGTAATGCCAATTGTTAGTATTCATGTTGTTTAAATTTCAAAATCAGTACACATCCATTACTGAAATGTGGTAAAATACACTCTGAAGTGTCATGAAAGTTTCAAGACCCTGTATTTACATGATGATACATTTCTTCTGTGAGCCTTCCCGTATGGAAGTCCCAAATAAGACTTCCCATATCCAGTCTAAAAATGGAAAGGGAAGGGATGGGAAGGGGAGAGGAGGGGAGAGGAGTGGCAGGGGAGGGGAGGGGGAGGGAGGAAGGGAAGAGGGAAGGATTAAAGGGGAAGAGAAGGGGAAGGGAAGGGGCTAGGAAGGGGGTGGGAAGGGGAAGGGAAGGGGGAGGGAAGGGGAAGGGAAGGGGGAGGGAAGGGGGAGAAAAGGAGGAGGAAATGGAGGGAGGGAAGGGAAGGAAAGGGGGAGGGAAGGGGATGGGAAGGAAGGGAAGGAAGAGAAGGAAGAGAAGGAAGAAGGGAAGGGGAAGGGAAGTGGCAGGGAAGAGGGAGGGAAGGGAGGCAGGGAAGGGGCAGTGAAGGGGGAGGGAAGGGAGGGAAGGAAGAGGGAGGGAATGGAGGAAGGGAAGGGGGAGGGAAGAAACGAAGGGAAGGAAGAGAAGGAGTAGAGAAGGGGAAGGGAAGGGAAGAAGGGAAGGGGGAGGGAAGGGGAGAAAAGGGGAGGGAAGGGGAGAAAAGGGGAGGGAAGAGGTGAATAGGGAAGAGAAGAGGAGAATAAGGGAGGGAAGGGGAGAATAGGGGAGGGAAGCGGGAGGGAAGGGGAAAGGAAGGAGGGAACTGGAAGGGAAGGGGGAGGGAGGGAAGGAAGGGAAGGAAGAAGGAAAGGAAAGAAAACTGCAGACTGGATTAATCCCATCAAGTGTATTAGGACCTAGATCTCAGGAGTACTTCCAAGTCCCAGGTTTGACCTAGGCCTACACTGATGTTTGTGTTTTTCATGGAAGTGAGAGCAAGAAGAGCAAACACATGTCATTAAATCTCTAAAAGATAAAGAGTCTAAAATGATGTGGCACATGCTCAGAGACATTTCTCTATTTTCACTAACAAAGTGAGACACTCCATGAGAAATCACAAGGAAGGGGTCCAAAGTAGCAGATTGCATGTCTACAACACTGCTCATTTTTGAGACGAAGAGTATTAAGTAACTGATCCCATTTAGAAACTTAAAGAATAAGAGCTAAGCATTCATCTATTGTGTTATATTTTAGAACTGGTATGTAATTGGTATGTTTTGAGCAGAACAACCAAAACCACAACTATCATGCTGTGTGTTAAAAGTTTGTAAGATAACATACTAACAACTTCACATGAATTATGGCATTTAATTCTTAGACTACCTTGTTTGTAAACAATATTATCTACATTTTACCAATGAGAAAACTGAAGCATAGATAGGTTAAATGACTTGACTGAGGTTCTTAACTGGAAAGTGGTAATCAGTATTGTAGCTCTGCATTTTGATTTTAGAGCCTCAACCAACATACTTCTTCCTTAAAATGGGAAGCACCTTTTCTTTTCTAGGTCACCTTTTTTTTTTTTTCTCAATAAATCACTTTTTTCTCAAACAGTCACCTACTACCTCTCTTTTTGCTCTCTACAAACTCTGGCTCATCCTCCCTCATTCATTGATGATTTTAGCACTTAGTTTATTATTTTGCCCTCTCTGCATAAATTCTAAGTCTGTGATTTCATCATCTACTGGAATTATCTTTACTCATACATGGGCTAAAAAGCCTCTCACCTCCATGACCTTTTCATGCTCAGCAATACGTTTTTTTTTTCTTCCATTTTATGGTTATAACTTTTGACCTTTACATTTATCAATAATTGTATCACTACAAAAATGTTGAATTTGAATATTACTATCTGGAAACATCTCATTCTTCTGTATTATTTAGCAATGAGTATGAATGTGTGTAACAACAAACAAAAAACCAAATAAACAAATGAAAATTTGAATTAAACCTGATAGAAGCTCTCATATAAAGTAAGTTCAAAGAAGCAGACACTGGTTAGGTAGCTTCCCAAAAGCATCAGGCCTCCAGGTTCTTTTTACCTTGGACCTCTGTTACCACTAACACAAAGCTTCCACTTCAGACTCCAGAATGGTTGCTTATGCTCCAGTCATCACGTCTTTAAGAAAACTTCCCAAAAGTTGTACACTCACATCCTCATTAGCTAGAATTTTTGAATGTGGTTACTGTAAAATGTCTTCTTTCCCTGTGGTCATGTGCCCTGTCAACTTTTTGTTCTTGTTTTTAATTTTTAAATTGGTTTAGGGCAATAAGCAGATATTAGTAACTAGCATTATTTTCTACTACTATTTCCAGTCATTATCCTTTTCTAGCATTGTTTTAATCTCAACAACATCTCCAGATCCATTGGTCACACTCTTTTTTATTAATTATCATTTTCCTCATATTCTAATTTCCCTTACTAGTCCAGCAAGGGTCAATAGCCCATCTTTAAATTTACTCTAATATCTTAATTTCCTTCTCTTTTTCTCTATTGTTCTCAACTGACTGGCACTAAATCCAGTCAATGGTCTACTCTGTTCATGTATCTAAACAGCTGTTCTTAGTTGGAAGAAAATGCAACTGTGCTTTTTGCTTTACTTTTAAAATCAGGACTGCTATCTTAAAAATTACAACACATTCTGATACATTGGACTTCAACTCAAATGGGTTACTGTTGTAGGCATTTGCCTCACTCCACAGACTCCAAACACCTTTCTTCTTGCTTATGCTAGGCTGAGGGTCTTGGCTCACACTTTTTTGAGAAAATAGAAACAATTTGATTAAGCATACCTACTCTTATCACAGGTTAACTTAGGCTCTGAATTGATAATATATCTCCCTTTCTCAAGGATTTCTCACCTATAATCATCCTGCCCTTCTCTGGAGTCAGTTTTTTCTCCTTTTATGCTGGATTACTCTCATAAGCATTAAAACATGCCCTAGAAATTTCCATGCTAAACATAACAGAAGCTTCCCTTGACCTCATATTGCTCCTTTAACTACAGTACCATTTTTCACTTTGGCTTGAAAACACTTTTTCATAGAAGAATTGTTTATGGTCACTGTCTTCACTTTCTCAGGCCAATCTCCATTCTTTCCCCAGTGCACATAATTTAGGCCTCCGTTCCTATAATCCTCTGAAAGTTGCTCTTGGCAAGGTCACTAATAACCTCAATGATGCCAAATCCAGTAGTCATTTCTCTCTTTTCTTTTTACATGACCTCTCAATAGCAACTGATGCCATTAATCTAGAATACGCTCTGTCTAACCTTTTAAAATATAGATTACTCTGGTTTTCTCTATCCTTATTGCTGGCCTTTCTCAGTCTTTTATATATAGATGTTTCATACAGCTCAATGTAGGGGTTTTTAAAAATTTCTTACATACAGTCTTACTGAAGGCACATTCATTCCCTGGAAGTATTTCTAGCTCCATTATTTGACATATATTTTAATGGACTCCTCAATTTTTTATTTCAAGCGTATTTTTCTCCCTTAATTTCAGATTTGTGTATCTAATACACAATTTTCTTTCTTGTAATCACCTGATAGGTTCTCTCTGCCCACTGACTAGACTAAATCAATTTATTGAGACCATGACATTGCACTAGAAAAAGAGTTTAGTTGACACAAGGGTCAATTAAACTGGCTAAATGGGAGATGGAGTATCCACAAAGGATCAGTGGCTAGGGTTTTCATGGACAATTTGGTGGGAAGGAGGTGAGGGAATGGGTGCTGAAGACTGGTTGGGAAAGAAATCATAGGGGATGTGGAAAATGGTCCTCATGCATTGCACCTGCCTCTGCCTAGGGCCACATGACTGGTTGGGTCCTGCGTCAGGGGTCTGGGTGAGGTCAGTCTGAAAAAATTTCAAAAAAACAATCCAAGGCATTACAATAGTGATGTTATCCACAGGGGCAATTGAGAAAATCACAAATCCTATGTCCTCTGGCCACGTGATTCCTGGGCAGTAAGTGATTATAGAAACTATGTCTAGATTTTAGCAGAATTCCGGGTCCTTTCACAATTCTATTCTTATGGCCTTTCACTGGTTTTACAAAGGCAATTTCAGTCCCTGAAAAAGGAGGGAATCAGTTTTATCAAGGACTACATTTTCCCTGCTTCAAGGTTAAATTACAATCCAAATTCCTCCCATGATTAGTGTGACCTACAACTAGGAATGGGTGAAGATAGCTTAGAGGTTAGAAGCAAGATTAAGTTAGCCATGTCAGACTTCTTTTACTGTGATAGTTTTGCAAATGTATTTCAAAATTTCTCAGATGTTAAATTGACATTTCAAATTGAATATCGTTGAAACAAAACTCTATCATCCCCCTGACTTTCCTACTTCGTCAACTGAAACTTTTACGTTTCTCAGTAATCCCTGTGTTGGTAAATAAATAAATACTATTCACTGTGTTGCTTAAACCAATAACCCTCAAATGACCGTTGAATCCTCCCTTAACCTATAATTCTAGTTCATTACATCTTAAGTGATTTTACCTCCCAAATATATTTTAAATGTGTCATTTCCCTCCATTCTCACCCCTTCTACTCTCTCTCTCTCTTGCACTACTACAATAACCCCTTTTATTGGTCTGCAGACTTCCATTCTTAACAATTTTTTTCATTCTGTGCAAAGTTATCGGTAAGTTAAAAATGAAATTAATTCAAGTCATTTCACCGCCTGCTTAAAATCTCTCAGTGACTTCTCACTGCATTGAGAGCGAAATTCAAACTTTACTTTCTGTATGAAGTGCTATGTAATGAGAAACCTCCTCTCTCATGCCATGCCATTCACTATGCTGGATCAGTTCTTTTTTCTGTTCCTTGTCTATGCCATGTAGCCCCGCATAAGATCCCTTGTGGTTATGATTTTCTCTCCTGGGAATCAAGCTTCCCCAGGTCTTTGCAAGGGCATCTCCCAATTGCCATTGAAGTTTCTATTTTAAAAAGATCTCTTCAAAAAGGCCTTCATGACCACTTTTTCTGAAGAAGCCTCTAGACACTCAAATCCCCATCCTTATGTTTTCTCTTTATAGTATGCATCACTGTTTGATATTTTCTTTTTGATGTATTAGTTATATTCTGTCTCCCCCTTGGCAGAATGTATGCTTTGAGAGATCATGGACCATGCCTGCATTGTTCTCCAGATAAATTTTCAGAAATTCCAGTGTTGACTGGCATGTAGTAACTACTCAATATGTATCTATTGAATGAATGATTGACTTAATAAATGAATGGATTTTCAATGCCAAAACAAGTAGGTACTAATAGTTGCTAAGTGACTGTGACACAAATAAGTAATTTTTTCCACTGAGTCAAAAACCAATTTTTGTAAAGTATATTATTGATCTTATGTCATGTAAATTTTACATGTTTTTTATTTGTTTCCAGTCTTTGAAGCAAAGCAAAAAATTGTTATTTCTTTTTCTCCATAAGTCAGAGATCTGATCCCATCCACCTAAAACTTATTTTATTATAAAGTTGACAAATTACACTGGAATTTCCCTGGTGGAACTGAATGAAATTAACTGAGTTTAATATTACACACACACACACACAAACACAAAATATTATACTTGAATATTTCATATGAATAAAATTAAAATTGCTAATATAAGATGGTAACACTTAGATCAAACAAAAACACTTCCAGACTTAGTGTATTTATATCCTTCTTTTGATTATAGAGAATACTTCATTTCTTCATCTTAAGAACAGTTGCACTCAAAGTAACTTTCCAATGTGTTTCTCATTTGGCAAACAAATTGAAATTGGGTTAGATACACTTTCCTGTAACTCAACAGGGATTTCTATAACTCCACTTACTGGCTTCAAGAATGCAAAATTTCTTCTCTAGTCTTGCCCTTTCCTTCCCAATCCCTTTTTGTCACTCCTCATACCTTCTGTCAAGAAACACATGACCATTAACCCCTTTATGGCCAGGGCATGATAGGTTATGAAACAAGAACCCTACCATCTCTCCTTAATACAACAAGTGTTTTCTTTGTCACACAAAGTCTACCACATTTCAAGACAAATGTCCAGGAAACTATCTTCAATGTAGCAACTCAACAATGCAGACTACTTTATCTCCATGGTTCCACTGATTTAACCATAGCTCTCTTAGGTTGGTTAGGCAGGGAAGAGTCAACTACAGAGTCATGCTATGAAGTCAGCTATGGATGTTACATGCTTTAATGTGGAAATGACATATCCCATTTCTTCCCACAGCCCATTGATTCTAACCAAGCATATTGCTCCACTTAGCTGCAAAGAGACTGGAAAAAATGTCCTTCCCTCTGCCCAGAAAGAGTAAAATTGAACAGGGTTGAACACTAGATTTTCCTGCTGCATCCTTCCAATTCCCTTTTCTCTTTCTGCTGGTAGCCTCTTCTACTTTCAGTTCAAGTTCAGATCTAGGTGAGCAATCATAGACTGTCATTCCACTTCCTCTCTTCCCTACTGTCAACGTCTCTGTAGGCCCAGGCCATTAAGCTGAAAGACTTACAAAGACAGGTATCTTATCTATTTTATTCATCAATGTGTTCCTAGTACCAAGCACCAAGTCTGAAGTATAACAGTCTCTGAATAAAACTTGCTTAAATTAATTAAGAGATATGTTTTCACTATTTGACATTTTCTAATAGATGCAGACTTATTTCTTTGTTAAATAACTAAATATTTCCAACTTCTGTTGAAGCACTTGCTTGATGCTCCAGCATTGGTGAAAAGAAAGTGCAGATTATAATAAAAGCAGTGCTTTCTGGAGGTGGGGGGCTAAGGGAGGGAATAGCAGGGGGTGAGGGGCTAGGGGAGGGATAGCATTAGGAGTAATACCTAATGTAGATGATGGGGTGATGGATGCAGCAAACCAACGTGGCACGTGGATACCTATGTAACAAACCTGCACATTCTGCACATGTACCCCAAAACTTAAAGTAGACAAAAAAGTAAAAATAAATATTTTACTACAAAAACAGGAGTGCTAGCTGATATATTGCTCTCATGTGATTTTTCTTGGATTGAGGCATGGTTTATACAGTGGCATGCATCTCTGATTCTCCCTACATTAACTTTGTAGGCTCTGCTTTTATTATTCCCAAGGAGTCTGTGAATAGTATCTATTTGATGTGCAGAAGTGTAGTCCACCTCAGAAAGGAGTTAGTATGCTTAAGAAAGCATTCCTGAATCTGACACCATGCATTTCATCCTTGTTTTTGAACTATCTGCCTATTTCCCACCTACAGTCCCTGGCCCCAAGAGCATTTCCAGTTACCTCAAGTTGTTTTGAATTTCCAAAACAATTTTCAACATAAAATTAAATTTTAGTTCATTTTAACTTGGCAAACAATAAATGAAACATAGACTGTGTTGCAAAATTGAACAATAGGATATTGCCTCTGTCAAAGGACAGTAGGGGCAGATTGTGAATCTCAATAGTATTCCTCTAGCTGATTACACTGTTAGTGTATTTGGAAGGCAGGCTTCTGGTTAAGTATCTTAACCAGAAGGGTCATCATTTGTAAATCTCCCAAAGGGAAAATCTTGACAGGAAGGCTTAAATCAGAAGTTAAAAAGGTCCGAGATACAAAAGGAGAAATGAGAAATAAAATATCTGTGGAGAATATTCCCTTAATTATAAACTATATCTTTTGAATTGTTTCCATAGAAATACATACATATAAAAGCATGTATATTGATACATATGTAACACACCAGCAGAAATTTCTTTCCCTAGCTTTAACTTATAACTAAAACTTTTAAATTTTAAAATCATTTTTAAAATCTTATATTTTTCATAGTCTTAATAAGTCTTCCTGACATATCATAATCAAAGTACGCAGAAAGCAACATGACACATCCTCCTAATGCAAACTTCATCTCCTTTTTCCATTTTTGCTTCTGTTCACTTTGACCTCCCTGTGCCTTTATATAAGTGAAGTAAGAATTGCTATGTCAGGGGAGCATTCACTAACAACCATTTAATATCCTATATTTAAGTCACTAAAGTGTTGCAGAAGGATAAGGTGCACAACAGTGGAAAAAATCAATACGACAACCCCACTTTGTATGGCAGATTCATATCCTTTTGCTTCACCTGAGAACTTCTGAGAGTTTAAGAACCTATCCTGTCACCCCACATTTCTCAAAGCTAAACAAATTTGCCAGCCCTATGGCCCCACAATCATCTAGATGGGGGAGGGATTCACAAGATCCACTGATTCTATAAGTTTCTATTCTGCTCTTAACTAAAATGTCAGTCTTAAGATGAAGATATGCCTTTCCCCTCACTTGTTATTATTCTCAACCAAAATATTATTTTATAAAATTCTGAGAAGTCAGTAATGCCCTCATCGTTTAGAGACTTGAATCAGCTGAAACTAAATGTAATTTGGCTCCCAGTTCTCAGTGGAAAGAGAAGCCTAAGATAGTGAATTATGCCAATGTAGGTGGAGATATTGACCCCAGAGAAGCAGAATAAGGAATCGAAGCCTAGGGAATAAGATGAAGGGCTCCAGCCAGGAAGATTTGGTGGAGCTGAGTGTTGTTAAAAGCCATGAACTGTCTAAGATTTTATCCCACTTGCAAACAAAGAAGAAACAAAATTTCCTTTAGGCAAATTTGCTCTAAAGGAAAACACCTTATTACACTGGACCATAGGCAAACCTGCCCTCTACTTGAAAGGGAGATGCTATCTCTATCTTCCAAGGCTATTTGCTATGCATCCTTGCAACGATAATTCAGAGTAAAAGGGAAGTTAGTGCCTCTGCTCCCAAGATGTGATGAAACACAAAAGATCAGTGGAAAACTGTCTCCTAATGTGTATGTGTAGCATCTGAAAAGGATTTCATTGAATGCAAACCCTGTCTCTAGATTTATCCTACATTTCGATTACATTTTCATAATTCACAAGAATATATGCACACACGTGCACACTCATATACAAAAAGAAATACCACATGTACAGATTTCGTTTTGTCTCTGCCCTCAACCCCTTAAAATTCAAAATCAAAATTGACTACGAAAATTTATTTCTTCTCTGCCTAAGTTATAAAGTTTAACACAGCCTCAGACAATTTAGTTAAAGTACCTTCTTCAGTTCTCTCTAGCAATGTTACTCTTACCTTTTGGGGTCACCAACCTACTTAGGAATCTAAGTAGGACCCCTTTTCTAGACAAATAAAAACACACAAAATATGTTACAGAGAATATTACAGCTTACAGGTTTTACAAATTCCCTTCATAGGTGTCTTCAGTGAAATATTAGTTTTGTAAGAAGAAAAAATGCATATTAAATGTAGAAAAATCTAGATTAATATTCATTTGTTGACAGTGGCATGTTCAAGTTGACAAATTTTCTGTTTAACAAGAAGAAAGCAACATTTCTTTTATCTTTATATTTGGAACTGTATCTGATTAATAATAGTCTACTTTTCCGCCTCTCAGCATAACATCTTACTGAAGTTTCAGATCATTTCCTTAGTGTTATAACTAGGAAATGGACGCTTTACGTAAAAGCCATGAGTTAGCTGTGCACACATTAGTACAGGTATCACAAACCCAATTGCCTACCATGGTAAGAGGGATAAAGTAAATAATAAAGCAGACTTGGCTTGTAAAGAACAATGTGACACATGTGGAATGGAATGGTGTGTGGTGATAAATAGCAAGTGACACTCAGCTTCAGTGTGGGGGTTAATAACGATTACTAGAAACTGGCAAATCAGAGTGTGCAAGCACTGTTGAAAGTAGGCAGCTGCTAATCAGGTATAGCAAACCACCGGGCAAGCTAAATGCTGTCTCAGTATTATAAAATATCCCTTTTACTTTTGAAAAAAAAGTTCAAGTATAGCTTTTTAAAAAAAAAATAAAGTAAAATCTTCTATTTTAAACATGTTTTAAAAACATTTTTAACATTATTTTTTAAACAATATACAGCAAACCCAAGCACATCTGTTCATCATATTTTGCCTGAAGCATAAAAGAAATCTCTGTTTAGGAGATTAAGATAAACACATTTTATCCCAGAACCTACTTTAATGGTGTTTTTAAAAATGAAGTCTATATGGACTGCATTTTAAAATTCTAGTTATTCAAGAGTAATAACTGAAGTAAGATTTTAGTGACACTTTGCATTTAGTGTTTTCTAATTTGTAAAGTATTTTCCCATACCTTAGCTCACTTGGGCCTCTGAAACCCTAGTAAAATATTTATAGTGGTATAGAATATTTCTGTTTGTACACAAAATTTTTGAATTTCAAAGAAAAATTGATATTCACACATTGCACAGCTGGGAAAAGTACAGAGAGAGAATAAAACATGAAGTTTTAGAAGTTTTGCTCAAGCATCATTTCTTCTGTTTTACCCTGTCTCATATACTAGATGTGTCCATCTGTTTCACTATTCAGAAGGATGTAGCATTTATTGAACACCTACTAAATATCATACTGGGCTAGGCATGTTTACAGATCTGTGAGCTGGTTAATATGTTCCTATTTCATATGCAAATAAACTGAGGCACACATACTAAGGAAACCAACCAGTCATACTTAGAATAAATGACAGAGTCTGCCTTGGAATAGATGGTACTGTCAGACAGTACTATCTGAATTTAGATTCTGTCCTCAGGCTGCAGAGTCCAGCAATCTCACGATAACGATTGATGGCAGAGACTCCAGAAGATAGAATGAATATCAGAAGTGATGTCCTACAACTTGCCCATCTCCATTACGTTTTGGTAAATAAAGCCATGTGCTTGACTCGGGCTATAAGCTACCATTTGACTATGGCCAACCAGGGTGCATTAGACACCCATCCTGCCTACTATGAGGACATAAACAGAAGGTGGCAGTCTGAACCCAGAATTTACATTTGATTTTTTTGAGCATTCATCTATTAATACCCTTGGCACAAGAAATGGCAATCAGGCTGAAACCGGTGGCTCACACCTGTGATCTCAGCACTTTGGGAGACTGAAGTGGGCAGATTACAAAATCGAGAGTTTGAGACCAGCCTGGTCAACATGGTGAAACACTGTCTTTACTAAAAATACAAACAAACAAACAAAAAAATTAGCCAGGCGTCGTGGCACACGCCTGTAGTCCCAGCAACTTGGGTGCCTGAAGCAGAAGAATCATTTGAACCCATAAGGTGGAGGTTGCAGTGAGCTGAGATCATGCCACTGTACCCCAGCCTGGGTGACAGAGTGAGAAAAAAAAAAAATTGGCAATCAAACCCCGCACACTCCAACTCTAGAGAGTCTGCACTTCCCACATTTCTAAAGGAGCAGAGTTTATTGCCACCCGATCCTGATGACTGGCCAAGGCTGAGTGGCCTGGGGGAAGAAACATTAAGTGGTTGTGCCAATTAGGTTTTTTCTGATGGAAATTAGGAGGGGAAGAAAAAAGCAAAACAAAATACTATAGATGCAGAGCTGATCAGTGTTGGGTGTGCTTGAACTAGAAGGTCATGTGGACTCAGGACCTGGGACCACCATTTAGATCAGCCCTCATACACCTTGAACAAATGGGAGTAAGAAAGAGAATTTGAAGAGAAAGCAGATAAAAAATATATATTTATAATGCTTACGATTTTCCTTTTATTGTTCCAATTATTTTCCATATTTACTCCCAATGACCATTCTATTTTATAAATAAGATAGTGGAGAACCAGAGAGGCTAAGTGACTTACCTGAGGTCATACAACTAGTGTGGAAAGCAAGGGTACAAACCCAATTTATGCGTAATTCAACCCTATGCTCAACTCTGTGTCTAATTATAAACTTCAGTCTTTTCTAAGTCCTCGTCTTCTTTGATTCTGCAGCATCTGACATAATGATCCCTTTGTCATTGACTTTCATAATTTTTTGCTAATTCAAATTTCCACCTGCTTTCTCTCACCCCTAACAAGTTTGTGTTCTGAAGGTCCTGGCTTACTTCTCTTCTCTACATGATTTATACATACTCTCTCCTAAAGGTTATGTATGAGGCTATAAAGTCTTATCTTCCTATCTTCCCAAAACATTAGTTTGTGTTTCCAGATATCAACGTTTTGTGTCTATGGCTCCAATATTTATCCATTAATCTAGTTCTGAATTTCTACTTCTGTTCTTAAAAAAATCAATATGCATATAGACTATTTATCACTGTATTTCCATATCATTTGCCACCTGCTGATTTTTCCATTTTTGTTTTTATTTAGTTTGATTTTGCTACTAATTACATCACCAACCTCTAGTAACAATTTCTTTAAAATACTTTAAAATTTGAAGATTCACTCCCCAACTCCCAGTTTTCTTCCCCTTTTTCTATTTTATTCCATCCAATTTGAATTCTTACCCTTTGTTTATTTTTCTCTGTAAAACTTTATCCACTCTTCAAGGCCCAATTCAACTGTCAGTTGTTTTCTTACGTAAACATTTTTTGTGTAAGGGAGCCAGTGAAATTTTCCTGTCTAAGCTTCCATAGTATCCCTTGATATGTATTGCCATCATTATGTGACTCTACATTTGTGTGTACACATTTGGATGTTTAACTAGGATAACCTCCTTGAGAGTAAGGACTTTGTAACTATAACTATATTCCTCATTGCCCTTAGCATTATGTCTCACAAATAATTAGTGCCTTTTTTTTTTTTTTTAACTATTGTTACTGTTTACTTGGCTTAAGGTACATACAACTTCTAGGTAAATGCAGTGAAAAAGTAAAATAAATAAATAAATAAAAGGCAGTCATGAAGAGAAAAATGAAGAAAACAAAGAAAGACTGAATAAATAAACACACCAAAGAATAGATACTTGTTGAGGTTACAAGTGAATAAATCATATGCATTAAAAAGCGAACATCTAAATACTATGGGCTTATGATTTCCCTGCTTGGGGCCCAGATGACACCTCATAAAACAATGCACCTGTCATAGATCTCCTTAATTGAGGCCATGCTACAAAATTGCATGGTGTGATCACCATGGAGATATATGACTTTCATAAATACTGTTTATAGAATATCTGCTAGGTGTTACTGTGCTTCTAATATATGTCAGGATAAAGTCACCCTATGGGCCTGTCAATGCAAACACATGAGAGATGTTAAAGTATGTTTGAAGGTAAGTTAGACAGTGGTGCACAAAATCCTTAGCTGAAAAGCCCATGGAAAGCCAATGACGTCCTACATCACTCGCTCTTGGTATCATGGTCAGACATTAGTGCTCTGTGGCAGATGTTAGCTGACCATGTATCACCCAGCACCTTACAGAAGCAATCTGTTGCTGCTTTTTCCATGATGCCACCAGATGATTTTGCCACAAAAATTCATTCATATATTAAACTCTTTTGCCGTAACTTCCAATCAGCAGAGAGGATATAGTACAAGTCTTAGTACAGAGGCTTGTTCTACACATCAGATTTTGCCACCCAGAGGCTAAGAGAGAAAAATATTTAACTCAAATTGTTCTTATTATTTGTTTGTTAAACATTACATTGCCTTAGTGACATGCTGGCATGGCTTACTGACTGTAGTTCCATGGTAGGAACTGGAGCTGAGCCTAGGAACCTGTGCTTTGCATAAGGAGGCTTCATCATTTCATAATCACACTCTACTCCCAAGACGCAAGAAAGAAATAAGAAGTGAGACCAATTTAGAGAACCTGTGTAAACCCTTTGGGAAACTGTTCATGTCCTGATATTCTTAATGTTTAAGCGTCTATTATCTCAAAAGTGTAACCTTGAAATCTTGTTGCTCCTTCCTTAAGGATTTTAACAATATCCCTCCAGCTCTTTAGCCAGGAGGAACTTGACTGATCAGGTTAGATTTTAGTCTTCTGATCTTCTATCTTTATCCTTCTTGACTTAAACAGTGAAAATTATGATGACACAAAGCTTCCTGGTCATTTTTTTCCTATGTTAAATGATCTGAAATCAGGTTGATTTGTTATCTTCTGTGAAGTGTGAGTTGTACCTGATACTTAGAACAAGGTCTCTAAATTGAGAACATGACTGAATGCCATTAGCTTAAAATGAGCCTCTTTCCCAAATTATTTTAGTCTTAGCAGAGGTGCCTTCAAAATTGTCAGTGTGAAAATGACCCACTATTTTCCTTCAGCCACATTGTAAAGGCTGAATTAATGAATGCTGCCCTGGTTTATAAGACCTAACTTGTATTGTGATTTACTCCATTATCTCAACATTCAAGAGGAAACGGAATTTCAAAGACAGATACTGTGAACCTCAAGTGCTAATTATGAACACCGGACTGGAAGCAAAACAAAACAAAACACCCTGCATAAGACATATATTTGAAAAATGAAACCAGTGGCAGGCAGAACTAATGGGAAGTGATCTATAGGAAGGATAGAACAAAAGAAAAAGCAGGTATTTATTCATCACTTACAATGTGTCAAGTTGTGTGCTTGGTACTAAAATACAACATGGCATTAATCCTTCAACATCATGGAAAGAGAACTATTGTCACATTCCTTTTAGGTGAGGAAATATCCAGTCTAGAAGGGTAAAATAATATACTTAAGATCACATTCAGTGTCAGGAAAGGAAATTACCCTGATACCCTAAGCTCCAAGTCTTAAGCTCTTTGACGTAATATTCCTCCCTCTGTTTTCAATATAGTTATTATAGATTTTCTTGAGATGTATTTTAATCCTTGTAATTTTACCTTGAAGAAACAAGAGTAAATCAAACACTAAAGCAAGTACATTAAGGACATTAACCTGGCAAGTCTCTTCCATATGCCTTCTCATTACCCTCCTAATAGTGAACTCCAACAGCAACTTCCCTGACTTATAATGATTCAGAGTCAACCATTTATCTTGTCTCTTTCTTCTGCATCTTTGTTTGCTCCAGGATAGCTTTCCCTTGCTTCCCTTTAGCTTTAAAATGTACTTTAACCTTATCATACACGGTATACTTCCATTTTATTCCCTCAAAAGGGAAAGAATTTGACACACCTTTGAAAAATAAAGATTTTTAAAAAGGTATCACATAAAGTAAAATGAAACGGTGAGGTTTAATGGAATATTTGGCAAAAATATTTTGTTTGATGTTTCTTCGCCAGCATGCCTTAACTCTCTTCAATTTCTAACATATCTGGTCACTTCCTGTGTTATTTTAAGTTTATTTTTCTTCTATAAAATGAGTAAAGTCTTTCACCTCTACCACAGCCTTCTACATCTCCCCTGTCTTGGATACAAGCAATTGGCTTGAAAATCATGGTTCTGAAATAGAACAGGCCTATCCATAATGCCCATTAATGTAGTGTCCTCCAGTCAGACAGCACCATTTATAACCCAGAGAGTGCGGCTGAGACAGCTCCAAATCTGCAGCTTCAGCTCAGCAATTTATGCATCCAGAGCCAGTGACTCCAGCACTCAAAAATCTCCCAAGGAGCAGTAAACACACACAAAATAAGAAGTAGACACAGATGTAGGTATTCCTATAATGAGAGCAGATCAATGAGAGTACGACCAGCTGGAAAAGTAAAACCCAGGTAAACAATAAGGTCAGGTGATGATTTAATATCCATAGGACAAGAGAGAAACAGAATGCTCCAGAAGATTTTAGTGACAGAGTCTTAACCTAGCCTTGATTTCTTCATACCATGTGGATTCAACCTGTTCATTTACCTAAAATTCTTGCACAACCAGGGGCTTGTAAAAATGAGTCGTTGATAAATTGTATCAAATTCATTAATGAGCAGTGTGTCACTGGGTGATCACCAGCTAGTTTCTGAGCTATGTCCTATGCAAAAAGAGGGGTTTGGTTACTCCCACAGGGAAGAGTTTGATAGAAATTAAGAGCCATAAGTAATCATTGTCATTGGCTTCATGGCACAGCATGCTTAGATGTGCCCAACGAGCAATGATTATGAAGGATTTATGAAGGCATTAAAGGGAGTCAAGGCTGTGAAGGTTTTAATTACAACCAACGAGACACCTACTGCCATCTTTAGAAAAGATTCTTACTCTATAACTCAAGAATGCACGATATCAGGGCATCTTGGTAAAGAACTGAGTTTTCAGATTAAATAGGTCTGCCAGGGACTGAGCAGAAAAAAGTAAAACATTCACAGCTGAACTTAATCAGGTAAAATTTTTGAACCTCAATTTTGTGTTAGATAATCTTTAAAGTTAAAAAAAGAGGCTAAAACAAGAACATTCTACTTACAATGAAATGAGACTCAGACAGCCTTAGATTTCTCACCTACAACAACATAGAATGAGAGAAAACAGAATGGTGTCTGCAGAGATAGGGTATTATCTAGATATATGATCATTCAAATTAGACTGGGGAATGATTGCCTTTTTTAGGCACGAAATGACTCAAAACATTTATCCAGAAGAAACCAGAGGATTCACTCCAAAGGAACAAAAAATGATTTCCAAAATTAGAATAGAACTCAGAGGAATAGTGGTACTCAAATTTAAGAAATATAAAAGAAAAACATAGGTGAAAATCAATTAAGGGTTTTGTTTTGTTTCAAGGTTGGGAATAGGTAGAAAAACATACCTGTGTATGTATATTTGTGTGTTCATATATAAATTTTGAGAGAAGTCAAGAAGTCAAGAGAAGAATGGCAAATAATGTATAATTTTGAAACCACTAAGAAGTAAAAAGAATAAAAAAATTTTTAATCCAGTAAAACTCTACAACTTGTAAAGGAATAGCAAAAGCAAAAGCATAAGGGTATGGCCATTGGTAGTATATCCCTATCCCTTGGTGATCACTGGTTTGTTATGTGTTGGGGGTGAGATCCATGGGAAAGGAGAGGGCCTTTCTCAACTCCACCAGGGCATATCTGTCAGGTATTAAGAGGAGAAATCATGCTGGTGGGCTGTGCACAAGCCATATGAAGAATCATGGGGCTGGATCTGTGAGGTTCCTCCCTCACCCTGCAAATATTCCCAGGCTGGAGGGAGTGTGACGTTAAATGAAATATAAAAATAAAATAAAACTAAAAATCTTCATGAGGGAAGAGAGTGAGAGAGAGAAAGAAAGAGAGAGAAGAAAGACTGTGGAAGAAAAGAAATGTATGTTCAGTATAGTTAATAGAACTTCTTGCCAAGTTTTCAACAAGGGTCCTAATTTTCATTTTGCCCAGGGCCTCACAAAGTATCCAGCCAACCCTGCTGTTAATATATATCTGCTAATGTTTTGAGAGTAATAAATGAAAGAGTGCCAATGCTCTTGCATTAATTCCTTTAAAATGTTCATGGAAACAAGGAAATACAATGAGTAGTCTAAGAACAGAAAGTGATTAATTGAACAGATATATTTGGAGCCAAAATCAAAGGACTCCATGACTCACTGGCAGTGTGGAGTGATGAAGAGATCGGAAAGGACTGTCAGGTGTCTAACTTTTATGTTCCAGAACTGAAAATATTGGAGGAGGAGCGTGAAGATGGTGATCTCATTTTTGGATGAGATGGGATGGACGTCTCTGTGGGTGGTGTATGGAAAAGAATATCAGGTTTAATTGATTAGTCATATGCAAGTATCTAGAACTCAGTTAAGAAATTTGGGTTAGAGATGTAAATTTGAGATTTATCACCACAGAGAAGGTAATTGCAACTATATGAAATGGTTATACAGATGTAGTTTAAGAGAATAAAGAGTGAAAAAGACAAGTCAAATAATTTAAGTGATATTGAAAGGACTTTTGAGAGGATGATTGAGGAGTCACTAGACAGTGAAAACAATATGGGCTGCATTTTGCCCAGGATACAAAAGAAAATAGAATTTCTAATATTTGGTACTAAAGTAGTCAGATTCCGACATGGATTCCAATGATCTCTAGCTCTCAGTGCTTACACTTGTCTTAGTTCATTTGAGCTGCTCTAACAATACGCCAAAAAAAAAAAAAAAAAAAGAGTAATTTACAAACAACAGAAAGTTATTTCTCACAGTTCTGGAGACTTGGAAGTCCAAGATTAAGGAACTGGCTGATTTAGTGTCTGGTGAGGGCTCGCTCTCTGGTTTATAAATGGCACTTTCTCACTGGTCCTTACATGGTAGAAGGAGCTAGCTAACTTGCCAGGGACATTTTTATAAGGCACTAATCTCATAATAAATGAATGAATGACAACTATGCTGTTTGTCATGCTGCAGAAAATAGCACTGCCTGAATCTTCATGCAGGAAGGTGAAAGTTATCCGTAAACATTTCAACTCAAGCTAAATGTCTCCAAAATGATGTAATCCCTATGTCTTCTTAGACCTGATGAAAAGGCTATGCTAGCTAAATGTGCTAGCCTGGGAAACAGCTAGACTTATTTCATTCTGTGTTCTTAGGCAAAATCCATGTAGATGTGAAGCCAAAAGCAGTAAGGAAAGGAGGACAGAGCAGTCATTAGTATAGTTTACTTTCCTTTTCTTAGCTTTTTAATTTTTATTTTTTAATAGGGCTACCTCTCTTCCTCCCATCCCAAATTTGTCAGTTTTCAAGGAAACATGCAATCAAACAGTATGATTCTGATCCATAACAACTAGATTGTCTGTGAATATAAGCTATTGATCTCTGTGTGTAATAAAAAGGTCTCTTTTCTGAAAAATATCTGAAGACAAATAGGCAAGGTAAAATAATAATCCAAAACTATGTCTCTCTGTATTTACAGGACTCATACCTAGGCTGCTGGGCAAAAATACTACTATCTTGAGCAGCCTTATCCCCGGTACAAGTATAAAAGTTGAGCACTGTGAGTGCCCATGTGACTTCCATTCCTTGTAGATGAGCCATAAAGGTGCTAGGTGGGGCAGGTTCAGTGAGCTCTATGTAGTGAAATTCTTGCATAGCAAGTGCATTCTCTAGTTCCTGTAAGAAACATTCCCAATTATGTGCAGTTTGCACCACAGGGAGAAAAAGAAGAGATTTAGGGTTGGCTCCTTGTAAGTGAAAGCAGAAGCCTTTAATCAGCATGTGCTCTTCAGTTTGGCTTACTATCTGAGACACCCTAATTACTTTATGGGTAAAGGAAGCCATCACATATTCAAATTGCCCACTGGAATCAAACACCACATTAAAAGAAGCATGAGATTAAAGGGCAAAAAGCATAAAGTGAGTGAAATAATATTCTGTTGCTTTTTAGACTGCGTTCACATTTTCTTTGCTTTAATTTGGTAATTTATTATCCAGGGACAAGAGATTATCAGAGCAGATTGAGTGATTGATTGTTTAATCAGGTTATTAACAAATTCTATCATATATTCAGTCAGAATAAGCAGCCACTTACTCTGCTTTCTCTATTTTTGCCTGGTTTAGTGCCTGGATTGAGGAGGGAAACTAAGATGTTATCTCCCTGATTTCTACGCAGTTTGAGAAAGAAAGCACTTTGTTATGGAGAACCCACTGTCAAGAGAGTCCACTAAATTGAACAATTTTGATGTCCTGGAGAATTTCATTTGAATGAATTGTGTGGGGATTTTGAAAAAAGCCAAACTGCTGAAGATATTGAGTGAGTGAGAGTCAACATTAAAAAGCAAGGCTTAGAAGCAGGTACTGCAAATTAATTCAACTTATTTTCAAGCCAAGGTCATGCCTTATGCTTGGAAATTGATTTTAAAGGTATCTGTTGGACATATGAGGGAAAAGTGTTAGGCTTTTAACCTTTCACTCTATCAGCTTTTATAAGAATACCTGATAGTCATTGGGAAGGCACTCCTATTTTTTAATGTTTTTTCGGTTTGTGATTGTGCAACTTATATGGCAGTGACAATGATGATAGGAAAATAGTTAACTACATGCTAAGTACTTTGTAGATAATAACTCATTTAATTTTCTTGACCTCTGAAGTAGGTTTTATTATTAGCTCTAGAAAATATGCTATTACTTCCAAGTTTGCACAGGTTTTGGTAAACTTATCAGCTAGTGTATAATATGCCTGCAATTAAAGAAAAATCTGAATAAATTAAATAGGAAATTATGTCCTAGAAGGATACCTGGGATTAGGGAGTGGAAGGGAAAGCTTTCATCCAGCTGAGGAACAGAAGCCACAGCAGCAAACATCCAACCAGGATGCTTCCAAAAAAAAAAATAAACACACATACAGTCTCCAATTGCCATGCATCTGCTTCATAGTTTGTACTACAATGGGAAGAGAATAGATCTGGTAGCAAAGCTTCTTAGAATTGAACATGAGTAGCTGAATTTATCATTCTGCCAAACCTATACACAAAGAAATACATTTGTTAAAAGGAGATCAGGGTGTCCTCAGGAAAGGGAAAAAGGAATATGATGTGGCCACAGCTGACAGTATCTACTGCAACAGTGGGGCCATTGTATTTCCCATGCACTTAAATACCTCTAGAAGCTATACAAACATCCTGTGTACAGCGCTATGGTAAATGTGCTCACCATTATATCATAAAAGAAGTATCACTTGCCATTAAAAAATGGAAAGGATTTAGTATCTGTACAGAAGATTTGCTTCAAACTCCAAACTTTAGCTCTTTGAAGACATTTATTTCTTTGATTAGTGTTCTCGTAGAGCATTCACCATTTCCTCACAGACCTGGAAGAGTCTGAGTACCTGGACTGGTTCATAGACCAGTATTTGGGAACTGCTCCAGATTATCCACAGATACTGGGGCATCAAGTAGTTTTGTAGCTATCTTTGTGCGTTCCTGTCCATCTGCCTCTCCAAACATTCTCTTTGCTAAAAAACACACAGTGATTTCCAGGCCTTTGATGTATGAACTAAATTCTGCTCTCCAAAACCATGTTTAGCTTCTCTATCCTTGCCTTGCCTGTACATTTGCATTACTTTCTAAAATACCTTCAGAGATAGTTACTTGAATGTTACACAGCCAAAATTTTAACCATATTAAAAGTGTCAAAGATTTCTTACCTGCACCTTTATAAACTATTTATTCTTTCTCAGGGTAAAAGGAAAAACAGATTTTTGGTAACATACTCAGTAGTTAGCAGTGACATTCCCCATCAATTATCATGCATTAAATATATTTTGCATAAGTAAAATAATTACGAAATTATTTTGTGCTTAATGTTACGTTAGAAACATAAAGCATTCACATTGGAATTTCACTCAAAATGTTCCAATCACTCAAATGCCTAAGTAGAATATTTTGTTGGCCGGGCATGGTGGCTCACGCCTGTAATCCCAGCACTTTAGGAGGCTGAGGTGGGTGGATCACCTGAGGTCAGGAGTTCGAGACCAGCCTGACCAAAATGGAGAAACCCTGTCTCCACTAAAAATACAAAATTAGGTGGGCATGGTGGCACATGCATATAGTCTCAGCTACTCAGGAGGCTGAGGCAGAAGAATTGCTTGAACTCGGGAGGCGGAGGTTGTGGTGAGCCAAGATCAAGCCATTGCACTCCAGCTTGGGCAGTAAGAGCAAAACTCTGTCTCAGAAAAAAACAAGCAAACAACAACAACAACAAAGCATATTTTGTTAGTAAAAGGAAGGTAAATCTGCAGTTTAAGAAATTAAAAACCAAAATAAAACCCTCATACTTACAGATCAAAGTTCTAAAACATTTTATTTGTGCATATCATTATCAAGAATATTACTCATCTAATTGTACAGTACTCTTTAATTAGCCGTTTGGCCCAAGTCCTTTAGAAACAGACTATGGTAGGCTGAAAATGTCCCCTGACCCATGAACTCTGTGAATGTTGACTTATATGGCAAAGTATTAACTTAAAATTCTTGATATGGCAAGATTATTGTGGATTAGACAGATGGGCACTAAATGCAATTATATGTATCTTTATAAAAGAAAGACAAAGTGAAATTTCATACAGACAGGGGTAGGTAAGGCGACCACTGAGACAGAGATAAAGGTGACACCATCACAAATTAGGCAATGCTGGCAGTCACTGGAAGCAGGAAGAGGTGAGAAAGAATTTAAAACCAATACACAGACTAATGCAAGATGGGTCCAATAGCACGGACTGTGGATATGAAGATAAAAATATTAAAACAAACAAAAAGAGATAGTATGCATTAATATTCACTAAAACTTTTACCAGGTGTCCACTCTTAATTGCTAGCTAGATATTTCAGGGCACCGAGGATAGACCATTAAGTATTAAAATGTGTCTACCATAGCGGAGCTTATATTTGGGATATACTAACTTCAAGGTGGATGAACGCCTGAGCACATAACTGGGCAGAGATAGCAGAAAGGGATTATTGACATTTTAAAGCAAGACTGAACAAGGGACGGAATATATCTCCTTTGAAAAATGAAAAAATAATTCATGAAGATAGTTCTTAAAAATTTAAATCTGGAAGACAAATTTTTAGATCAATGAGAAAGAAAAGAAAAAGAAACATTCTTATCTCTAAGTAACATCAGCAAAAATAAAACTGTCATTTTCATTTTCTTTTCTCTTTTAAGACATTGTCAAAACACGAAAGTATTGAGCTATTGAATTCACTAAACATTGAGAAGCATTTTTCATGTCTGCTATGTTTGTGTTAAAATATTGAAAATAAATGTCTCAAATGAAATGTTTTATTTTCTGAGAGGCAAGTCTGTAGTTTCTGTGGAGTAAAAAGCTCTCAATTAAAATAAAGATCTAATTTAAACTTAGTTGTACATTTATTTATTTATTTATTTTTGAGATGGAGTCTCGCTCTGTTGCCCAGGCTGGAATGCAGTGGCATGATCTTGGCTCACTGCAACCTCTGGGACTGGGTTCAAGTGATTCTCCTGCTTCAACCTCCAGAATAGCTGGGACTACAGGTGCATGCCACTATACCTGGCTATTTTTTGTTATTGTTGTTTGTATTTTTAGTAGAGAAGGGGTTTCACCATGTTGGCCAGACTGGTCTCTAACTCCCAACCTCGTGATCCGCCCACCTTGGCAGATCCCAAAAGTGCTGGGATTACAGGTGTGAGCCACTGCACCCAGCCTGTACATTTTTTTTTTTTTAAAAAAAAGAGGTCCTGGGGATATATGAAATAGTACCTTTCAGGACAATTATTGTATTTATCTATTCAGTAGACAATTATTGAGCACCTACTGGGTGGAATTCATGTTAAGTATAGATAATAGAAAAGGGAAAAACAGTCAAGTATACAAGTAAGTAAGTCAAGTATACATATTTTGAGGAACGCCATGGCAGAGCATTTTCAGGAGCATGGAGAAATCATCTGCTTCAACTGAAATAGGTCCAGTTCACCTAGGAGCCCAAATCTGAGTAGATCATAAGATAAGTAGGGGAAGGTTAAAAGAGGAGATGACCCTGACAGGTAAAATAATTTAAATCATAGTAGAGTGAAAATATTAATTAACAGAATAATAAAGAAGATATTTGTTGGTATAAAATTTCATGAGCTGAAGAGGGAATTAGAAGATGAAGAGAAAAATTTAGATGGGGTATGTGTCTTGGAAGGCCAGGTGAAGTATGTGCCTGAGGCTGAAATTTACACTGTAGACAAAGAGACTACTTCAAAAATTTAAGCAGTGAAGTAGCATGATCCGATTAGTAATTTAAATATTTGATTGATGATGGCAAAAATTAAGGTAGGGAATCTATTAGAAGATTATCAAAACCTGACAGAAGTTAAAAAAAAAATGTTGAAAACAAATGTGGTATACAGCAAGATGGCAGGTTAGAAAGCTATAGACCACTATTCCCCCACAAAGACATCCAGATACCAATAAAATACCAATGGCAATATCTGTTAGAACTCTAAAGATGAAATGCGAAGGTACAGCACCCAGGTCAGTGTAAAAACAAGAAGGGATTCCAGTGAAAAGGGTAGAGAAGTTTGTGGTATGTGGCACTGATGACAACAGCTGCTGTCATCAGCTGCATGGCTGGGGCTGCACACTCCATGGAGATCGTGGGAGTCCCACCCCTTCTTGAGATGGGGGCCTCAAACTGCAACTGCAGACCCAGGCCTCCTGCTCTGCAGAGCAGGCAGGAGACCCACCCTTCGCTCCAGCAACCCAAACTGCAGCTGTGGATCCCTGTGCTCTTGGGGAAGCCAGAAACAGGCAGGATCAGCCAGGAACAGCCATGCCTGTACTGGTGTTTGGAAGTCCTTAAAAAAGAAGTGAGAAATATATGACAGCTCCAGTTCTATGGGAAGATCTCAAGGAGAGAAAGAGATTTATTAAAAAAAAAAAAAAAAAAAGGAACATAATATGATCAGATCAGCCTGAGTGATGAGGGTTTTTCCTTGCGTGAATTCAATAGGCAAAGACAGGAAGAGGTATTTTTGTTTTGCAAGTGCTCAAATCCTAGCAAAAATTATACAACCTACAAAGAAACATGGCCAAATCAAAAAAGCAAAATAAAACTCCAGAAAAGAAATCTAAAGAAACATAGATCTATGAGCTGAGTGATCAAGAACTTAAAATATTTATCACAAGAATGCTTAAGGAGCTGGAAAAAATACAAATAGTCAACAAAAACAGGAAAATGATCCTTGAACAAAATGATAGTATCAACAGAGATATAACCTATAAAGAAAGATTCATTGTTCTAGAGTTCTAGAAGTTCTAGCGTTGGTTAGGCATGGTGGCTCATGCCTGTAATCCCAGCACTTTGGGAGTCCAGACAGGCAGAACACCTGAGGTCAGGAGTTCAAGACCAGCCTGGCCAACATGGTGAAACCCTGCCTCTACTAAAAATACAAAAAATAGCCCAGCATGGTGGTGCATGCCTGTAATTCCAGCTACTCAGGAAGCTGAGGTTGGAGAATCCCTTGAACCAGGGAGGCGGAAGTGACAGTGAGCCAAGATTGCACCATTGCACTCCAGCTTCTATGACAGGGCAAAACTCTGTCTCAACAAACAAAAGTTCTAGAGTTAATTGTTCCTTTAATTCCTTAAGAGGGCATCAATTTCCTTATGCTCCTGTAGCTTCCTGTGGTAGTCCTGAAGTAGCTTATCTCTAGGGTCTGCCATAATAAGAAACTTCACAGTTTGTTTTTTTTTTTTTAGCTCCTCTGACTTAGTAATTTCAAATTATCTGTCTTTATGGTTGACAGTTCCTATTTTGCCTGATCAAGTCTTCTTGATCAATACTCAATAATTAAATTGAGTAATGAATAATAAAATTGCTGGATCAAATGGCAATTCTGTTCTATTTGAGAAATCACCAAACTGCTTTCCACAATGGCTGAACTAATTTACTTTCCCACCAGCAGTGCATAAGCATTTCCTTTTCTCCACAGTCTCACCAGCATCTATTATTTTTTGTCTTTTTAGTAATAGGCATTCTGACTGGTGTGAGATGGCATCTCATTGTTGTTTTGATTTGCATTGCTCTAATGTCGAGTGATGTTGAACATTTTTTTGTATGCTTGCTGGATGTGTGCAGGTCTTCTTTTGAAAGGTGTCAGTTCATGTTCTTTGACCAGTTTTTAATGGGGTTGTTTTTTGCTTGTAAATTTGTTTATGTTCTTTATAGGTCCTGGATATTAGACTTTTGTCAGATGTATAGTTTGCAAAAATTTTCTCTTATTCTGTAGATTGTCTGTTTAACTTGTTGCTAATTTATTTTGCAGTGCAGAAACTCTTTAGTTAGGTTCTGTTTGTCAATTTTTGTTGTTATTGTTGTAATTGCTTTTGGCGTCTACATCATGAAGTCTTTGCAAGCTCCTATGTCCAAAATGGTATTTCCTACATTATCTTTCATTGTCTACATAGTTTTCAGTTTTAGATTTAAGTCTTTAATTTATTTGAGTTAATTTTTATATACGGTATAAGGAAGGGGTCCAGTTTCAATTACCTGCATTAACATCCCAATGACAGTAATAGATCATCAAGAAAGAAAATGAACAACAATATTCTGGATTTTAAAACTTAATGGCACCCAAAACCCACAGAATATATATTTTTCTTATTGCCACATGGCACCCACTCCAAAGTAGACCACACTACTGGGCATGAAACAACTCTCATCCAAAACTAAAACAAAAATAATGAAATAACATCAACCACATTTTTGGACTACAGGGCAATATAAACAGAAATCAATACTAATAAAGTCACTCAAAACCATATAAATAAATGAAAAGTAAACAACCTGAATTATACCTGGGGAAATAATGAAATTAAGGCAGAAATTAAGAAATTCTTTGAAACTAATGAGAAAAAAGATACAACATACAAGAATCTCTGGAACACAGTTAAAGCAGTATTTTAAGGGAAGTTTATAACACTAAACATTTGCATCAAAAATTTAGAAACATCCCAAATTAACCTAATTTCACCTCTAGAGAAAAGCAAACTAATCCCAAAGCTAGCAGAAGACAACAAATAACAAATTTCAGAGCTGAATTAAAGGAAATTGGGATACGAAAAAACAAACAAACAAAATATAAATGAATTCAGGAGCTGGTTCTTGAAAGAATTAATAAGATAGGTAGACCATGAACTACACTAATAAAGAAAAAAGGAGAGATTGAGCCAAATAAACACTATTATAAATGAAAAAAGGAGACATTACTACCAACATCACAGAAAAAAAAAGAAAAACCCTCAGGGACTATTATGAACACCTGTGTTCACACAAATTAGAAAACCTAGAAGAAATAAATACATTCTTAGAAAAAAATACATACAACCTCCCAAGACTGAATCAGGAAAAAATTCAAACACTGAAAAGACCAATAATGAGTGTCAAAATTGAATTAATAATAAAATGCCTACCAACCAGAAAAAGCCCAAAACCAGATAGATTCTCAGACCAATTCTACCAGATATATAAGAAAAAGCCAATACGATTTTTTTTTTTTTTTTTTGAGACGAAAGTCTCACTCTGTCACCCAGGCTGGAGTGCAGTGACGCAGTCTCAGCTCACTGCAACCTCTGCCTCCATATTCAAGAGATTCTTGTGCCTCAAACTCCTGAGTAGCTAGGATTACAGGTGCCCACCATTATGCCTGGCTAATTTTTTGTATTTTTAGTAGAGACAGGGTTTCACCATGTTGGCCAGACTCGTCTCAAAGTCCTGACCTCAGGTGATCCACTCACCTCAGCATCCCAAAGTGCTGGGATTACAGGCATGAGACATCACCCCCAGCTGCTGGTACCATTTTTAATGAAACTATTCTGAAAATATTGAGGAACAAGGACTCTTTTCTAATTCATTCTATGAGGCCAGCGTTTTCCTGCTACCAAAACGTGGCAGAAACACAACACTAACAAAAAAATTCAAGACAATATCCTTGATGAACATAGATGCAAAATTCCTCAACAGAATGGTAGCAAGCAGAATCCAGCAGCACACCAAAAAGCTAATTCACCATGATCAAGTAGGCTTTATTCCTGGGATACAAGATAGTTCAACATATATAAATCAGTAAATTTTATTCAACACATAAAAATAAAATAAAAAAAAACCACATGATCATCTCAATAGATGCAGAGAAGGCTTTTGATAAAATTCAACATTCCTTTATATTAAAAACTGTCAATAAACTAGGCATTGAAGGAACATACTTCAAACTATTAAGAGCCATCTATGAAAAACCCACAGACAACAGCACACTGAATGAGCAAAAGCTGGAAGCATTCTCCCTTGAAAACTGGCACAAGACAAGGATGCCCTCTTTCACTATTCAACATAGTAGTGGAAGTCGTACCCAGAGCAATCACAAAAGAGAAAGACATTTAAAGGCATCTAAATAGGAAGAGAGGAAGTCAAACTATTTCTGCTCACAGATGATATGATTGCATGTCTAGAAAGCCCCACAGTTTCTGCCCAATAGCTCCTTGGTCTGATATATAACTTTAGCAAAGTTTCAGGATACAACAGCAATGTACAAAAATCAGTAGCATTTTTATACAACAGCGACATTGACGCTGAGTACCTAATCAAAAACACAATCTCATTTACAATAGCCACAAATAGAGTAAGATAGCTAGGACTAGAACTTAACCAATGAGGCGAAATACTTCTACAATGAGAATTGCAAAACACGACCCAAAGAAATCAGTGTGCGCGCACACACACACACATACACACACACACACGCATTTCATGCTCAGAGATAGGGAGACTCTATGTTGTCAAACTGGTCATACTGCCCAAAGCAATTTACAGATTCAATAATACTCCTATCAAACTATCAGTGGCATTCTTCACATAATTGGAAAAACTATTTAAAAATTCACATGGGACCAAAAAGAGCTGGAATAGCCAAGGCAATCCTAAGGAAAAAAAAAAAAAAGCTGGAGGCATCATATTACCCAATTTCAAACTACAGTCAAGGCTACAGTAACAAAAACAGCATGCTACTGTCCAAAAACAGACACATACACCAATGGAACAGAAGACAGTGCCCAGAAATAACGCCACACAGAACTATCTCACCTTCAAAAAAATCACATTTCATGCATCATTTTTATGGGTGGAAAAATGTTGGTGGTGGTCATTGGTTTTCTGAGAATACTTCACCTGACAGATTCAGAGAACTTTGGTGTAGTTACTGACTCAAATCGATGGATTGCATTCTCTGCATAGAGTTAAAACAACCATGGCTAAAAGCCAACCAGATTCCCTGGATCCTGCTTTGCTTCATTTAAGAAGATTACATAGAAAAGTAGATATTGATCTGCCAAATGAACAAGCAAAATAAGACATACTGAAAATCCGTGTGGATCCCATTTCAAAACATGGTGAAATAGATTGTAAAGCAATTTTGTGAAGTTTTCAGATGGTTTTAATGAAGCAGACCCTGAGAAATGTTTGTACTGAAGCAGATATATTTGCAATTTGTTTGCAAGTCTTCCTTGTAGCAAAGGAAGACTTCAAGAAAGCAGTCAGAAAAGTGGCTCATTCTAAGGGGAGCTAGAGTCTAAATTGTACTACAAACCTATGCAATTTACTGTAAGGTTTTTGATGGCTTCATGACAGACAATGATCTCATTAAAGTGTATGAATAAAAGTATGTAAGAGTAACATCCTAACAATTAGTATTTCAGTAATTCAACTTTTAAGATTAGTACAGAAGAAATTTGTACATTTGCTTAACGTTACATTTATTGCAGCAGAAGTTATAAGAGTATATTGAAGCTTTTCACATTTGCTATGTGAGCATTGTGCAAAACACTGAAAATGTTTCAAGTATAAGAAAGCATTTCTTATGACATATTTTACGTCACTTTTTCCTCATCCTAAAAAGTTGGATAAAATCTGTTTGATTCGGTTCTTGTTAAAAACACAATAGAACAAAATAACTAAAGAAAAATGAAGTGAACCTTAGGTACTTATGAAGCCATAATACTCATCAAACACTATCAAGCAAACCAATATGGGAGTCCCAGAAAGAGAAAAAAGAAAAAAAAATTTGGAGAAATTTGGCAGAAAATCTCCTAAATCTAAGGAAAAAAAACTAGACATGCCGTTCAAGAAGCTCACAAAACTCTAACTAGAATAAATCCAAAGAGTATCATACTGCAACATATTATAATCGGTCTAACTAAATCAAAGACAAAGTCTTTAAAGTAGCAAAAGAAAAGTGATTAAGCAATTAATCATACACAAGGCAGTTTCTATAAGATTATCAGCAGATTTTTCAGCAAAATTCTGTAGGTCAGAAGGGAGTGGGATGGGATGATATTAAAGCCCTGAAAGAAAAAAGAAAAGGCAAGGAATAATACTGTATCTGACAAAACTGTGTTTAAAAATGAAGCAGAGAGGCAGAGGCGGAAAGATTGCTGACACCCAGGAGTTCAAGACTAGCCTGGGCAAGAGAGTAAGACTCTGTCTCTACAAAAAAAAATTTTTTTTAAACTAAGCCTAGTGTGAGTGGCACATGTCTGTAGTTCTAGCTACTAAGAAGGCTGAGGCAGGAAGATTGCATGAGTCTGGGAAGTTGAGGATGTAGTGAGCCGTGATTGTGCCATTGCACTCAGCTTGGGCAACAGAGCAAGATGTTGCCAAAAAGAAAAAAGGAGAATTAAGACTTTTTCAGATAAACAAAAGCAGATAGAGGTCATTACCACTAGTCTCACTTCACAAGAAATGCTAAAGTTGGTCCTTCGATTTGAGATGAAAATATGGTAGCTAGAAACATGAAGCTTAACAAAAAATATAAAAATTTCTGGCAAACGTAAAAACATGAACAAAGGTACTAACCTGTACTATAGTAATTCTGGTACATAGAATTTAAATGATAACAAACATTAAATTATAAATCAATGTTAAGTATACAGTATATAAAGATAAAAATTTAACACTGATAACATTAAGAATGTGGAATGGAGATTTTTATGTGATTTAAATTAATATGTTATTAGATTAAAACAGAATTTTATATCTTTAAGATGCTTTGTGTAATTGCAATGGTAATCATACACATACACACTTTATAGAATATACAGAAAAGGAAATAAGAAGTGAATCAAACATATTGCTACAAAAAAATCAACAAAACACAAAGGCAGAAACGAGAGGAAAAGAGGGGAAAAAAGCTATAAGATAAATAGAAAACAATAAATGAAGTGGTAATAATGTCTTTACTATCAATAATTATTTTAAATGTAAATAGATTAAACTCCATAATGAAAAAGACAGAGTGGCTGAATGGATTATAAAATATAGGATCCAACTATATGCTCTATATAAGAGACAGGCTTTATATCTGGAGATTTACATTGGCTGAAACTGAAAGGATGGGAAAAGATATATTTCATGCAAATGGTCATCAAGAGAGAGCAGCAGTGGCTGTACTAATATTAAAAACAGGCTAATTTTTTAAAGGCTAAATAGACAAAGAGGGAATTAGATAATGATTAAAGGGTCCATTCACCCAGAAGACATAAAGATTATAAATTTTGATTTGTCAAACCGCAGAACTCTTAAATATATGAAGGAAACTTTGACAGAATCAAAGAAAGAAATAGATAGTAATACAAAAATAGTAGGAGACTTCAATAGTGGGTAAAACTAGGCAGAAGATAGTGAAAAAAAAAAAAGGGACTTAAATATGCTATAGGTAAAGTAGACCTAAGAAACATGTAGAGAATATTCCGTAAAACAACATCTGGTTATATATTAGTCCATAGTAGCCAAAGCAATCTGCAAATTCAATGCAATCACCATCAAAATCCCCAATGACATTTTTAACAAAAATAGAAAGTTCATTCTAAAAATATAGATAATGTCAAGGAATCCAAGTAGTCAAAATAATTTTGAAAAAGAATAGAGGTGGATCATTTACATTTCTTGATTTCAAAGCATATTACAAAGCTATAGTAATGAAAACAGTGTGATACTGACATAAAATCAGAAAAATAGACCAATGGAATAGGATGGATCACAGAAGTAATCCCTTGTGTACATGGTCAAATTCAACAGGGGTTCCAAGCCTGCTCAGTGGAGAGCAGGCTTGTTAAAGACAGTCTCTTTAACAAGTAGTATTAAGGAAAGTAGAGATCCACCTGCAAAAGAATAAAGTTGGGCCACTATCTCATACCATTTACAAAAATTAAATCAAAATAATGGGTTAAATACTTAAATAAAAAACTAAAATTATAAAATTCCTAAAAGACCAAGTTTAAAATCATGACACTGTACTTGGCAATGATCTCTTAGATACGCCACCAATAGCACAGGAAACTAAATAAAAAACAGACAAATGGGACTACATCAAACTTACATACATTTTTGTATCAGAAAACACAATCAACAGAGTGTATAGGCAATCTATAGAATGCAAGAAAATATTTGCAAATCATATATCTAATAAGTAGTTAATAGCTAGATTATTATTTTAAAAATCTACAAGTCAATACAAAATTAAAAACAAAAACAACCTGATTAAAAAACACATAAAGGACTTGAATAGACATTTGTCTAAAAAAGATGTAAACATATAAACAAATGCTCAACATCACTAATCATCAGAGAAACACAAATCAGAACTACCAGATGTCAAAATAATCAGGTATCACCTCATACTTATTAGAGTGTCTTCTATCAAAAAAAGGGAAATAACTAAACAAATAGAAAATAACAACTGTTGGTGAGAATGTGGAGAAATTAGAACAATTTTACACTCCTGGTAGCCGTGTAAAATGATGCAACCACTGTGGAAAATAGCATGGAAGTGTGTAAAACAATTAAAAATAGAACTACCATAAGATTCAGCAATTTCACTTTTGTGTATATGTCTAAAAATTGAAAGTATGATCTCAAAGAGCTATTTGCACAGAGGTCTTTGTAGCAGCATTATTCATAATTGCCAGGAAATTGATGCAACCCAAATATTGACTTGAATAAACAAAATGTAATATATCAGTACAATGGAATACTATGTTGCCTTAAAAAGAAAGAAAATCCTGTCAGATGCTATAATGTGGATAAACTTTTAGGACATTATGTTAAATAAAATAAGCCAGTCACACAAAAAAAATATTTCATGACTCCACTTGTAAGAGGTACCTAAAGTAGTTGAATTCATAGATACTGGTGATTATGAGAAGTTGTAGGGAGATGTATTCATAGTTATTTAATGTAAACAAGACACCAAAGAGGATGTCATAACCCTTGCTTAGAGATCCCCTAGGTCTGGACCACAGTGTCTCTCTCCACATCACTGACAATGTGGACAGTGGGGCAGAGGCTGTGTTTCAACTGTTTATGTTACAGCTTTTTCAGTGCTGCCATTTGGTGAGTCCTGAGCTCTTGTCCCACGTTCAGGAATGATGAGGTATACAAACAATTGGAGGATGAGCTAGGCGAAGAGGTACTTTATTGAGTGTCAGTACAGCCATCAGGAAATCCAAAGTGGGTAGCTTCTTTCTGCAGGCAGGTTGTCTCGACAAGTGTGCATCCCTGAAGAGAGCAGACCTGGAGTGGTAGTTCCTATCTGCAGGCAGGTCATCCCTCCAAGCGTGCAGCCCCCACGAAAACGAGACCTGCAGTGGGTAGCTGCCTGAGTCTGGCTGAGTTCAGGGTTTTATGGGCACAAAAGGGAGGAAGTGTGTGCTGATTGGTCCACGGGCAGGCAGCTATGGGTGGGGCAGGCAGCTATGGGTGGGCCAAGAAAAAGCACCATAAGTTCTCACTCCGGGCGGTGGACTCCACCTGGAACTGAGAGCCCCACCCCCATGCTTTAGGCCATCCTTGGCTTGAAAGGGGGGCTTCACTGGGGACCCACCTTTTTCCACCCAAGAGCATGACTGTCTCCTGCTGCCATCTATATGTAATTCACAGCACCCAAGCTGTTCATGCTGAGTCCTGTGTTGAGCCGCCCTCAACCCGCCTCGGTTTCATTCCCATGCTCGTCAAAATCCAAAGTATTGAGGGGGCAGAAGCAGCGGGGTGCTGGCGTGTCAGCATCACCTCAAAGTGTGTGCACACCTGGCTGGGTCGTGACAGTGCCTGGGCTCAGCCACAACTTTGCTCCAAAATTGGAGCAGGTGCCAGGAGCTGGGAGAGACCAGGCAGCAGGAGCAGCCATTTCGGAGCCTGTGGGCATCGGGAGCTTCCCAAGCCCCTGAGAGTGCAGGCATGCCCAGGTCCACAGTTTCAGGCTACCACCTTCTCTATGGAGTGCACAGCTCCGGCTTTGACTTCCCGACTTCACAGTGGCTGCTCCAGACAGGCCACCGCTACCATCAAGTTCTGAGGATTTGTTTCACAAAAATGTGAATACACCTAACGTTACTAAACGGTACATTAAAAAGTGGTTAAAATGGCACATTTTATGTTTTCACCACAAAACAAACAAAAGACAACTGAAGGTCATAAAGACCTTCCCTGTAGGAAAAGGACTATATCTCATTATAAATGTGTCTACCCTGTATGACTCAGTTAAGACCTAGGTCAATCTGAGGCATGCATGCCTGGAGTTGACTGAAGGACTATTAATGTGCATGCGGAGTTACAATGCACATTTTAGGTACCAGCTTTAACAATGCCAAGGTGATGCAGAAGAACATGTCCTATCTGTTAATTTTTCAATTCTTTCCTCAAAATCATATTGAGCATATTGTACTAAACACAACATACCCTAGAGCATTATATGTTCTCTTCCAATGCTATTGAAGTTAATTTGCTGAACATCTTGACTTTAATTACCTCTTCAATGCCTGCTATAGAACTTTTTGCTAAAGCAGAAAATCAGGAAAATTAGGTTGTTAAAGTCAGTGCTTTCAAAAAAATTCATTTTTTTTCTTACTTGAGCATAAAGGTGACTCAAGCATTCCATAGGCTGTAATTTGAAAAGACTATCCAGAAGGACTCTTCTTCTATCCCAGGCATATGCTGTTGAGAGTATGGGCTTTTCTTTGCCTCTCTTAATCATAGCTTCACTGTGTGATACTATGCATATACAATATGCATAACGCTCCTCCGTCAGCCATTCATTCCCAATTTCAAAGCATATGTGGTGCTTAGTAGACACATTACACTTCCAATTGTAATTCAAATAAGAACAGGCTGTATATTTACTCCATCATTCCAAATCAGCAGAGACCACCAAAGAATGATATATTTTAAGAAGCATCTTCTTGAATATAGAGAACTTGGATTTTATTAAGACTGAAACAAGGGGAAAAGTGAAACCAATATTTGTTATCCTGTCCAGCCAAAGCAGCAGTTCTTCTAAGAATATAATATTTTATATCCCAGCAAGGGACTGAAATAAGAGTAAGACTGAAACTAATCATAGTGATATATTAATAAATATTGAGTTGTCATTAGAAAAGAGAAATGATTCCTTCAGGAGGGGTATGTTGTTTATTTGAACAAATAAAACAATACTTTGAATTTAAATATATTTTCCCCTTACAAAATGAAGTAGGCAGTGGAACACGTCAGAGGCCAGAGGGCTGCAAATGTGCTAGGTTCTGCTGATACTCCTCAGCATCCTTGTGCAAGGGCCTTAACCTCACTGACAGGTATAGAAAGTTGTGCTCAAATTACAACCTGTCCTCTTGCTGCAAATGAAAGGTGAGAGAAAGGCTTTGTGGAACTCTGCCCCCAGGCTTTTGCCAAGAAGGAAAGAAAACAAATTTAGGGGACACTTCTTAGCATCCGATATCTTTTCATTCAAGGCATAAATTTGCACAAATTTGTTATTTTATTCAAGGTATAAATTTATTAAGCAAAATTTTATTGGCCTGCCAGAATGGATGACTTCTTCTCCCCTGAACTGATACCACTCTTACTGTGATTCCAGCTACACATTTCCTTTTATCACTATTCATCATCTCATACTCTATTGTCATTATTTTACTTCTGGATTTTTATCTGTGGTTTATATCTGTTAAAATATTTTTATTCTTTTTTAAGTTCTTAAAACTTTTTGCTAATGCTAGATTATCGCTTTTTGTTTTTCCCATTTATTTCATCTATTGTTGTCTTCTAATTCCTATACTTAAAACATAGTTTATCTTTCTTTTAAATAATCTAATTATTAAAATCACCACACTCAGAATATTTTATTATATTTTCTTAGCTATTAATTTTGTCTCATGTTTTATTCATTCTAATCTATTTAACTGTCTATGCTTTTTAAATTAAGTTTTTGTGCCATTCTGCTCTTAATTTTTTTTCTTAATTATATAACTTGGTCACATGACTGGTAGCAGATAATTGGTCACATAATTGGTAGCCTGGAATCCTTGCCATTAGGAGGATATTTTAGGGGTAATTTCCTACTCATATATTTCTAAAACCAGGACATTGGCTTCCTCTAATGAACATCCCACCTGTTCCAAGATTAATTCTTTTAAAAACCTCATATATACAGTTTTGGAGATATTCTGGCTAACTCTGCTTAGGCGAAAAAAAAAAATTGCTTTTTTTTTTTTTTTTTTTTGACAGAGTCACATTCTGTCACCCAGGCTGGAGTGCAGTGGCACAATCTTGGCTTACTACAACCTGCGACTCCCAGGTTCAGGAGATTCTAATGTCTCAGCTTCCCGAGTAGCAGGGACTATAGACTCCTGCCACCATACACAGCTAATATTTTTGTATTTTTAGTAGAGACCAGATTTCACCACGCTAGTTTGGCTGATCATGATCCTTGTATATTTTAATTCTCAATTTCATTGTCACTTTCTCTGATAATTCTTTAACTTCCCTAGTTGCCTACAGTATGTACTTCCATAACCCCTTGGTGTGTCCAATAGTTTGACATGTATTATATTAAAACCATATCAGTCTTTGTTACTGTTGCACACACTGCACTTAACATAGTCTTAGTTCATAAGAGATGCTCAGTAATTGTTCAATGAATGAATGAAGTGGACATAGCTAATTAATTAGGATTGTGTTGTTTCTTTTCGAATTATAATTTTCAGCTGTTATTTAAGAAATGCTATATTTCTGATATCTGTCATCATTAGTTCATTTGGTAAATTGAATAAAAATACTTATTATGAGTTAGAAGAGAGGCTTCTGGTGAGAAGGCAGTTCTTAGTAAATAGATGTGCTCTACACAGGGTTCAATGATCTCAACTTGACAAATCAGGTTAACCTATTCTTACGGAGACAGTAGTTTCAGAAAATGCTCTGCCTTATAAACAAACAAACAAACCAAACATTTTTTAAAAAGCTAAACATTTTCATTTTTTAAATTATTAAAGACTTGAAAATTACACATTTGAATGTTCTCTCAATGAATACTCTCTCTCCACTGAACTGTAAATTGATATGTTTTAACCTATTTTTTATCCATAGTAAAGAAATCTGATTAACTTCCTGATAGAGTTCAATGTTACATGGCAATGAAATAATAGGATTGTAGAGCATTAATCTCATATCCATGATTTTAGACAGCATTTCTCTAGTTAAATGTATTGCATTATGGCAAAATGTGGACTATACACTTTTACTGTTTTTAATCTCAGAAGAAATTTTGTGATGCTTTCTACCCTAACATAGATTTTTCCCCTCTTCCTGGCTCTTATTTGATTTCTTGGAATGCTGTATAGCATTTATGTCAGCATTTGCATTTAGTTGGTCAAAGTATACATTGCTTCCTGATGCAGAGTGTACACTATTTTACTAAAATGCAGAAATTATTTTATTTCTCCTCTAACCAAAATAAAGCTATTTTAAAATTTATCTAAAATATATTTCAGTTTCTTTCTTAACATAAAGCGTTTGCTTTTCAGATAATTATGCTACACAAGAAGCAAACAGATTTTAGTCTTGACAATTTATAATTTCTTTTAATACTGAAAATACATTAGAAATAACATAATATTCCTTGCAGCTTTAAAAATTTTTTATATTCTAGTACCTAACTTTCATATTCCTGAACTCAGTAAACAATAATGATTTAAAAGATGAACTACATGTAGAACAGAATAAAAGTTATCTAAAATCCTACCAGACAGAACGATATCATAGCCATTATTAACTTTAGCACATCTTCCTCCTTTATTAGTTAGCCTATTTTAATATGAGCATGCAAACATTTTGAGAACATGCCGTGTATCTGGAACATTTCTCCATACTATTAAAAAGCATTTATGAATACTTTTTATTTTCAGACACATTACAAACTAATAATTTCCTTTAATGTTTTCAATGTTTGTCACTAAAAATAATGCATTAGTGAACATCACCGTAACTAAATAATACATCCATATTTCTGATTTTCTTGTGATATATTTTTAGAATAAGAATTACTGCTTCTGGGTATATGAGCTTTTTAATGCACATTGTTTTCCTGTCAGCCTGCACCAATGTACACTCTCACCAGCAATGTTCCTGAATGCTAGTCTATGCACCCTCACAGCCATTATTCTTTAAAAATCAACCAACTTAAAGGCAAACGATTATACTCTATTCTAATCTGCATTTCTTTGATAACTGTGAGCATGAACATTTTTTCATGATTTGACTAGACATTTACCTCTCTCTTCCAGTGAATTGTGCCCAGGTGCTCCTTGAATAAAACTTTCATGTTCTTTGGCAGTTCCTTCAATATCCTTCTTTTGATTCAGGGGAAAATAAACCCCAGAGCCTTTCATATTAACATGGGGCAGCACTTCACTAATCTATGTGTACTTCCCAGAAGCACCATCATCATGGAGGTATTTAATTATTACTTTTTGATAGGAATGGTTATTCCTATGTTATTTTGCCAAGAAACATCTATGCTATTTTGCCAAGGAACATTAGCTTGTTTCAAGAGAAGCTTTTAGGCGTTCTGCTAAAAACAAGGTACTCTAGTCAGATAAAGTAGGAAACAGTTACATAAAATTTAATAGGTATTTTATTATGGCATTTTTAAGAGTCTTTAGAAATAAATTTTAAAAATCTATAATTTTTTTGGTCATACATATTATGAATATCATCTCAAAAATTCAAATAATATGCAGGCTAGAAAGATGATAATAAAAGCCACCTGAAATCTCATTATGCCAAGATTACACCATGATCCTTTTGATGCCCTTTATATATATATATATATATATATTTTTTTTACAAAATCGCAATAATAAAATACTTGAAGTTGTTATATAACATATTCAAGTTACCTATAGTGGGATATTCATCACTTATCCCTTTAGAAAAACTGGACTGTATTATTTTACTTTTAAGTGTCTTACCTTATGCGTTTAAACATTTATTAATGAAGACTCGTATTGCTGTAACTGCTTTTTTTCAGTGGTTAGATAATACACTATGGTGAAGTTGGGCTACCCTTTGTTCAATCATTCTTATTTATTTGTTTCAATTTCCACTACCCCCCAACTCCTGCTATATCTGTGTTGGGATAAATTTCCTCTTACACGTATCTATAAATTTTGGTAGTTCTAATTTTATAAAAACTTTCCAGAAATTCCAGAGTGTTATTTACTGCTCCATTCTTATCAGCTTGGGTACAAGTTATGTGTAGCTTTAATTGTAATGAATATTTCAAAACAGGTGGCCTAAAGGGCTATAACAATTCACCTTTCTATCAGCAACTATATACTGGTATTCTTTATTATAATCAACAGCAGTGGGAAATATAAAATGTTGAACAATTTTTGCCAACCTGATATGTAAAATAATTTTATTATTACTTTATTTGCATTTCCTTTGACTACTAGGAACGATGATTATCTTTTTATATGTTCAGTTTCCATTCAAAATTATCCTTTTATGAAATTCCTGTTCCTGTCATTCAGCTCTGTTTTCACTGAGTTGGTGATCATGCATTCATGCGTTAGTTCTGTTACGGAGAATTTTGTTGTAGGATTGATGTTAACTCTCTGTCAACAGCCAAAATGATCCTTTTGAAAAATAAGCCAGATAATGCAGTTCTGCTCAAAATTCTCCACGGTTTTTGATCTCACACAGGTTGAAAATCAACATCATTTTTCTGTCTAGCAGGGCTGGATGTGATGTGATCCTTTGCCTCTATTCCTCTTCCTCTCCAGCATTTTCTCCCTCATTCTAACACTGCTGTCATTCTTGCTGTCTCCACCTTGGGACTTCTCTACCTTGTGCTTCTGTTCTGGTCCCCTTTTCTCCTAGATAGTGTCTTGGCTGCTTGTACCCTCACTTCACTCAGACCCCTGGTCACATGGTATCTTAATAGAGAGGATCTCCCTGACTCTCCTATCTAAATTAGCACCCCCATCACACTTCATCTTTCTCTAATCCTTTAACTGACATCATTTTTCTTTATAGCAATTATAGCTGCTTGTCACGTTACATATTTATTTATTTTCTGTCACCTCTAATAGCATGTAACCCAGGAAAGCACAGAACTTATGAATGTTATTCACTGCTATTCTTAACAGCTTGAGCAGCTCCTGGTGACATGCATGAACACAATGTTTGTTGAATATGCTGGGAATGAATGACTAAATTTTTCATATGTGGGAGGTAAATAATTTTATGATACCATTGTCTGTTGTTTATTCCTTTTGTCTATGATTTCTCTAAGCATACTGTTTTCATTATAACGGTCTTCTCATTTCCTAGGTTGTTAAATGTAGCCTACTAATTTTCTTATTTTTCATGTGTTAGCTTTTGTGTTTTTAATCCATCTTAATTTTTTTTTTCAGATGGCATCATATAAATCCAATTTTATTGTCTTTCTGCTGGATAGCCAATGCTACCAACTCCATTTATTGAGTGAACCATTTTCTCTATTGACTTTTAGTACTTTCTATTCTCATAAATTAAAATCCATAAAATTGAGACCTATTTTTGCTACTCTCTTCTGTTTCAAAGATTTATTCGTCTACTTATTATTTTACTTTAGAGTGTCTTACCTTCTGTATGTAAACATTTATTCATATGCACCCTCACAGCTATTATTCTTTATTTTTTGCCATTCTCTTTAGTAAAAATTTTAATATATTTGTTGTTAGCCTGCTTATCTTTGTTTTCATGTTTTTGGGTATTTTATTCCCAGTCTTAAATATGAGCTTTAATATCATTTTTTACATTTCAAAACATTCGCTTGAAATTATATTTGAAATTTTATAAAATATATGTATTCATTATGGGAAATTTTTTATTTTTATGTTATTAAGCCTTACTAACCAACAGGTGACTGTTGTTCTCCATCCGTCAAGAAAATTTTGTAGTCTTCCTATATAGCTCAGTACTTTTCTTGTTAAGATAATTATAATAGACATATAAATAAGATCTATTAATATTTCTGTATTTTATCTTTACTTTTACAAGTTATTTTATTCATTTTTTACCAAGACCCTTTCTTGTACAATAGTTTTATTAGCAAAATGATATTTTAATATTTACCAAAGCTTATAAAGTTTAACTTAATGAATTTACTAAAAGCTCTGAAATAATATAGAATAACAGCAAAGTAAATGACATCCCTAATTTGTTATTATTTTTTACTGGAAATGACTTTATGTTTCCTCTTGATTTCTTGTTAATAGCCTTATTCATATATAAAATTTTTCCTTCATTTCCCAATGTAGTTAGAGTCCTTTTTAACATACTCTTTAATTTTATTGTGCTTTCACCATTTATTAAGAAAATATAATTCTCCCATATAACTTATATTATGAATTTTAATATAATGAATTATATATTTATTTGAATATAAAATTTTTACATTTTTGATAAACTATTTCATTATATTTGCTAATATTTTATTTTAAATTGTTTTATTTTTACTACCGATATTATCTATGGCAGGAATCCAACTTATCCTGAGTTGCCAGCAGCATAACCATACGGGTCTGCAGCAACTTCAATCCTTGCCTTCTTGGAAGACAGAATTCCACTGAGGGGCATAAAACAATAAAGTGACCGAGGAAAGTTTCAGAGTAGGAGTGAAAGTTTATTTAGAAGAGTGAGGAAAATAAGGAAAGCAAAGAAAAGAAGGAAAGGATATCTGGGAAGAGGGCTAAGCCAGCGACTTGAGAGACTTGACCTCTTGACTTGGGGTTTTATACTTTGACATACTACTAGGATCTTCCATTACTTCTCCCTACTCTTCAAATCTTATCTGGAAGCTGTTGATCAATTTCAAGTATTTTCTATCTATTAGGAGGCTGCCTTTTTCTGGCACTGGCTATCACCAATTACTTTAGAGAAACAGTTAGCAACCACCTGACAGTCAGCTGATGGTTGCCCAACACTCTTGGTCTGTGTGCGGGGAGCCCTCTCCTGCCCTGCTCATGCCTGACTAGCTAACTAGTGTAACATTGAGAGGCTCAATATCTTGGTAAACAATTTCACATCACTCACATCTAGTATAATGACTGATAAACTTGATGTTTATATCTTCATTTTGTTTCTCATTAATTAAGTTTCGCTATTTTTGTTGATGTGATTAAGTTATTTTTAAACTACCAAAAATTACTACTGACTTTTCTGTTCCACTAGTGCCTACATTCTTTTGAATTATCAGATGAATTTATATATTATGACATTCTATTACTCTACCACTTCTCCTCATCAGGGCCCAAGTGAGAAAATAAATCATGAATCTGTTTTATGTGATGAATTAACTTAACTAGAATGTGCATCTAGAATGACATTAGCTATTTGTCATCCTTGGAATTTTTTTTTATAAATACTCAATTTTTGCAAGTTTAATAGCTCTCAGAATATCAGTTATGGAAGGATGCTGTATAACATTAAAATTTGGGAATACATAAATCATCCCTCTCTCCTTACCCCTTTAATTTTAGCCTCTTAGTTTTGTGATACATTAATTTACTAATGACAGATCCCTATCCATTTATTTTACTGTAGTAGGTGAATGATTTCTTGATGGGGGATACAATTCCTAGCTCAAAGTAGTTTTTCCTCAACAACTTATAGTTGACATCTTACCATCCTCTCAGGTCCAGTATGGTATTTATAATCTTAATCCAAATATTTTGTCTGTTTTTTAAATGCTTTTATTTGAAAATAAGTAATATTTCTTTTTATTTTAGTAGTCCAAACATTTTGCTAGGTTATTTGTAGGTATGTATCTTTTATCATTAATGTTGCCTAAAATTTCAAGTCTCATTAATTCAGGTCAAATTTTTTATTTTAATCTTGGGAAATTCTTATTTGATTTTTAAATGTATTGCCCCTGATTCTTCTTCTCTACCTGACATTGATTTTGTTTGCATATTACATCCATAAATAAGATTTACAAGGTTTTTATTTTCCTTTCTTCATTCCTTCCTTCCTTTCTTCCTTCCCTCAATCCCTTCTCTTTCCCTTCTTTTTTGCTCTCTGTCTTACTTTTGCTTGCCTTCCTGCTTTCTTTCCATTTTGACTATGCAAATTGATGTATTCTTTACAGGCCACTAATATTTGTTTCAGCAATGACCACTAAATTAGTCCATTCTCACACTACTAATAAGGATGGACCCAAGACTGGGTAATTTATAAAGGAAAGAGGTTTAATTGACTCATAGTTCTGTGTGGCTGGGAAGGCCTCAGGAAAGCTATAGTCATGGTGGAAAGGGATGCAAACACATCCTTTTTCACATGGTGGCAGGAAGGAGACGTCCTGAGCAAAGGGGGTTCTTATAAAACCAGCAGATCTTGTGAGAACTCACTCACTATCACAAGAACAGTATGAGGGTAATTGCCCCAATGATTCAATTAACTCCCACTGGGTCCCTCCCATGACATTTGGGATATGGGATCTACAATTCAAGATAAATTTGGGGTGGAGACACAGCCAAACCATATTATTCAATCCCTGATCTCTCCCAAATTTTATGTCTTCACGTTTCAAAACACAATCATGTCCTTCCTACAGTCCTGCAAAGTCTTAACTCTCTTCAGCACTAACTCAAAAGCCCACAGTCCAAAGTCTCACCTGAGACAAAGAAAGTCCTTTCCACCTATGAGCCTGTAAAATCAAAAGCAAGTTAGCTACTTCATAGATACAATGAAGTTACAGACATTGGCTAAATACACCTGTCCCAAATGTAAGAAATTGGCCAAAATAAAGCGGCCACAGGCTTCATGCAAGTCCTAAATCCAATAGAGCAGTCATTAAACCTTAAAGTGCCAAAATGATCTTGTTTGACTCCACGTCTCACATCCAAGGTACACTGATGCAAGTGGTGGTCTCTTATAGCCTTGAGCAGCTCCACTCCTGTGGCTTTCCATGGCACAGCCCCTCTCCTAGTTGTTTTCATGGCTGGCATTGAGTGTATGTGGCCTTTCCAGGTGCATGGTGCAAGCTGTAAGTGGATCTACCATTCTGGGGTCTGGAGGATGACTGCCTTCTTCTCACAACTCTACTACACAGTACTCAAGTGGGGACTCTCTGTGGGTGCTCTCTCCTCACCTTTTCCTTCTGCACTACCCTAGCAGAGGTTTCCATGAGGGCTCTGCCCCTGCAGCAGACTTCTAGGCGTTCCCATACATTCTCCGAAATCTAGACAAAGGTTCCCAAACCTCAATTATTGTCTTCTGCACACCCACAGAACCTGTACCAATGGAAGCTGCCAAGGCTTGAGGCTTTCACTTTCTAAAGCAACATCCTGAGCTGTACCTTGACCCCTTTTAGTCACAGCAGGAGCTGAAGCAGCTGGGATACTGGATACCATGTTGTGAGGCTGTAGAGCAGGGGAGACTTGGGCTCCACCCAGGAAACCATTTTTCCCTCTTAGGCCTCTGGGCCTGTGATGGAAGGGGTGGCCATGAAGGTCTCTGACATGCCCTGGAGACATTTTCCCCATTGTCTTGGTGATTGACATTTTGCTTCTCGTTACTTATGCAAATTTCTGCAGCTGGCTTTAATTTCTCCTCAAATAATGGGGTTGTCTTTTCTATCACCTTGTCAGGCTGCAGATTTTCCAAACTTTCATCTTGAATGCTTTGCTGCTTAGAAATTTCTTCTATCAGACACCCTATATCATCACTCTCAAGTTTAAAGTCCACAGTTCTCTAGGACAGGGGCAAAAATCTACCAGTCTCTTTGCATAGCAAGAGTCACCTTAACACCAGTTCCCAGTAAATTCTTCATCTCCATCTGGGACCACCTTAACCTGGACTTCATATCACTATCTACATTTTGGACAAAGCCATTCAACAGGTCTCTAGGAAGTTCCAAAGTTTCCCACATTCTTCTGTTTTCTTCTGAGCTCTCCAAACTGTTCCAACCTCTGCCTGTTACCCAGCTTCAAAGTCATTTCCACATTTTTAGGTATCTTTACAGCAGCACCCCACTCTCTGTGGTACCAATTTATTGTATTAGTCCATTCTCATGCTACTATAAAGAGCTGCCTGAGACTGAGTAATTTATCAAAGAAAGAGGTTTAACTGACTTATTATTTCACAGAGCTGGGGAGGCCTCAGAAAACTTGATGGGTCCTTTTCATCTATGAGTTTGAAAAACTGACAGCAAGTTACCTACTTCCAAGAAATAATGGGGTTACAGACATTGGCTAAATACACCTGTCCCAAATGGAAGAAATTGGCCAAAATAAAGGTCTGCAAGGGAAGGGCATGGGGAAACGTCCTTCTTCACATGGTAGCAGGAGAGAGAAGTGCCGAACAAAGGGAGAAAAGACCCCTATAAAACCATCAGATCTCATGAGAACTCACTATCATGAGAACAGCACGAGGGTAACCACCCCCATGATTCAATTACCTCCCACCATGTCCCTCTCATGACATGTGGGGATTATGGGAATTACAATTCAAGCTGAGATTTGGGTGGGGACACAGCCAAACCATATCAATCACCCTCTCTTTTACCTCATGTAAGGTAATTTCTTTATTATTATTTTTGAGACAGAGCATTACTTTGTTGTCCAAGCTGGAGTGGTGTGATCTCAGCTCACTGCAAGCTCCATTTCCCACATTCAAGCAATTCTCATGACTCAGCCTTCTGAGTAGCTGGAATTACAGGCATGTGCCAGCAAACCCAGCTAATTTTTTGTATTTCTAGTAGAGGCAAGGTTTTGCTATGTGAGCAGGCTCATCTCAAACTTCTGGTCTCAAATGATCCACCACCTTGGCCTCCCAAAGTGCTGGGATTAAAGGCACAACCCACTGTGTCTGGCCTAAAGTTATTTCATTTTTATTCTATCAAATATGTCATGCTATAATCTTTCTGAGTGCCCCTGTTACTTTTTTTAAATTCAAATGTTTACATATCAACCACAATATGTCTATGTTTTCAAGATCCTTTTTGTTCTGAGTGTTTTACTTGTTCTTCCTTCAGATTTATGAAATGCATGTATGCATTTCTCTAATTTTTTGTCTAATGATTTATGCACAGGTACTAATTTATTTTAAAAGCGGCAACCTCACAAGCATTGATTGTTGCAGCAGCTGCTATGTCTATGGAACGGCTGATTGAAATTGGTTAAATCCCTGTTAGTGTCTAGGGAAAGCCTCAACCATGACATTCATAGGAACACTCTCTGACAGTTCCTTTCAGCCACAAAGGTTGGCACATTCACAGCTATGATATTTAAAGTTATTGAAGTTCACTAGTGTGAATCAAGTCCTCCATATAACTCCATCTCCCATATAACCCTTCTCATTACACAGGAGAAAAAGAAGACCTACCACTGCTCTTGTATTTATAGTATCATAGGAGTTATTAGAAATTATTTCAGGCAAATAGAGAGGATAAGCGTCCTTGGTAAGGTTTTTTTCTTTTAAAACAGCTCCATTTTTTGTCTAGCAGAAAAGTGGCTTGAAGGGCCAGGCTGGCAATTGATATGCAAATAATGACTATCAGAAGGTGGGTCCATCCAATATGGCTCTTCCCACCCTCTTCTCCTTGCCACCCATGTGCCAACCATCACAGTCACCCCCAGATAGCCCCACATTTGCAGGACATCATGGTGCCCTACGTTTGCATATTAAAAGGCTAGGGTGGGAGTGCCAGTTTTTTCCCCAGGCTACATAAATGACATATCTGGTCAAACCAATTCCCCTGGGCCCTATGCAAATCAGACACTGCCTTCTCCAGGCTCCTGATATAACCTACTGTTTTTCACTACACTTGGGGGTTTCTATTTTGACTTGGAGGCCCCCTCCCTCTGCCTTTCTAGGGGGAAGCTTCTTCCTTCTTTCTTGTCTATTAAAATCTCTGCTCCTTAAAACCACTCCACGTATGTCTATGTCATTTTATCGAAATTGGGAAGAATGAGGCAAAGGAACTCTGGTGTTCCTTCAGTCATCAGAGCCATATCAATGGCCCCACATCTCTTTATGAAACTTTTAATGATCCTTTTATCATGGCTCCCTGCTGGTAGATCCAAGATTCTTGACTCCTACAGAGAATAGTGTTCAACAATTTCATTCCATTGGAGGTTTTCAACAGATTCACACCCACAAAATTATATTCAGCTTTCAGTACCAATAGCTGTATGCCACAGGAGAAGTCAGTGATCAAAAGAATGGAATTTATGAATCCACAATTGGGATAAAGTTTATACTGGAGCACAAAAACGATGTTTTCTCAGTACCAGTTTCCCAGTGAACTAGAAGGCTACACTATGTTCCTTACTTAATTCAGAAAAAAAAAAAATCCTCCTTTTCTCTCTCTCCCTCTCATTTGTGAAGCATCTGTTAACATTGTGTAGAAGTTGTCACCTGTGGCAGGTAGGGATTCCCAGGTTATAGAACACTTCATAATCTTGGAGTCCTTGGGAAAACACAAAATAATTGTATATAACTAAAAATGATTCAGAAGGACTACTCAGAAGACATGTTAACTGGCTTCCATTTGTCATATTGATAACATTTACTAATTTGAAAGCAAATGACTGCATTGAGAAATTTTTTGACTTCTACCTTTTTCAAGGACTTTAAAAAATCTTTTAAAAAAAGAAATCTAAATATTGTTGCTATTTTGACAATTTTCAGGATACATCATTACAACTATTTTGTAAATAATTCTTTAAAAATGTTCATTTCCACTGCAAACTACTTCAGCATGAAACATTTCCTTAATAATATTGAAATGAATCTTATTAAGTAAGTGTTATGGGTGAGACTGGAGATATGATTAATCCTGGGGCAAAATTCCTCTCAATCTATGAAACTGTGAAACCAGACAAAAACTAACCTGTTTTCTAAAACACAATGGTGGGAAATACATAAGATCAATATTGCCATCCCCAAAGAAAGAAATTGGAAGGAAAACTGGGCTTATGTGTTTCAAGAAAGTCTGAAATCTACCAGGGAAATTTTCATTAGATTGTTTTTTCTTGTTGAAGAAGTAAAAAAGTAAATACATTTGGGCCACCTGTAATCCCAGCACTTTGGGAGGCTGAGGCAGGAGGATCACCTGATGTCGGGAGTTTGAGACCAGCCTGGCCAACATGGAGAAACCCCATGTCTACTAAAAATAAAAAAATTAAAAAAAATAGCCCGGCATGGTGGCACATGCCAGTAGTCCCAGCTACTCAGGAGGCTGAGGCAGAATCTCTTGAACCCAGGAGGTGGAGGTTGCAGTGAGCCAAAATCATGCCATTGCACTCCAGCATGGGCAACAAGAGTGAAATTCCATCTCAAAAAAAAAAAGAAAGAAAAAAATAGAAAAAAGAAAATACATGTATTAAATCCTGATCCTTGAGTGCTTCTTTTAAAATTCTTTATTACATTTATTATTTATTGTGGTAAGAGTACTCAACATGAGATCTACCCTCTTCACAAATTTTTAAGTGTGCAATGTATTATCGTCATCTGTAGGTACAATATTATACAGCAGATCTCTAGAGCTTATTCATTTTGTTTGAAAGGTTATGCATGCTGATTAGTAACTCCCCAGTTGCCCCTCCTCCTAGTCCTTGGTGTCCACCCTTCCACTCTATAATTTTACAAGATTGAGTATTTCAGATGCCTTATATAAGTAGAATCATGCAGTATTTGCTCTTCTGTGACTGGCTTATTTTATATAGTATGTCCATGTTGTTGCATATTGCAAGATTTCCTTTTGTTTAAAGGTTAATAGTCCATTGCATGTATATTCCGCTTATCCATTCATTAATTCATGGGCATTGGGGTTGCATCCACCTCTTGGCTATGTGAATAGTGCTGCAACAAACAGGAGAGAAGCAGTAGTATTTATCTCATCAAGATCCTGATTTCAAGTCTTCTGGATAAATACCCAGTAGATTGGTAGATCAGGTGATAGTTATAGTTTTAATTTTTTGAGTAACTTCCATATACTGTTTTCTACAATGGATACAGAATTTTTATTCTCAGTGTACAAGGGTTCCAGTTTCTCCAGATTCTTGCCAACACTTGTCATTTTGTTGTTGCTGTTGCTCCATAATAGTCATTCTTACGGGCATGTGGTGATATATCTTTACAATTTTGATTAGCATTTTACTGATGCTTAGTAATGTTTTTACAGAAATAAAAAAAATTCTAAAATTTATATTAAACAGTTATATTTTAAGACCTGAGAATTAGCCTCTTTGGCTGGATGCTCTGTTCTCTTGGCCCAAGATGGTGGTGGCCCCTTCCTCTGAAACTGAAGAGGAAGGAACTCTGAATTTTAGGCCTGCAACCTCAGTTTGCAGTGGCAGCAACACCCCACCGGCCTCTAAACTGCTTTCCGGGTCATTCTTCCATTTTCTTGACAGAGAACACATGTTTACAGTTAAATACCTTTATCAGTCATTTACTGCTTAAAGAATCACAGAAGTCTAAGAGCTATCCTTCATTTCATTCCCTGTCTCCTTGACTCCAGGCTGCAGCATGTCTGCTGGGATGGCTGAGTAGATTCCTAAGTTACCCTCTAATCTAATTCTGACAGTTGTCCAGCCACACCCTTGCTGTTCTCTCCAGAGCTCACTTTCTCATTTCTTTGCAAAATGGATAGGCTGAGAAATTTTCTACATTCTTAAACTATGCTTTTTCTCTCACATTTTATTAAAGGCAACAAAGAGAAACAAGACTTCACTTTCAACACTTTGCTTAGTAATCTTCTCAACTAAATGTCAAAGTTCGTCATTCACAAGTTCTACTTTTCACCCAACAAAACATAATTTATCCAAGTTCTTTGACACCTTATAACAAAAATCATCTGTCCTCCTGTTTCCAGTGAAATATTCCTCATATTTCTCTGAAATATCACCAGAAGCATACTTAACATTTGTATTTCTATAAATATTCTGTTTGTGATGGTATATGTATTCTCTCTAAGGCAATAGACACTTTACAGCACTCCTCCTCCTGAGCCCTCACCAGAATCTTCTTTAATGCCCATGTTTATATCAATAGTCTCTTTCAGGCAATTTAGACATTTTCTTTGTATCATTTACCTCAAAACTCTTCTGGTTTTTAAGCATGACTCAATTCCAAGGACACTTTCATATTTTAGGTATTTGTTGCAGTAGCATCTCACTTCTTGAATCAAAATCTGCATTATCTTTTGCTAGAACAAGTTGAGTAGCTCAGGACAACAGAAATGTATTGCCTCAAAATTCTAGAGGCGATGAACCGAAAATGAAGGTGTTGGTTAGGATATGCTGCCCCTGAAGGCTCTAGGGATGGACCTGTTTCTGGCCTCTCTCCAAACTTCTAGTTGCCTCAGGCATTACCTAGCTTGTAGATGGCCATCTTCTCCCTGCCTCTCTTCACATCACCTTCTCATTGTGTCTATCTGTGCCCAAATTCCTTCTGTTTGAGGACATCAGTCATACTGGAATTGTGCCCATTCTAATAGCCTTATTTTAACTTAATTAGCTCTGTCAAAGACTCTATTTTAAATACAATTGCCTTCTGAAATGCCAACATGCCTTTCAGGGGGGAATATAACAACCCAAGCATCAAAGCAGCAGAGTTTGAGGAAACAATGCACAATTATTTTAACAAAGTGTATTCTGTGTGCTCAAGACCTATGCAGATTTAGAGGTGATACACAGTACAACGGTATCTTAATTCTGGATTTGCACAACATGAAATAGGTGTGTGGGCAAACTATGTCTCACAGGCCAAACCTGGCCTGCCATTTTCTTTGTAAATAAAGTTTTATGGGGACAGTTTATTGTTATATATCATCTACGGCTGTTTCCACACTTCAACAGAATATTGAGTATTAGAAGCAGGAACTGGCTCTACAATAAAGCATTAAAATAGCTGGTCCTTTAAAGAAGTTTGTGAATCTCCAATTAAAATAATAATAGCTCTCTCTTACTGAGTGCTTGCCTTGTGCCAGTCTGTGCTCCCTGTGTGTTTTACATGCTTTAAGTCCTTTAACTCTACTTCTTTTCTTTTTACCAAATGAGGAAATTGAGCACTAAACAATTTTTTTTTTATTCCCAAGATTATACAGCTGCTAAGGAGTGGGACTAAAACCTGAATCTTTATGGGTCCCAGCCCTACTGCTTGTTTTAGCACTAAATTATTTTTCAACAGTAATAAGTTTATCATCGATAGTACAATAAGAAAGATACTTGGTATTTGTTTTAGCATAGAGCTTCTACAATTCTTGAAATTTCCAGAGTGATAATGGTAATAAGAGCATCTGTTGTTCTAACGAGGTAACTCTTGGCAGGACCAGCTGCTTCAGAAAAGGAACTCATCACCAGAAAGATCCAACCTTGGTTAGAAGCTTGAGATGTTCAGCCCAGCTTCCAAGCTCCCGGAGGGGAGAAATGTTGGAGACTGAGTTAATTACCAATGGACGCAGTCATGGCTACGTAATAAAACTTCCATAAAAACACTAAACCACAAGGTTTAAGGAGCTTGCAAACTGGTAAACACATCCATGTTCATGGATGGCGACATACCCCAACTCCATAAGAACCAAGGCTCCTGTGCTCAGGACCTTTCAGGACCCCACACCACTTTATCTGGTTGTTCATTTATATCCTTGAATATAAGCTGTAACTATAAATACAGCATTTCCCTGAGTTCTGAGTCATTCTAGCAAATTATGGGAAGCCTTGGTTGCAGTCAAGTTGGACCAAAGGGTGGGCAACCTGAGTACCTGATACTTGCAAGTGACATCTAAAGTGAGGGCAGTTTTGAGGGACTAAGCTCTTAAAACTGTGAAGTCTAATACTAACTCCTGGTAGTTACAGGAGGAATCGAATGAAATTGCAGGACATAAGTTGGTGTTGGAGACTCAGAAAACTGGTTGAGTGGAGAAAAAATAAAAAACTGTAAACACTTCTCATCATCTGAGATGAAATGCCACACTTTGTTAGGCAAACCTGACCTCTATATTCTGTAATTATTTGAAGTATCTTGAAATATAACCAAATATAATATATAACCAAATATAATACATAACCAAATATAAAATATAACCAAATATAATATATAATATATAACCAAATATATAAATATAACCAAATATATAATTTCATTTTTTTCAAAACTAATGATACATTTTGAACACAACAGTTTCCAAACTTATGAAATAAAGTTATTTATACTTAAGTGTATGAAATTCAAACATGCAGCTCCAACAAAAATAAAATTATGTCTCAGACAATTATTCAATTAGTAATTTATCTGTGATGCTATTGTGAAGGAAAATCAGTTAGGAGAACATAAGTAAGATCTCATTCATACATCCAAACTGTTTTCTTTTAAAAATGTGGCCAGGCTTGGTGGCCAACGCCTGTACTCCCAGCACTTTGGGAGGCCGAGGCAGACAGATCATGAGGTCAGGAGTTTGAGATCAGCCTGACCAACAGGGAGAAACACTGTCTCTACTAAAAATACAAAATTAGCCAGGCATGGTGGCACATGCCTATAATCCCAGCTATTTGGGAGGCTGAGGCAGGAGAATCACTGAACCTGGGAGGTGGAGGTTGCAGTGAGCTGAGATAGTGCCACTGCACTGCAGCCTGGGCAACATAATTGAAACTCAGTCTCACAACCAAAAAAAAGTTCATTATTTTATTTAACAAAAATTGAACAAGTGAAATGCCTCTGATACCTTTTTAGGTCCTGGGTTCACCCCAAAAATTGCACCTTAGACTATCTTCCTTAGACTCAGAATTTATTTTGAGTTACAGAAGTAGAAAAGCTAATTACAAAACAATGAGGAAGAGTTGTAACACAGCCATATTCAATGAGTGTTTGGAGCACAGAGGAAGGAAGTGACTAGCACTTACAAGACAATATAATGAACTTGCCATATTTTGACACATTATCTCTTCCTGACAGGTAGCAACAAAAGTGACTAACTACAGAGACCTAAATTCCAAAAACCTGGGAAATGTAGTGGATGATGAAAGGGTAATTATAACCTTAATTAGTGACTTAGCTACTAAGTCATTTGCTGATTACCATAATTAGTCAACATTCCATTTTCGGTGTAAACACAACATGGAATATTGGAGAAAAATAAAAATATTTTGGAAAAGGAACCAATAGAATCTTGAATAACTCTCAAATGTAAACACTATTAACCTTAAAACATCTGGTTTAAATTATTTTAGTTGTTTTTTAATGCTAAAACTTATCTTCTAATCTTAAATTTCATATATTTGTTGATAATTTGAAGTTACACATAATTAAAAATAATGGAAGAATAAAGAAAACTGTCTTTCTACATTAAATTAAATGTTAGAGACTTTATATAGCCCACTTTTGCTCACCTGTGATACTATGGAAACATGCTTATAATATAATATCAGATATTCTAACTCTAATATCTGGTATATTTATTTCATAAGGTATCTATACAAGGTAAAAAGTAAAAATTACTTAAATGCTTCAATCAGTGAATGCCTTTATACTCCTGAAATTTTAACAATGTAGGAAGATGTAAGGTGTCACTTTGGTTTAAAAATGTAAAACAGGAACTAAAATGGATTGTAAAAGTTAATTGGCTCAGTATTTAAAAATTTGCCAGGGTGGGAATTCTCCTCAAGCTCCCTTGGTTCAAGATCCCTTGCTCAGCAGGTTAATCAGTTAATAAATTTATACAGGTGTTTTTAAAAATATCTTTGAACAGAAGTTAAATGATAATAAATTAAGTAGTGCTGTTTCCTCTCATAGAATATTTTAATGTGTTTTGTTTTCATTGTTAGCTACATCTGAGTACTTGTAAAAATATACACTCGAAAGGAAGACTTCTTAAACAACCAATTTGCAAATATACTTTTTTCATTAAAATTAAAATATTAGAGCTGATCGTAGTGGCTCATGCCTGTAATCCCAACTTCTAGGAGGCCTAAGTGGGAGGATCACCTGGGCCCAGGCTGGTTAATATAGTAAGGCCTTGTTCTACTGTATTAATATAAATCAAGGCCAGCCTGGGTAATATAGTAAGACCTTGTCTCTGTAAAAAGAAAAAAAATAAACATGGTGGCATATGCCTGTGGTCCCAGCTACTCTGGAGGTTGAGGTGGGAGGATCCCTTGAGCCAGAGAGGTAGAGGCTGCAGTGAGCTGAGATCATGCAACTGAACTCCAGCCTGGGCAACAGAGTGAGACCCTATTTCTAAATTAATTAATTAATTAAATATTATAGCTGTAAGCTTTAAGAAAGTTACCATCTGATATAGACAAAGACAAGATAGTTCTAGAATGGCTGAGACTTTAGACAAGGTTCTCTAGATTGTGCTCATTCAAACACAGTTGAGTCAAGTCAACAGGTGTGTCCTAATACATATTACTTTCTACTTTCAGAAAAATGCAAAATACATGTTTACATTTGCTAACTACTCTTCTTGTAACATGAGCATTTGACAAATGCAACTAACACTATGCAAAAAATTCCCTTTGTATGTTAAGCATTGATTTGAAGATATGTTCCATGTATTCGAAAACTAGGGTCAGAAATATAAAAAAGTATGATTCCCTGTCCTCTGCAGAGACATGGATAAGCCTGGAAACCATCATTCTCAGTAAACTGACAAGAACAGAAAACCAAACACTGCATGTTCTCACTTATAAGTGGGTGCTGAACAATGAGAACACATGGACACAGGGAGGGGAACATCACACACTGCAGCCTGTTGGGGGGTGGGGGCTAGGAGAGGAAGAGGAGGGGGTGGGGGGCTAGGGGAGAGATACCATTAGGAGAAATACCTAATGTAGATGATGGGGTGATGGATGCAGGAAACCACCGTGCCACTTGTATACCTATGTAACAACCCTGCACATGTACCCCAGAACTTAAAGTATAATAATAAAAGGGAAAAAAAAATAGAAATGTTTGGGTCAAGAGAAACCATAGCAATAGCTTCTTCGTTCTCCACAATTTCATTAGGCACATTCTCTCACCTCTTACTTTTATACATGCTTGCTTCAGCTTTAGACTATTTCTTTTTTTTTCTTTTAATACTTTAAGTTCTGGGGTATATGTGCAGATCATGCAGGATTGTTACATAGGTATACACATGACATGGTGGTTTGCTGCATCCATCCTCCTGTCATTTACATTAGGTATTTCTACCAATGTTATCCCTCCCAATACCCCCACCCTCTGCTATCCCTCCCCTACCTCCCCCTCCTTTGGATTCTGAACCTGGATATATATGCCATAAAAGTGGTTTCTTGGCTGGGCACAAAATTGTTTTAATTCCCAGACAGCAAAATGTGGTTTGGCAACCTTGCCTTCTTTCTTTAATGAAGGTAGTGCAATATTAGCAAAAGTATTGAGGCAAAGCAATGGGATAATAGCCCAAACAGGAAAAGACATTATTTTATTTACATCATAATTATAGTTTTCTTTTCTTCTTAAACATATAACAGGTTTAAATTCAGGCTTTTGTTTTATTTGATTATTACTGCCAGTGAGTAAAGGGCATTAAATGACATAATTTATTTAATTTCCAAAAATATATGTGAATTTCATAATTTTTGATCATATGGCATGAACCAAAGAAAGTGCCTTATTAGCTGTTTCAATTAAAGTGTGAATTACATAGCACAGTGCACCCCTTCTAAAAAAAAAGCATACATATTTTGTTTTTAACATTTATATCTAGAGGTTTAGGATTATGTAATGAATTTACCTCACTTTTTAATAAAACTTTATTTCCACATATGATATGCATTACAATAGTTTAACTTAATTATCGAATGAAGCTATCAATCTTACTACAGAGACTTTCAGAAACCAAACCACAACCAAAGGTAACTGATTTATTGGTTGCCTTTCCTTACATATTTGTAACTATACTAGAAATTTTTTAATAAAATGTGAGTGCTTCACTTTTGGACAATTTCTCAGAATTATATTGTATCACAGGATTCCCCTTTTTTGCATTCTTAGCCTTTTTACAGGGAAAGGTTGTTGAAATGGAGAGTTCAAGAAAGCTTTCTAATTTAAACTCTTCATAGAATTACTAAATGTCACTGAATATGACATTTTTATGTGAATTCCTGTGCCAGGATTTGATCATAAAGTCACTATGTATTTTAGTTATTAGCATCTCTTTATAAGAATAAAGTAAGGGATGGATTGCTCAGCAGAGGGATATTGATTAAAATTCTCAAACATTTTCTCTGTCCTTAATTTCCCGTCTCCTGCAGTCTACATTTCTAAAATAGCATTTATCTGAGAAATAATGTCTCTCTAAATATGTATTTTATACAGAGACAATTAATAAATCCAACAAAGATATCACTGGGAAAAATAAACACTATTTTGTGGATTTAGAGGGGGACACCACACCAAATAATTATAATTACAACCCAATACACATTGTAACAGAAGATAAAGTGTCGCTAGAGTACCAGAAAACTTGAATAAATATGGCGAAAGATATCAGAGATGCCACAGAGAATGTGACATTTTAACTTAAAAAAAAAAAAAAAACTTAGGCTTTATTCTGATAATAATTCCCAATCATTTCTAACCTAGGATTTTAAAAACTTGCAGTTAGCAGTTACTGGAAAGTAAACTTAAGAAAGGAAATAAGAGAAAACAGGTTGGGGCAGAGGGATGAGTCAGAGCACCCTGAAGACCTACAAAATCTCTGCCAGTTTACTGGGCACTCTGGAGCACACACTGAATGAAAGAAAATGTGGAGATCCTAGTACTACCACCTTACTCAGTTATTAGCTGGAGCTGTCTTCATATTGGGTTGCTCTCAGCTACCCACCTCACTTAGTCACTGGCCAGAGGCCACTCCAAGAATAATGTGGCTGTAGCTTGAAGCTGAAGCAAACCTGGAAAAGCTAACTGGCTCTTCACTGCTAACTGCTTTCCCCAGATCTGGAAAGCAAGTCTTTACTTGAAGAAGTTCCATATCTGCCACAGTGCCTAAATTAAAGGAGTAGTTATATTTTTATAGTGCAAAATCTACCAATCATTGCAATTACATTTGTTAATATATAAATAAGAACTGTCTATAGAATACTCTAAAACACTGTCTACTTGACTATATTTTAGCTGTTTAGTCAGTGTTTTTGTTTTTGCTTGCTTGCTTAGTTTTGTTTTCAGTGATATGATTTCATCTTGAATTTGAGAAGTCATTGGTTAAATCGATTTGAGCTTAAAGAAAGAGATGACAAAAATGTATTTTTCCACTGAATAATAAAAACATTGCACTGTGGCTTTTGCTGACATGAAGTTAGAATATCATGACAGGTTGAATATCCTTTATTTGAAATGCTTGGGGCAAGAAGTGTTTCGAATTATTTTCGATTTTAAAATATTTTCATATACCTGAGATATATTGGGAATAGGACCCAGGTATAAGCAAAACAATATATATTTTTATATGCCTTTTACACATAGGCTGTAGGTAATGTTATACAATACTTAATAATTTTGTGCATGAAACAAAGTCCATGTACACTGAACCATCTGAAAGCAAAGGTGTTACAATCTCTGAAACCAAAGTGGACAATCTGTGGTTTTTTGTCATTACCATTATTTCTCACTCTGAATTTATACGCCACTGATAAGCATCATTTTCTTATGTTTATTCACGCATAAATACTACCTAGTAAAAAAGACAGCATGCCACTAATACAGTGAAAAAATCATGTGTTCATGGTAACAAAACAGCACAGTAGCATTATCAGAAATACCTGTGTCAGCTGTTAGACGACAGCAACAGCAAACAGTGGCAGGCTTTCAGTCTCCAACTATGATGCTGTTTTGATTAAAGGGTTGCTACACACCGTAGAGTACACACAAATGCTTCTTTTTCTTATCACTGTTACCTGCTGGGGTATGTGCAGTCCTTTTTGACATTTTCAATAATATCCTCACACCACAGAGCAGAGAATATGCAAAAAAAAAAAAAAAGTGAGTAATGCACAGGGGTGTTGGCCTCATGTGAGTCATCATGGGAAACCTGCCATTGGCACATCTGACCTGCACATGTGCCATTTTAGTGCCCTCTGTGGGCATGCTAGCCTGGGGAATCTGGGCATGTGCAGAAAATGTATTATCTACCACAAGTGGAGTGGGCTAGGAGAGTCATTTTTTCTTGGGGATGCTAAATAAGCTGTGTGTTGGGCACCTGCGTTTTGACTGCAACCTGTCTTCGTGTCTGATTTCCCACCTGGTGCATTACGTTGGCACTCAAGAAGTTTCAGATTTTGGAGCATTCTAGATTGTGGATTTTAGAACTAGGGATGCCCAATCTGTATCAGTAAACAGAACTTTTTAAAAAACTTAGTGAAATCTTGTCATATCCTTTCCTTACTCTTGACTAGTTAGATAATATAAATAAGAGCCATATAATGCATGTGGGACAATGGCGCTATCCCAGCAACATTAATCTCTGAGCTTTCTCTCAACAAAAAAGCCTGAGGACCCATAAGTGACCATGAGGAAAAGAGATTTATGATATAGTTGAGATAGTATTCCTTAATGTTAAATCCAGATTAAATTTGCAATCATCTCTTTGATTAAAAAAGTGGCAGAAGTTTTTACAAAATGCCTCTGCACCTATTACAGTATTTCCCATTGGTGGACAGCTGACTCAGTGTTGCTGGATGAGCCTTAGCTGTGGTCTGATTGGAAAACACAGGACTTGGAGTCAGAAGACTGGCATTCAATAACATTTCTGTGGCTAAAAACTATGTGACTGTGGTCAGGTAAAATGGCTGAGCCTTGATTTACTCATAGATAAAATGTGAACATTATCTTATAATGTAATTGTGTTAGTCACGATAAATGATCTATGTAAAAATCTTAGAAAATCTTTATTCTGACTTAAAAATGTAAGAAAGGCCTGGCTTTAGAAGGATATTAATATCTTTGCTACAGTATACTTAGTCAAGAGAGACATAAATAAATATTTGCCCTCTACTGCCTTCTACCATGTAGAGTAGACGCATCCTGCCCAAGCTTGCTTTCCCCTCCTGTAGTGCCATTCCCATCTTAAATCTATATTCTCCATGTCCCAACAAAAGTCCTTCCTCCTCTGCTAAACTTCCCTGGTCATCCAAGACCTCTCCGCACTTGTTAATTTCCTCTATCTTTACATCAACTTACATTACATTAATACTGCCTTACACTGTTTGTTTATTTTTACATACTTTGACTGAATGACACAAAGATAAGTAGAGTAGTACTTTAGATCTAATCGAGAGAAGAGTTTTTGCCCCAACTCATCACTTTCTATATTTGAATTCATATTACTAGGTTTTATTATAAAATAAGGAACCTAAGCTGTTTTATTATAAAATAAGGAACCTAAGAAGAAATAAGATAGGCAAAATGCTGATTGGAACACTTGCAATTATGCTAGAAAGTAAAAATGCAATCGGCTTATGGAAAAGCATTCCTGCCTGAGTATTATGTCCTGTGAATCCCCCTTACAGAACAAACTATTTCTCCATGTCTTATATGAGACAGTAATTCAACTTTTTATATTCAGTATTTTAGTAAACTGTATTCTCAAGATTATTAAAATGTATTGATTGTAAGATTTTAGGGCATTTTATTTTTCTGACTCTCAGAATGTGAATATAATGATTAAAATTGTGAGTAAAATAAATAGATTGCGTAATACATTTACTAGGATCCAAGTCAAACACAAAGATATAGCAAGCTGCTATAATTTTAAAGTTTCTGCTTGAAGTCAAAATAGTTAAATTTTAGTTGCTAATTAACCTGTCTTAGAGCTCATAAAGCAAATTTAATCCACATGCATCCTGTCTCAACAATATTCTATAGAACATCTCACTCTTTAATCTTTTCTAATTTCACAGGCCAATCTGTAAACTTGGGGAAATTTCACTATATGCATTCTTCATCTAGATCCACACATAGAATTTTAAGAGATTCTGAATGTTATACCCATTAAAGACTTAAAGTCATCTTTTAGAGATATTAACCTATTTCTACATATCAAAATGATAGTAAGAATAACAAATCAATGTTTTACAATTTATATGCTCTAACTCCATTCTTAGAATTTTGTTAGTGCAGCAGCTGGGTTATTAATATTGGACTCCGGTCAGAAAATACGAATTCTCATAAGATTCCTATCTCTTTGTCCATGAAAGTCTATGTAGGTATTGTTTCTGATATGTGTGCAGACATTCATAAGGCTTAAGAAATATTGCTTTTATCATTATATGTACAGTCATATCTTCCCATAGGTATGGTCACAAACCTAAAATCTGCCTATTATTTACTGGCATTAGATGGACACAAGTTCATATTTGCTTAAATTAGAGCACACTGCTTCATCATATTGAGTGGTGATTTAACTATTCATTGAGTATTTTTCCTTCCTTCTTTCTGTTCTTTCTTCCCTATTCTTTAATCTTTTTCATTAGGTTTTTCTTTTTACCCAGATAAATTTGTTAATATGTTTTAGAAGCAAAGTAGTATACGGTTTATTGGCATTTGATCTAAACTTAGAAAATTTCAACTCGAATGCTGCCAAGATTGTCCCATATGCCCTGGGTCCAGGTGTGGTTGCTAAGATACATGTTATTAATCTTCCAATAAAAATATAAAAGTCACAGTATTAAAAAAATGTATATTTACTAAGGAGCCTTGGTAATTAATCTTGTTTTCAATTTGAAGCTACTCATATGATTAAAAAATATTTTAACTTTCCCAATTGTTTTCCTTTTTTTTTGAAACATGGTTAAAGTATCTCTATTCAAAAAGAGAAAATTGCACGTTTATAAACAGGATATTATTTTTTGAATTATAGTTTTTATTTTATAATCATTTATGTTGCATGGCATATTCCTTTCCAAAATTGATAGGACCTTTAATAAATTATAGATAACAAAATCACTACAAAGAATAAATTTTTAAAACACCAGAGGATAAAAAATAAGAACATAGCAAAATTAGGCTAATATAAGTAATTAATTGACTATGAACTTTCATCCTTCCTTCTTGAAACATAACGATAAACTTGTTAAATTGTATAATTCAAATTGTCTCAAAAAGAGAATCTTGCCTATTTATCAAGAAATACAGGGCCGGGCGCGGTGGCTCAAGCCTGTAATCCCAGCACTTTGGGAGGCCGAGGCGGGTGGATCACGAGGTCAAGAGATCAAGACCATCCTGGTCAGCATGGTGAAACCCCGTCTCTACTAAAAATACAAAAAATCAGCTGGGCATGGTGGCGCGTGCCTGTAATCCCAGC
>NW_022436952.1:11513999-11579689 GCF_009761245.1 Sapajus apella | reverse complement strand
AACCAGTGACCACACAGAAAACACTTTACATGCCCTTACAAAACACTCAACATGCTGATACAGTAAACGCTTTAAATATTCGCTGAACTGATTCAACTCCTAATATTAATGCCTACTACTGGCTCAGCACCACAGCTTGAACTCTCTTCATTTCTTCTCAGTGTGTTTAAAACTGCTTTGAGTCTCAAGTCACAGACCATACTCCACCCTACTAACACAATGAAGAGAACATACTTTTGTGGCCAAAAGGCCCAGATTTGCATCCTTGCATTAGTCCTTTATCAGTCTCATGCCTTGGGCAAGATAGTTATCAGATTTATTCTTTACTCACTTGTGTATAGATCTAGTAATAGTTCCTAACTCATGGGACATGAAAATTCAATTAAATAACACATATATAATGCATAACATAAAATGTTAAAAATGTTAAACCTTTTTTTTTCTCAGTATCAATTAACTATTTCAAAAATTTAGTAACCGTCCCATTCACTTTATTCAGTTCGTTCTGCCTACCAGTAATCGTACCCCATGTTCTTTGCAGAATACAATTCACAGATTTGCTGTATAGGTTTGCTTTCTCACCCTCCAGCTGCTCTCTCAATTCAGTGCCAGTCAGTTTGAGATTACTGGATTTAGTGAGGTGGCTACACTCTGAATCTCACCTTTTCCCTAAGGCACTCAAAGCCTTTCTAGTCCTTTTTATTTTTATTTTTTTTTCTTTTTTAACAACTTAAGGCCTCAAAATAGTTTGTTTTTCCAAAATTTCAGCAGCCAAAACTTGTATAATATGATCTTGTATTTCTTCATGCATCCTGGCCAATCTTCTCCTAGCTCATCTTCAAGCAATATGAAAGTATGTTTTTTCAAATTCGAATTCTATTAAAATAGGAATATCTGCCTTCTAGACTACCACAAGCAAGTGTTTTATCAAATGTTTTACTACTGCATAACATAAATCTTCATCTTTTTAGCCTTCAATATTAGCTTTACTAGGTCAACACTGTATATTTTATGTTTTGTTACATAATCACTCCATTTCTAGTACCAATTTGTCTTCTGATGAGGTTAAGTTAGGCTATGCTGAGACAACAACTCTGTAAATTCAGTGGCTAAACACTTAAATATTTTATGATGTGTCTTGCTTGGTGCTGCTCTGTGTGCAACAGGACCACTCAGTCACTTGGTTTTCTAGGGTAAAGAAAGATCTTCCATGACCCAGCTGTGGTAACATTAGAAATATTCGGCTTCTTTGGGATTATCAGCAGAACACAGGGTGTAGTAAATTGACACTGTTTTTCTGTGACTCAACCCATAAATGACATATGTGTGACTCAGCCCATAAATGACTTTTGCTTATGGTGCATTGATGAGAACTAGTTCCTTGGCCCTGTGTAACTGAAAGAGGGCTGAGCTACATAGAAGGAAAAGGGTATGTGGCTATTAACTGAGAAATAGCAACTTGCTACACTATAGAAGGAGAAGAGTATGTGGCTATAAATTGAGCAGTAATTACTTGCTACACTATAGGTAAAAAAGCCTTGATTGATTACTTTATAAATTTTTTCATATAAGATTCCTTTGGCTTCCTAGATCTCAGGTGGTTACAGCTCCTTTATTTTTTTCATTAACATTCTATTTGAATTTTCAAAATTCCTTACAAGTCCGTTATATTAAATCCAATATACATTTAATTTCTCTCATTGATAAAAGCCTGGTCATAACTCTGATCTTTTTTTAATGCTTTGATATCGATAGTTATAGAAGAAAATAAATGATAAAAGAGTACATATTAGATATATAGGTAAAGAAAATATGAAACAGTTTATAAGCCTTGAAGTGATGAAATGACAATAGCTTGAATAAATCAACCTCTTCAAAATATGAACACAGAGCAATGCATGTTGGGAATGCTTAATGAAGCTTCGTGTCAACAATAGATTATGATTCTTAAAAAATATTAAAAACTCTGCAATGTCAGCCAAAGGCATTTACAAGTCAACCAAAGACATTTACATAAAAAATTAAAAATATAATCATTTCTACAATCCATACATAATTATATAATGGTCAAGATCATGCCATAGATCATACAGATAGGATTCACACGCTATAGATAATATAGATGAGAACCTAAGAAACAAGTTTTTTGCAGAAAAAAAAAAAAGGTATTCAGATGATACTGCTCAGAGCTGGCAGATGACTTTGAATCTACTCCCCAAATTTAATGTCTCAGATATTGATGCGGGAGGAGCAAAGCGAAACTTTCCTAACACTCAGCAACTTTAAAGAATGAAGTTCTCAGAATGATTAAACATTCTAATTAATATATATGTCATATATATCATGTGTGGAATACTAGTTTTTTAGAGAACTAAAATCGAATCTACTTTAAAGTAACATCAAATAATTTAGTATTTCTTTGATTACTCAGAAGACACATGAGGATCCCAAAGAATCTGCATAAATAAATGTTAGTTATTATTCTGAAGATTTAGGAAAATGTATTTTAAAAAATATTTTCAGTAATTAAAAGGTATCATTTTTATGGTAGAATGCAATCCACAGCTCACATTCTAACACTGTCTCTTACTTGCTAAATATCATAAGCAACTTTCTGTCTCTAAGGATCTTTCATTATCATTGCAATCACTGTTTCATAATATCTGGAAAATTCTCTGATAGAATAAATCCCATGGTTATAGTAGAATAACATTTAGATTGTTTATCTGTTAATCTATTTTAATTTATTTTGAGTTGTTCTATTTAAGGTCTGCTTAATTAAACTACTCTAGATTTTTTTTTTTAACCAGGAAGTGGGTAATCAGGTTTAGCACATTCAATTCCGTGAGTCCAAGTCTGTTGAAACTTACAGCATTTAAGGTCAACTGTGTTCTGACTTATATCTATGTCTCCCAGTACCTATCTGTATTATTTTATTGTCACAGTGCTATAAAGAACTACCTGAGACTGGGTAATTTATAAAAAAAAAGAGGTTTAATTGGCTCACAGTTCCATAGGATGTATAGGAAGCATGGCTGAGGAGACCTCAGGAAACATATAGTCATGGCAGAGGGCAAAGGGGTTGCAGGCACAATCTTTACGTGGTGAAGCAGAAGACACAGAGCAAAGGGGGAAATGCTATACCCTTTTAAACAACCAGATCTCATGAGAACTCACTATCAAGAGACCAGGAAGGGGGAAGTATGGCCCATCATCCAGTGAGGGTGGCCTCCCTCCCCCAACACTGGGAATTACAATTAGATCTGAGATTTGAATGGGAACATAGAGACAAACCATGTTATTCTACCCCTGGAATGTTCCAAATCTCACGTCCTTTTTACATTTCAAAACACAATCATGCCTTCCCAGCAATGTCCCAATGTCTTAAGTCATTCTGGCATTAACTCAGTAGTTCAAGTCCAAGATTTCATCTGAGACAAGGTAAGTTCCTTTCACCTATGAGCTAGTACAGTCACAAACAAGCTAGTTACTCCAAAGATACACTGGGGATATAGGCATTGGGTGAATAGACTTGTTCCAAGAGAGATAAATCAGCCAAAACAAAGGGGCTCCAGGCCCCATGCAAGTCTGAAACCCAGCAGAGCAGTCATGAAATCTCAGAGCTCTGAAATAATCTCCTTTGACACCATAACTCACATCCAGGGCATGCTAATACAAAGGGTGGGCTCCGAAAGCCTTAGGAAGCTGCACCCCTGTGGTTCTACAGGCTAGAGACCCTGTGGATACTTTCATGGGTTGGCATTGACTGCCTGCAATTTTACCAGGTACACAGTGGAAGCTGTTTGTAGATCTACCATTCTGGGGTTGGAGGACAGTAGCCCTCTTCTCACAGCTCCACTAGGCAATACTCCACTGAGGACTCTATGTGGGGGCTCCAACCCCACATTTTCCCCCTGCACTTTCCTAGTAGAGGTTCTTCATGAAGGTTCCACTCATGCAGCACACTTCTACCTGATCATCCAGGTGTTTCCATACATCCAACTCTTGCCTTCTGCACACCTGCAGGTTTAACACCATGTTGAAGCCACCAAGACTTGGGGCTTGCACCCTCCGAAGTCATGGCCTGAGCTGTACCTTGGCCCCATTTAGACATAGCTGGAGCAGCTGGGATGCAGGGCACAATGTCTTGAGGCTGCAAAGAGGAGTGGGGCCTTGAGTCTGGGCCATGAAGCCATTTTTCCTTCCTAGACCTCTGGGTCTGTAATGGGAATGGCTTCCATGAAGGTCTCTGAAATGCCTTGGAAGCATTTTCCCCATTGTCTTGGCTATTAACATTCAAATCCTCTTCATTTAGGTACATTTGTGCAGCTGGCTTGAATTCCTTCTCAGAAAATGGGTTTTTCTTTTCTACTGCATGGTCAGGTTGTAAATTTTCCAACTTTTATGCTCCGCTTCCCTCGTAAATATGTTTTACTTTCAGGTCATTTCTTTGTTTATGCAAATGAGTATAGGCTTTTAGAAGCAGCCTGGTCTTATCTTGAACAATTTTCTGGTTAGAAATTTCTTCTGCCAGATAACTGTAATCTTTTATCACAAGTTCAAAGTTCTGCAAATTCCTAGAGCTGTAGCACAATAACTCCAGTCTCTTTGGTAAAGCAGAACAAGAGTGGTATTTACTTCAGTTCCCCAATAAGTTCCTCATCTTCATCTGAGATCACATCAGCCTGAACTTCACTGTTTATATCACTATCAGCATTTTGGTCAAAACCATGCAACAAGTTTCTATGAAATTCCAAACTTTTCCACATATTCCTCTTTTCTTTGGAACCCTCCAAAGTTTCCAGCCTCTGCCCAGTTCCAAAGATGCTTCCACATTTTCAGGTATTTTTATAGCAATGTTCCACTTCTGTGGTACCAATTTTCTGTCACAATGCTATAAAGAGCTACCTGAGACTGGGTAATTTATAAAGAAAAGAGGTTTAACTGGCTCACGGTTCCACAGGCTGTATAGGAAGCATGGCTGGGGAGACCTCAGGAAACTTCTAACCATGTCAGAAGGTAAAGTAGAAGTAGGCACAATCTTTACATGGCAGAACAGCAAAGGGGGAAACACTATACACTTTTAAACAACTAGATCTCCTGAGAATTCAGTCACCATTATGAGAACAGAAAGGGTGAAATGTGCCCCCATGATTCAGTCACCGCCCATCAGGTCTCTCCCTCAACAGAGAATACTAGAGGCTGGAAACTGTAGGGGGAGAGGAGAGATAGAAATAGATTTGTTCAACACCCACCTATGAGTGATGAACAAATCTCTTTCTATCTCTCGCATGTTCTTCGCATGTACCCCAAAACCTAAAATGAAATAAAAAAAGAAAGAAATATATTTGTTAAAGGATACAAATTTACAACTAGACAATAAGTTCTAATAATGTGTAGCACTGTAGAATGACTATTAGACAAGACAATTAGATATGAGATTTGGGTGGGGACACAGAGCCAAACCATATAACCATCTAAATGCACTCTCCACGTGAGGTGACAGGTTTTTACTTTTAATATATTCTGTGGCTGTCTCATGCTCACATTGTTCTTTTCGAGAACTTCCTTTCAACTGGACTTTTTCCTCTTCTTCCCCTGTCTTCTGTACCTCCTGGAGATCTAAGGCCTGTCTCTAACATCAGGTCCTCCAAGATCTTGCTGAGTCACTCACAATGGATGGTTAAACACCACAGTGTTCCAAGTAAAATCTTAAGGTATTAAACAGCAAGATGAACAAGACAAAGTCCCTGATTTTGGGAAATTCTGGATGTTGTAGAGGAGGCTGGTACAGAAATAATTTTAATACCTAGTGGTGATTCTAGGGAAAAAGTGTGCAAAAATTTTATCCATTACTTATCCAAACTCCAAAGTAGTGCCAATGCCCCTTCTGTGTCAATAATGTTACTCAGTAGGAAAATACAGTGGAAAGTGAAACCTAACTGAAGTTTTAAATTATTTTTTATTGATGCATAATAAATGTACACATTTTGGGAGCAGGTATGATAATTTAATACACTCATATAATTTGTACAGATCAAATCAATACACTTGGAATATCCATCACTTAAATATTTGTCTTTTCTTTAGGCTTGAAACATCTAAATTATTTTCTAGCTATTTTGAAATATACAACAGATTATGATAAGCCACAGTTACCTCACTTATGTATGGAGTACTAGGTCTTATTGCTTCCATCAAACTCTAAGAACAACGGTAAAGCTTCTGCACAACGAAGGAAACAATCAACAGAGAGAAAAAGACAACCTAAGAATGGAAGAAAATATTTGCAAATGACTCACCTTACAGGGAATTTATATCCAGAGTATACAAGAAACTGAACCATCTGAACAAACAAACAAAAAAGGATAGAGAAAGACAGAGAAAAACAACAATCCAATTTAATAAATGGGTAAATTGTCTGAAAAGACATTTCTAAATAGAAGACACAAAAATGGTCAAAATATATGAAAACATATTTAACAACATTAATCATCAGACAAGTGCAGATCAAAATGGTAATCTCATTCCAATTAGTATGACTATTATAAAAAAGACAAACAAAAACAATTGCTGTTGAGGATGAAGAAAACCATTTCTAGTACAATTACTATGGAGAATAGTATGGAGGTTCCTCAAAAATCTACAAACAGAACTACCATATGATCCAGCAATCTCAATGCTGGGATTCTATCCAAAGGAAAGAAAATCATGATATCAAAGAAACATCTGTGTCTCCATGTTTACTGCAGTACTAGTACAGTCACAATAGCCAAAATATGGGATCAAACTATGTGTCCAACAATTGGTTAATAAATAAACTGTAGTACAGATACACAATGAAATACTATTCAGCTATAAAAAAGAATAGAATCCTGTCATTTGCAGTAACATGGATGGAACTAGGGGATGTTAAGTGAAATAAGCCAGGAACAGAATGTTAAATACCGCAGGTTTCCACTTATATGTGTATGCTCAAAAACAGTTGAAGTAAAAAGTAGAACACAGGATATTGGAGACTGGCAAGTGTAGGAGGAAAGGAGAGATAGGGAGATTTGTTAAAAGATACAAAATTACAACTAGAAAATAAGTGTTCTATAGCACTGTAGGATGAATATAATTAACAGAAATATATTACGGAGTTTCCAGCAGCTAGAAGGAGGATATTAAACATTGCCAACACAAAGAAATGATAAACGTTTGAGATGGTGGATATTAATTACCCTGATCTTACCTCTTTACATTATATATATATATGGAGAGAGAGAGAGAGAGAGACAGAGAAATATCACTATGCACCACATGAATATAAACAATGATTGTCAATTTAAAAATAAAATTTTTAAAAGGTCAAAGAAAAACACCTCTGAATTTTAATACAATTATTTTACACTTACTTGTTGTGACACTGGGGAAAAAACTCAAATTGTAAAGTCTCTTAGGTTTAAAAAAGTTTTAATTGTGATGAAATACACATAATTTTAATTGGTTTAAGTGTACAGTTCAGCAGTGTTTAGTGCATTCAAATGGTTTTGCAATCAGTCTCCACAGCCCCTTTTACCTTACAGACTTAGAATTTGTGTTAGTGATGAAAAAAACAGCATTTACAAGATTTTCTGAGAATTAAAAAAGATGACATATATAATACCTAGTTCAGAACCTGGCATACACACACTGTTCAAATGGCAGCTATTTTTGTTTTCCTGTGCTTCTGTAATGAGATGATATTGGCCTATCTCAGATAGGTATCAAATCTATATTTCTATAGCACTTTGCCCAGTGTATTTATAACAGGTATCTTGTAGATACTCTATTAGAGTCAATGCATAGATAGGTACATAGGGAGAAAAGCAGATGGATAAATAAAGGTAAGGATTTTAAGAACGCTTGAAGCAGATGTCTCAAACCAGTAGTATTGCCAAAAGAAGGGACCAATGAGAAATACTTTAGGAAGCAGGCATATTGCACAGATTTTGGAACTGAAGCATGATGACTGAAAGGGAATTCTGAAGCCAGGCCTTATTTTACTGTATATCTCACGAAACAAACACACTCATGAACAAGATTATTAAATTACAGACATTGAGGAGTTAACCAGCGTCACACAGTAAATTGATATTCAAATACAACTGCTTATTTCTAAAAAAATCTCGCCCCATTGCCTCTTCCTCTGAAATATTAAGTTTTGTACTATTGAAAAAATGCACAATTTTGACTGTTTTTTACACATGACTATTAAAGGTATCTAAAAAGAATGTTAATTACTACCATTTCCTCTCTTCAAATTACTGAATACAAAGGAAACAGCAAACACAAGTAATTAATTCTTCCTCTTCCATTCTTAATAATAGCACTGAAATTAAAGCAATGGAAACAGCTTTTAGGAAATCTCTTGGCTTAAAATGCTTCACAGAACTCCAAATAAGACTTACACATGGGGACTATTCAGCTTCTGCCCAAATTATTTAATTGTATCTTGGGGCCTTAGTGTATTAAAAAATGTAACAAGGAGGTGGAGATTATCATAAAATCTGTATTTTAAAGAAATTTCTAGTTCTGAGTAAATGAAGGAAACAGGGAATCAATTACACTTGAGTATGTAATTTGAATAAATGAAAATGCCAGAATGATTGAAGCTTATATATTCAGGATGATAGTACAAGCCTGAGACTGGGTGACTGCATTTTAATAATATGAATACTGGAGGAGAACCAAAAAAAAGAATAAGAGAGAGAGTAATATAAAATAGAAGTTATACTATGCTGTAATTCAAATAAAGAATTAGTATACAGTTACACAAAAGACATTCTGAATGACAGACTTTAGAACTACCTCTGATAGAATTGAATCAACTTAAAATGAAAAATTTAGGATTGTCTCTGATAGAGTTGAAACAACTTAAAAATAAAAACGTGTCACTTTCTAAGTTTCTTTTTAAGGAGATTTATACATACATTAACAACATAAACAAGAGCTTACTTAAAGGTAACAGTGCATTATCAAATTAGTGGGTTATTTCTTGTGAAATTGGAAAGTAATTATCCCTTTAATTTTATTTTTATTTACACTTCCCAGAATTTATAGATAAATGTCACTGGCAATATCTTAACATGCATACAAACACGCATGCACTCACACATGGCCATATATGCACGTGCACACACACATACACACACAGTTTTATTTATATGTGTTTTCATTATATCTGTGCTTATGTGTTCTTACTGGTAAAGATGGATAATGTCTTTCTTACATGGCTCTTTTGAGGATTTAATAAGGTCATATATGTAAAGTGCTCGGTAGAATTCATAAGAATTGACAAAATGTGCATAAGAAGAAAATTAACAAGGAAATTTCAAAAATATACAGGAGAACACTATTGAATTACAGCAAATGTGCAACTATTGCTGTATTTGATATACATTTAGCCCTGGGATTCCTGAAGGCGGAGGTCAAAAGGAAACTTTGAAAAATCACCTGGCTTTCATTGCCTAATAAAAGAAAGCTGTGATTTTGTGATATAAGAAGAAATATATTATTTATCACCCCCTAGTTTCTGACACAGACCTCCTAGGAACTTTGTAATTTCCTGAGTAATAAGAGCATCTGACACAGAGCTCCTAAATTCCTTGAAATTTCCTGGGTGATAGTCCATTTTGTTCTAATGAGGTGACCCTTGCTAAATCCCTGGATTGCCTCAGAATAAAGATTGGTTGCCTGGAAAACCAACCATGTGATTAGAGGATTATTGGGACTTTTAGCCCCACCCCACCCTCTGAGGAAGAAAGAGGCCCTGAAGTTTGAGATACTCATTGATGGCCAATGATTTAATCATCCATGCCTACAAAACAGCCTCCATAAAACCCCAAAAGGACTGGGCTTGGGAACTTCCGGATTGCTAAATGTGGAGGTTTCTGGAGGGTGGCCACCTACAGAGAGCATACCACATGCATGATCCTATGCATCCCTTCACTTGGTTTTTCACTTGTATCATTTGTAATATCCTTTATACTAAATAAGTAAATATATAGAAAACGTTTCCCTATGTTCTCTGAGCCACTCTAGCAAATTAATTGAACCTGAGGAGAAAATCACGGGAACCCCCAGTTTATGGCCAGTTAGTAATAAGTATAGGTGACGACCTACTACTTGAAACTGGTAGCTGAAGTGAGGGGAGTCTTGTAGGACCTAGCCCTGAACCTGTGGGATCTAACGCTATCTCCAAGTAGATAGTGTCAGAATGGAATTGAATTAGAGGACACTCAGCTAGTGTCTGCTGCAGAATTGTGTGGCTGTTGTATGAAAGTAGGAAGAAACAACAGTGTTTTTTCCCCCCATATTCATATTAGAAGCATTACAGATATTTCCTGGTATAAATTGAATAAAGACATATTAATATTATTGTTATACAAAAGAATTTGAGCAAGATAGTAAGTGGCACACTTTTGAAAATGCCTTTGAAAAATACATGTTCAACATAAAACTTCAAGGAAAAAAAGACTCAGTAAAAAAGTAATTGGAAACAAAAAGTAATTGGATAATTTTACTCATAGACAGGGAAGGTCAAGGGGTTAGAAATAATGTGACATTAGACCTGAACTATAGAGTAACTGATGCGTTTTAGGGAAAAATGAAAAGAGTCCTTAATTTACTTTACATATTGAAAGCAGTCTTGTTTTTAAATTATTTTGTAACCTAAGTATTTTATTTAAAAACAAAATTGGCCAGGTGCTGTGGCCTATGCCTGTGATACTAACACTTTGGGAGGCCGAGGTGGACAGATCACTCAAGCTCAAGAGTTGGAGACCAGCCTGGGCAACATGGTTAACCCTGTCTCTACCAAAAAAAAAAAAAAATTGATCAGACATGGCATCATTCGCCTGTGGTCTTAGCTACTCAAGAGGGTAAGGTGGGAGGATTGCTTGAGCCCAGGAGATTGAAACTGCAGTGATCTGTGATCATGCCACTGCACTCCAGCCTGGGTGACAGAGTGAGACCATGCCTCAAAATAAATAAATAAATACAAAATAAATCCTGTAGGAATAATCAAAAGATGTACAATACAAAAGTTTGTAGAGCAGAGTATGGTAGCCATAGAACAAAGGCGAGAAATCCTGCCATGAAAAATTCAGGTTTTTCTGCTACGAAACCAGATGATTTGGGCAATATGCTATAATTTACAAGAAATTATAGGCGATAATTTACTAAGGATCAATAAGACAGCTCTTCCTTTGGGAAGTCTGTCTATTATTTTTCTCTTCAATGCTAGGGTGTTTTATGAAGATGCACAGATAGAATTATAATAAGACTATGATTTAGGTTTGATTTATAATCTTTGGATATGAATGTTTATTATGTGTTGTCTCTTTTAACTAAATTGCTGCCTTTAAAGCACTTAGGAAGTGGCGTGAAGAAGCTCAGGGAAGGCTAAGGCAAATTTTTAGTAGTAGACACTTCCCTGAGTATTAATGATATTCTAATGTAGTATCATGGCAGTAACAATTAAAATGAAGATTACATGTAAAGATATTCTTTGCATTGGTTCTACCATTTAGCACTATAATTTCTTTTATAACATTCAATGTATTCATAATTACTTTATTCACTCAATTAATGTTTATGGAGTGCTACCTCTGTCTACCACTATGGCAGATATCAGGGATATAATTGTGAGTAAAACAGACAAAAATTCCTATCCTAATGAGTCTTTCATTATAAAAAGGGTGACACGCAATAAACAAGACAGAGATGTAAAATATGTTGAGAGTTAAATGTGAGTAAACAAAGGAGGGGTGAGGGATAGGAAGACTCAGAGTGTGTACAAAAGGCTTATTTAAAAGAGTGATATCTGTGTGAAAATCTGAAGGAAGTGAAGGAATCAGCCATGCAGATATTCAGCAGAAAAGCATTCCAAAGAGAGGAAATAGCAGTGTAGTCTGTGCACTGTACTGTAAAGTGTCATTTTTGTTTTATTTAATTTTTTACTTGATCCACAATGCCTAACAACGTATCTGGCACAGGTGCTTAGTATGTATTTGTTGAAATAAAAATATTATTGATATGCGTAACGCTTTTCATTTTACTACCTCCTACTTTTACCTCAATTCAAATGTTGCATGCTAAGGAAGGCTTCACCAACCTCTCTCATTGTGTTAGGTCTTTCATTACATTCACTCATAGCAGTGTGTGTACTTTCCTCACAAACATGTAGCATCATTAGAAGTGAATTTGATGAATGTTTATCAACCTTTACTAGACATCTGGTTTTATACATCATGATATCCCTAGTGGCTAATGTTTGACATATAGCAGATGCCCAATAAATGTCTACTGAACCAATGCATGAAAACAATGTTCTCATGATTTTCTAAATATGTACCTCTAGTTTGCATCCAAATTTACACAGAAAATGGAAACCATCTGACTGGAACGCTTCATCTGCATAGTGTCTACATCTGTACCCATCCTCATGCTTTCATCTTGCAAAAGGAAGGTTCTATTCATAGATGCTTTATGTTATGGTAACAATGGTGATGGCAATAATGATGAATAAAGTTTATTTGGCACTCACAATGTGCCAAGCTTTTCTCACTTTTCCAGAAAACTTACATGCTTTCTCTTACATAATTATGCACTCTCTCAACTCAATTAGCTTTAAAATAGTCGCACTTATCTCTCATCAAACATCATATAAAACCCTCAATTAAACCCACACATTTTCCAGATATTTCCTCATTTACTTAATCCAAAGTTAAATATTTCAAAATCATTTAAGGAGCTTAGAGTGTGATCTCTTATGTCTCCAACCTCAATTCTCTTCAATTTGCATCTAATAGAACTGCTCAGTTTAATTCACCAATCACTTCTATCATATTAAAATAAAAAGCTATTTTTCTATCCAAATCATACCTCCTGTTTTGTTGAAATGTTTTCTTACAAGGAGTGATGAAAAATCTCTCTCTTTCTGCGTCTGCAATGTAAAATTCTCTTAGTTTCCCTCTTATATCTCAGGTCCCTCCATCATGGACTGATTTGTACTTGTTCACGTGGCAATTGAGTGCTGAAATGCTTCAGGCAGGACTCATTCTCACTCTTCATGCCATGGAAATCTGCTTTTCTCTATGTTCTTTTTCAAATAAATTTAATCTATGTCTATTTTAACCATTAATATTCATATATGAATGACAAAATTCTGTTCTTTATTCAGACTTATCTTCTGACATTTTAGGCCTATATTTCGAAATGTCCACTTAACATCTCATCTCAAATGATTCATGACCCCTTAAACTTGACATATCCAAAATCAAGCTCAGATTTTTACCATGAAAACTTGGTTTACTCCAAGGATTTCTTATATCACTGAATAGTAGCATTATTCATCCAGTTATTCTAGACAGAAACTTGAGAATAATTACTAAGATATTTGTTATTCTTACAATCATTTCTCAATGTCACTTTTTTCAATTTATAGATTATATTTTTAATACTTTTAAATTAACAGCAAAATTAAGAGGAAGGTACAGAGATTTTCCATTTATCTCCCTTGCCCACATGGATAGGCTCCCTGATTATCAAAATCCCCCTCCAGGGTGGTAAATTTGTAACAGTTGTTGAACCTATATTTACACATCCTTATCACCCAAAGACCATAATTTACATTAGGGTTCACTCTTGGCGTTGTAAATTTTATAGGTCTGAAGAAATATATAATGATATTTATCCACCATTACAGTATCATACAAACTAGTTCCACTGCCCTAAAAGTCCTCTGTGATCCTCTTACACACACACCCTTTCCTCCCTGGTAATCTCCAGTAACTACCTAACTTTTTATTGTCTCTATAGCTTTTACTCTTCCAGGATGTCATATGGTTGAAATCATACATGTTGTAACCTTTACAGATTGACTTATTTTACTTAGTAATAGGCATTTCAATTTCCTTTAATTTTTTTCATGACTTCACAGTTCTTTTAGCACCGAATTATTTTTTCATTGTCTGGATATGCCACAGGTTTCTTATCTATTCACCCACTGAAGAACCTCTTGGTTGCTTTCAAAATGTGGTAATTATAAATAAAAATGCTATAAACATTCATGTACAGGCTTTTGAGTGGACATAAGTTTTCAGCTTCTTTGAGTAAATAACAAAGAAAGGAATTGTAATAAAATTGTTGTTCTGTTGTTCATGTGGGTAGAGGAAAGGGTATGTTTGTTACACAGCAATAGAAAATATTCAGCTAGTAAACAAATAATTATAGTTTACAGCAAAATCTAATCAAAGAAGATTCCTTGAGTTACCGCTAAATATAATATATAATAATCATTATCAAATAATATATCACGCTATATTATACTAATATTAATAAAATACAACACAGTACAATTATATAGAATTATATATAATGTAATAAATGTAATATTAAAATACGTGTTAATACATTTTAATATATACTGTATATATTACATATAATATAATATTCCTGATGTTATATATTATATATTAATATATGCAATATACTTTAATATAAGTAATATAACATGTAATTACATACTTAACATATGTAGCACATGTAATTATAATATGTAATATAATAACAATAATAGTACTAATTCAGTATTCAATATGTACATGGTAACATTCTCAGTACTCCCTATACGTTACCCTGCTTGATCTTTGAAGCAGTGTCATGTGATGTATACCAAATCAGCCCCATTTTACAGATAAGGAAAGCTGAAGCACAGAAGTAAATGTTAGTTACCTATTAAATCTTGCTTATAATCTCCATTCCTGTAGCAAATTCTCATCATAATATTATTTATCAAAATTCTAGTTGGGGAAGGCAGCTTCACACATGCATTCTTTGGGCACCCTCTCTGCTGTGTAAGAATAGGCTTTAGAACTGGGACACTTTCTTACCAAGAAAGAGTCCTATCAGTCTGTGTTGGCCTTATCAGCTTGTATGGTGTGTTGTAAAAATTTCTGAATTTTCTGTGTATTATGAGGTTTTGACACCTTAAAAACCCCTTTTCACTGAAAGAGATTACTGTTCCCAGATCTATCCAATTCTTAGATAACAAAGGGCTCATCCTGGAGCAAGTCTTTGATATGCAAAGTAACCAAGCCAGAGTCACATATCCTCTATGTGGCCCATATACCCCAGAAGACAACATTCCTCTGCCTACATCATCCAGAGCCAGGTACCAGACAACTAGAGACCACCCCTATAGATGAAAGCCTACCAAAATTATTCAAACTAGCGAGTCTTAAACTATTCATTCTGCCCTGCCTTGCCTGTCCCATGGAAACTCCAGTAAAGGCAGTAGCCTAAACCGTCCCCTTGCTCCTGTCTTCTGCCTGTTGATTGCCCTAGTGTCTTTCCTGTGTAGTCCTACATGGAGTGTCATGCCTCATGTCTCCAGGACCTGCGAGTATAACAATCCCTTAATTTTATATGCTGGTACAATGTAAACAGATAAATATAATGAGTTATGTCCAGTTATCCAACATCTAAAATTGCTAGGTGAAATGTAGTAAATGATCTTTTAATTACATAAACTCAAAAAAATAAAAGAAAGAATTCAGAAAAGATAGAAAAAATGAGTAAAAATATATATAGAAATAAGCTAATGATACTATGGCTGACCTTGCAACATTCTGCTATCCCAACAAAGTGCTTGGTTTTAGTAGTAATTGGATGTCAAGAAATGAATCCATGTAACTGCACAGGTGTACACTGGAATTAACACCTGTATATGAAGACGGCACCTATGAATATTTACAAAGATGTGTATTAGAAGTATCTACCTGACAGCAAAGAGACATGAGGAAATTTGACTGTCTCAGCCTGGCTGTCGATAGTAAAAATATGTCACCCGTAAATCTAAGTCACATCCCTGTTCTTATGTAGAGTTTGGGTGTTTTTTTAACTTTTAAATTAAAATGGTGGGTACATGGCAGGTGTAACATATTTTGGGGTACATGAGATACTTTGATACAGACATGCAACATGTAGTAATCACATCATGATAAGGGGGTATCCATCTCCTAAAGCATTTGTCTTTTGTGTGATCAACAATCCAATCATGTTATTTTAGTTATTTTTAAATGCACACTTAGATTATTATTGAAAATAGCCCCTGTGTTGTACTATAAAATACTAGATCTTATTCACTCTTTCTAACTACTTTGCACCCATTAACATTTGCACTTCTCCACTAACCACCCACTACCATCCCAAGCATCTAGTAACCACCCTTCTACTTTCTAACTCTAAAAGATCAATTGTTTTAATTTTTAGCACCCTCAAATCAGTGAGAACATGTGCAGTTTGTCTTTGTAAACCTGGCTTATTTTACTTGACAGAATGACCTAAGTTTCATCCATCTTGTCACAAATGACAGGCTCTCAGTCTCTCTTATGTCTCAATCGTACTCCATTGTATATATGAACAAGTTTCTTTATCCACTCACATGGTGGTGGATACATAGATTTCTTACAAATCTTGGTTATTGTGAATAGTGCTGCAATAAACATGGGAGTGCAAATATCTCTTCCATCTACTATTTTCCTTTATTTTGGGTATATGCTTAGCTATGAGATTGCTGCATCTTATGGTAGCTCTATTTTTAGCTTTTGGGGGAACCTTTAAACTGTTCACCATAGTGGTTATACTAATTTATATTTCCATCAATATTATTCAGGGGTTCTCTTTTCAACATATCCTCTCCAGCATTTGGTATTGCCTGTACTTTAGATAAAAGCCATTTTAACTGAGATGAGATAATATCTCATTATAACTTCGATTTGCATTTTTCTGATGATCAGCAATTTTGGACATTTTTTTCATATATGTATTTGCTATTTGTGTGTCTTCTTTGAGAAGTGTCTTATTAAGGTTTGGCCATATTTTAATCAGATTTTTAGATATTTACTATATAGTCTGAGCTTCTTATATATTCTGGTTAGTAATCCCTTGTCAGAGAGGTAGTTTGCAAATATATTTTCATATTCTATGACTTATCTCTGCACTTTATCAAGTGTTTCCTTTGCCTTCTATCTTGATGTCATCTCATTTGTTCATTTTTTGCTTTGGTTGCCTGTGCTTGTGGAGTACTATTCAATCAATCTTTGCCCATATCAATGGCCTGGAGAGCTTTCTCAATTTCTTCCTGTAGAGGAATTTTGGAAAATATACTAACACATAGAAATTAAAGAATATACTTCTGATTGACCAATGAGTCCTTGAAGAAATTAAGAAAGAAATTTTACAAATGTCAAATGAAACAAATGATAATGGAAATACAACATACGAAAACCAATGTGATACTGTGAAAGCAGTACTAAGAGAGCAATTTATAGCTATAGCTGCTTATGCCACAAAAGAAGAAAAGCATCAGATAAATTGCCTACTGATGCATCTTAAAGAATTACAGGTCGAGCATGGTGGCTCATGCCTGTGGGAGGCTGAGGCGGGAGGACCACAAGTTCTGAAGTTCAAGACCAGCCTTTCCAATATGGTGAAACCCTGTCTCTACTAAAAGTACAAAATTAGCCAAGCATGGTGGTACATGCCTGTAGTCTCAATTACTCTGTAGGCTGAGGCAGAAGAGTCGCTTGAACCCAGGAGGCAGAGGTTGCAGTGAGCTGAGATCAGGCCACTCCACTCCAGCCTGACTGACAGAGCAAGACTCTGCCTAAAGAAAAAAAAGAATTAAAAAAGGAAGAGCAAACTATATCCAAAATCAGTGGAATAAAAGAAACAATAAAGATTAGAGCACAAATAAATAAATTTCAAATGAAGAAAACATATAAAAGATCAGATAAATGAAAAGCTGGTTTTCTGAAAAGATAAAAAAAAAAAAAAAAATGGCAAACCAGCCTAGCTAAGAAAAACAGAGAGAAGGCCCAAATAAAATTAGAGATAAAAAAGAGGACATTACCAGTGATACTAAAGAAATTCAAAGGATCATTAATGGCCACTCTGGGCAAATGTATGGCAATAAATTGGAAAATCTAAAGGAAATGAGTAAGTCCCTACATACAACCTACTAAGATTAAACTAGAACATAACATAAAAGTATCTCAATAAAGAAAATTCTAGAACCTGAATACTTCACTGCTGAATTCTACAAAACATTTAAAGAAGAAATAATACCAATACTACTCAAACTATACCAAAAAACAGGGAAGGATGGGATACTTCTAAACCCATTCTATGAGGCCAATATTACCAAAAACCAGAAAAAGGCAAAACCAAAGGTACATTATGAAAAGAAAACAGGAGGCCAACATCCCTGATTAACAATGATGCAAAAACCCTCAACAAGATGCTACCAAACCTAATTCAACAACACACTAAAATAATCATTCATATGACCAAGTGGGATTTATCCCGGTGATGCAAGGATGGTTCAAAATATGCAAACCAATCAGTGTGATACATCATATCAAAAGAATACAGGACAAAAACCATATGATCATTCCAATTGGTGCTGAAAAAACCCATTTCTTATAATTCAACATTTCTTCATGATGAAAATCCTCTAAAAACTGCTCACATAAAGAACATACTTTATCATAATAAAAGCCATATATAATACCCACAGCTAGTGTCATACTGAATAAAACAAAACTAAAAGTCTTTAATATCTAGAACATGACAATGATGCCCACTTTAACCATTGTTATTCCACACTGTACTGGAAGCCTTGGCTAGAGCAATCAGATGAGAAGGAAATAAAGAGAATCCAAGTGGGAAATGAAGAAGTCAAATTATCCTTGTTTGCAGATGATATGATCTTATATTTGCAGAAACCTAAAGATTCTACCAAAAAAAATATTAAAACTGATAAACACATTCAGCAAAGTTGTGGAATATAAAATCACCATTCAAAAATCAGTAACATTTCTATATGCCAACACTGGATGATCTGAAAATGAAACAAAAAATGTAGTCTCATTTATGTAATCACAAATAAATACCTACGAGTTAACTTAAGCAAAGAAGCGAAAGATCTCTATAATGAAGCACGTAAAACACTGATGAAATAAGTTGAAGACGACTCATAAAATTAGAAAGATACTCCATGTTCGTGGATTAAAAGAATTAACATTGTTAAAATGTCCATAGTACCCAAAATAGTTTACAGATTTAATGCAATCTCTACCAAAATACCAATGGCGTTTCACAGAAATAGAAAAAACAAAACCCTAAAATTTATCTAGAACCACGAAAGATATAGAAGAGGCAAAGCTCTCCTAAGCCAAAATAACAAATCTGGAGGATTCACATTATCTGACTTCAAATTATACTACAGAGCTATAGTAACCAAAACATCATGGCACTGGCATGAAAACAGACATATAAACTAATGGAACAGAACAGAGAATCCAGAAACTACTTATATACATATGATGATCTCATTTTCAAAAAGATGACCGAATATACATTGGGGAATAGACAGTCTTAAGTAAATGGTGCTGGATAAACTGTATATCCATGTACAGAAGAATGAAGCTAGACCCCTATCTCTCACCATATACAAAAGTCAAATCCATATGGATTAAAGACTTAAATCTAAGATCTCAAATTACGTAACTACTACTAGAGTTTGTGTTTTCATGTACTCTCTCTAAAAGATAATGGCATATCCATATCCATCTTATATTCACTGGAATTAAGAAATTGTGCACATTATTCAATAAGCAGATTAGATACAGCAAAAAGAGAATTATTGAACTGGAAGATGAATGTGAAGAAATTATTAAGAATGCTAAACCCAGTGAAGAGGACATATAAAATGTAAAAGAAATGCTAAAAGATATAAAGGACAAATTATAAGTCTATTCAGAATTCAGAAGAAGAAATTGTAGAAGGTGGGCAAAAGGAGTATTTAAAGAGATATTTTTTAAGAATTTTTCATAATTATCTAATGGTATGATTCTTCTGATTCAAAATATATAGTAAACTTAAGTAGAACAAATAAAACCACATGTAGACGTATCAGAGCTTGGCTTAATGACAAAGGCAAAATTATCCTACAGTCCATTAGAGAAAACAGACTATTTGAAAAAGAAGATAATTTGACTGTTGGGTAATTTTTCTGGAAGCCAGAAGACAGTGTGATACTATCTTCAAGACATTGAGAGAAAATTACTGTTATGCCACAATTATGTAAGCAGCTACTCCATCATACTGTAAGATATTGATATAAAGTCATTTTCTGGCAAAAATAAAGTGAAAATTTTACCACCAACAGATGTTTATAAACAAACTTTTCAAAAGATTCTCTGAGGAAACAAACAAGAGAACAGAGGAAAGCTGAGATGTAATTAGTAATGAAAGGCAAAGACGTTGATAAATAGATTAGTGCATCCAGGCAAACACTAACAATATAAATATAATATTGTGAATTTGTTGATAGGAGAAAACCCAAGGCAGGATGAGAACATTAGACAACAATAATGTCATCCAGAAAGTGAAGAATCAGGCATAAAGTATTTTAAGTTCTTTCAACTGTGCCAGAAGAAATCATAAACTTTTAATTATGTTCACCTAATTTTTAAGAATTACACTAAGAGAAATAAAGTATATATTCTTCATATCATTTGATGGGAAAAATGAAATCTTACAAAAGTGACTCCTTAAAGACACAAAAAATTTAAATAATAGAAAAATTGGGTTGGTGAAGCACAGGATACAAATGATAAAAAACAATTTAAATGTATTCATGACTGATAAATATAAATAAGCTAAGCTCCCTGGCCAAAAGCTAGCATTGATCATGATATGTTTAGTGAAAAACATATTCAATGTCATGCAGCTCATACAAGATATTCTAAAGAATATAGACATAAAAATTTTGAGAAAAAATAAAAGCAAATTGTTCTAAAAAATGTGTTAGCAGGCTTTAATGATTCAAGTGTACCTTTTCATATTTAAGTAATCCTAGCAACACAGACAAAGGTCAAGGTAAACTTACTTAGGTCTCCACTGTGGTTTATATTTGTAGCCTCATATTTAACAGTGCGTATTTTATTCTTGTGTTTATTTTATACAAAATGTCGTATTTTCTAGATTTTTTTTTTTTTTGCTGAGGTATTATTTATTTATATGTTCACAATCTTACTTCAATAGGGTGGAAGATCTAAGTGTTCAAATCCTTTTGTCTGTTAATTTATTGCTATATCCCTGGTGCCTAGAAGAATATCTGGCAGAAATTAAACATTCAACAAATTCATATTAGTATAATTTTTGATAAATCTGAACATTTGTTTGCCAGTAATAAATGATTTATAAGTGATTAAATGTTTACAAATGCAAACTTATGTATTCCCTATCTTTGGAACACAAGTAATTTTTGAATAAGGAACTGCTTGTGTTATGGCATTTAAATAATTGTTGATAAAAGAATGAAGGAGGAAAGCCCAGTGCAATCTACTTTTAGTTTTCATAGTCCCGTTATTGTGTGTTATTTATATAAATACAGTTTTAAACTCCCTACCTAAAAGGACACTTTCTAATGAGAAAGAACATCTATTACAAAAGAGAGGAGAGCACTTGAATCAGAAATACATGATATAATGCCAAAGCTGCTGCGATTTTAATTTGTCTTGATTTTAGCAAGTGTTACAGTGCAAGTGTGTTGCAATTGGCTGACATTTTTCAGACATTTAAATATTCTGGAATATCTAAGATATTTTGGGCAGTTCTAATAAAATGAAAACCTGACAATAAGCATAACTGATAAAACCTCTTCACAATTTCAGCTCTGCTTTAGCATTTAATGCACTGACTTGTTCTCAGTCCTGCAGTGCTTAGTATCTCATTTATACTCTTTGTATATTCAATTGCAGTGATAGAAGATATTATGAAGATTAGAGCCCAAATGTAATCTATTTTAGGAACTATTCATAACCAAGAGCCCACATCTGCATAAATTAAGCTTGGGAACAATGTCATACATATTTTTTATGTAAGCTATCTTTTCTCAACAAAAGTAAGCTTATTAACTCAGTAATTTTTGCTTTTGTCATTTTGACCTATAGATGAACACACGTATGTATAATTAGGTAATAATTTAGATATGCATTTATTTATCCATTTCCTTGTTTATTATATTTTCCTCTTATTGGAAAAATCAAGATTATAAACTGCATTCAATGGCTTTTTGGCCAACTATCTCATTTGCACACTAGAGAATATTTAAAACTCTAGCAGCATGAAGTTTACATCTGCTGTTTGGGTCAGACTAGTTTCCAGTACCTCTTACTTTAAGAAACGGCCACTTGATTTCCTGGTGTTAATCCACTAACTCCTACTTGCAGTTTTCAGTTTGGGAAAGGGGAATGCCACCCTCACACCATAGAGGTTGACACATGACCCAGGCCAGACCAGTTAGGGAAATAACATCCCTATTCTACTGTTGTTGATTCGAAAATCAGCACTTAATCTGAGCTGAGCCAATGAAGCCATTCTCCAACTTTCGCTAGAAATGTTGGGAAGGGAACATTTTGTTTCTACTTAATTACTCATCAAATAGGACATGAGACTTGGTGATGGCAATCTCTGCAGAAATCTATCTGAAAATGAAGGCAACAGGAAAGTAGGGACAAGAGACAGAGAAATACTGGTATCTGTGCCTTTCCTCTCCGCCTCTTCTCCAGCTACACTGCCCTCACTTCAATTCCCCTCTCATGAAAAACACACTCCCTCCTCAAGTCCTCTGCACTTGACATTATTGTCTCTAGGATGCTGTTCCACTAGATATGCACATAGGTACTCTCTCATTTCAGCCCAGTCTTTATTAAAATACACAGTTCTCAGTAACACCATCTGGCTATTCTAACTATCACAGAGATGCCCTTCCCTATTTGTTTGCCTATTTGTTTTTTTTTCTTCATAGCAATTATTTTATATAATAAACCACTAAAAAAATTTTTTTAAGAGACGGAGTCTCACTTTGTTGCCCAGGCTGGAGTGTAGCTCACTGCAGCCTCAAATTCCTGAGTTCAAGTGATCCTCCTGCCTCAGCTTCCCATGTAGCTGGGACTACAGACCTGGGTCATCACTCTAAGCTAATTTAAAAAAAATAAATAAATAAATTTGCAGAGACATCCTCTTTTATATGTTTCAGGCTGATCTCAAATCTATTTATCATGCTGCCATATGGGCAGAAAGAGTTTTTTTTTTCACCACACAAGAATCCTATATTATCAATTTCCCCTTAATAAAAGCCTTTCTTAAGGCCACTCTGCCTCCAGCAAAGGCCGGAGTCATTCACTGCAAAGGGCACCCAAAACCATTAGACCCCATTACCCAAGGAAATGCTGATATCTAGAACATCAGAGAATTACTGGTGGAGCTTTTGCAACATGATTTTGATTTTAGTATCAATGAAATTATGCCTCAAGCTGTCTCAAAAAAAAAAAAAAAGAAAGAAATAAAAAGATTAAACCAAAATAGCAAACAAATTTTCTACATATCCATTCATTTCATTGATTGACTTTATATACTAATTAATTTATTTATGCAATCATTCATGGAACAACTTCTACTCTTCAACAACTTAGAGTATAACTGATTTTACAGACAATAATTATTGAAATCCTGGGTCTCTTAGCAAGATAACCTCATTTACTTATCTTCGGCTTATCAAAGTTACTGCCTCACAGTCTTCTGTTTGTGGCAGTTGTTGACCCTTGAAAAGAGATATCTTTTTCAGCTTCTAATTATTGCAGTCATCACACCAGGGAGAACAAAACTGATAGGTTCATCTGAAGAGTAGTTCAACAGCTATATCAGTCTCATTCATATTAAGATCTTAATACCACAAAGAACATTATATTAAATAGCTATGGGGAGTTAGTAAGCTTCTCTAGAAACCTGTTCCCTGTTATTTTTTACTCAGCTGGGATTTGAGGAATTCCACCTAATTCTGCCTTATTGCTATCATACCTCATAAACATTTCTCAATATGCTTACAAGTAGACAACACTGTGGTTGATTTCCACATGGACCAAAAGTAAATTTCCTCGACTTTCACATTTTATTGATCATAATTATGAGAAACTCAGAGCAGAGCTGGGAAGTCTGGGTACATCCTTCCTCTTTCCCCCCTTTAGCAGTCCCCAGTATCTATCACTGCCATTTTTATATCCATGAGTAACCAATGTTTATCTCCCAGTTATAAGTGAAAACATATGTTATTTGTTTTTCTGTTCTTGCATCAATTTGCTTATAATAATGGCTTCCAGCTACAACAATATTGCTACAAAGGAAATGAGTTTGTTCTTTTTGAAGGCTGAGTAGTGTTCCATGGTGCATATGTACTAGATTTTCTTTATCCAATGCACAATTGATGGGCACCTAGATTAATTCCATGCCTTTACTATTATACATAGTGCTGTGATAAACATATGAATGAATATGACTTTTCAGTAAAACAGTTTATTTTCTTTTAGATACCCAGTAATGGGATTACTGGATTAAGTAGCAGTTCTAAGTTACTTAAAAAAATCTCGAAACCGCATTCCATGGTAGCTAAACTATTTACATTCCCATCAACAGTGTACAAGCATTCTCTTCTCTCTGCAGCCATGACAGAATCTGTTTCCAAAAAAAAAAAAAAATTAAGAATAGCAATTTTGACTGCAGTGAGATGGCATCTCCTTGTGGTTTTGATTTGTGTTTCTCTGATAATCAGTGGTATGGAGTATTTTTTCATATGATTGTTGATCACTTGTGTATCTTCTTTTGAGAAGTGTCTGTTCATGTATTTTGCCAATTTTTAATGAGATAATTTGATTTATTGCTTGTCCGATTGTTTAAATTTCTTATATTTCTTATAAATTTCTATTTCTTTACTGAATGCATAGCTTGTGAAGATTTTCCCATTCTGTAGGTTTTCAGTTTACTCTGTTGATATTTTCCTTTGATGTGCAAAACCTCTTTAGTTTAATTAGGTCCCACTTGTCAATTTTTGCTTTTGTTGCAATTGACTTTGAAGACTTAGCCATAAATTATTATCCAAGGCTAATGTCTGTAATGGTATTCCCTAGGTTTATTTTCCAGAATTTGTATAGTTTGAGGCCTTACATTAAATATTCAGATTATGAGACTAACATGCTGACTACTGCTGTAAAGAGGCAGATACATTTAAATCTTTAATCTATCTTGAGTTAATTTCTGTATATGGTGAAAGTTAGGGGGCCCTGTTTTATGCATCTGCATATGACTGGCCAGCTATCCCATTACCATTTATTGAATAGGAAGTCAACAAAATAAGAGAGGACACAAACAGATGGAGAAATATTCAATGTTCATGGGTAGGAAGAATCAATATCATGAAAATGGCCATACTGCCCAAAGTAATTTACAGATTCAACGCAATCCCCATCAAGCTACCAATGACGTTCTTTACAGAACTGGAAAGAAAAAAAACACCTTAAACTTCATATGGAACCAAAAGAGCCCCCATAGCCAAGTCAATTATAAGCAAAAAGAACAAAGCGGGAGGCAACACACTACCGGACTTCAAACTATACTACAAGGCTACAGTAATCAAACAGCATGGTACCTGTACCAAAACAGAGATATAGACCAATGGAACAGAACAGAGGCCTTGGAGGCAACACAACATATCTACAACCATCCGATCTTTGACAAACCTGAAAAAAACAAACAATGGGGAAAGGATTCCCTGTTTAATAAATGGTGTTGGGAAAACTGGCTAGCCATGTGCAGAAAGCAGAAACTGGATTTCTTCCTGACACCTTACACTAAAATTAACTCCAGATGGATTAAAGACCTAAACATAAGACCTAACACCATAAAAACCCTAGAAGAAAATACAGGCAAAACCATTCAGGACGTAGGTGTAGGCAAGGACTTCATGACCAAAACACCAAAAGCATTGACAACAAAAGCCAAAATAGACAAATGGGACCTAATCAAACTCCACAGCTTCTGCACGGCAAAAGAAACAGTCATTAGAGTGAATCAGCAACCAACAGAATGGGAAAAAATTTTTGCAGTCTACCCATCTGACAAAGGGCTGATATCCAGAATTTACAAAGAGCTAAAACAGATCTACAAGAAAAAAACAAACAAGCCCATTCAAAAGTGGGCAAAGGATATGAACAGACACTTTTCAAAAGAAGACATACATGAGGCCAACAAACATGGAAAAATGCTCATCATCACTGGTCATTAGAGAAATGCAATCAAAACTACATCGAGATACCATCTCACACCAGTTAGAATGGTGATCTTTAAAAAATCTGGAGACAACAGATGCTGGAGAGGATGTAGAGAAATAGGAAAACTTTTTCACTGTTGGTGGGAGTGTAAATTAGTTCAACCATTTTGAAAGACAGTGTGGCGATTCCTCAAGGACCTAGAAATAGAAATTCTATTTGACCCAGCAATCCCATTACTGAGTATATATCCAAAGGATTATAAATCGTTCTACTATAAGGACACATGCACATGAATGTTCATTGCAGCACTGTTTACGATAGCAAAGACCTGGAACCAACCCAAATGCCCATCAATGATAGACTGGACAGGGAAAAATGTGGCACATATACACCATGGAATATTATGCAGCCATCAAAAACTATGAGTTTGTGTCCTTTGTAGGGACATGGATAAACCTGGAAACCATCATTCTCAGCAAACTGACACAAGAACAGAAAATCAAACACCGCATGTTCTCACCCATAGGCAGGTGTTGAACAATGAGAACACATGGACACAGAGGGAGGAACATCACACAATGGGGTCTGTTGGGGGGGAAATAGGGGAGGGACAGCGGGGGGTGGGGAGTTGGGGAGAGAGAGCATGGGGAGAAATGCCAGATATAGGTGAAGGGGAGGAAGGCAGCAAATCACGCTGCCATGTGTGTACCTATGCAACAATCTTGCTTGTTCTTCACATGTGCCCCAAAACCTAAAATGCAATAAAAAAGTCCTTTCCTCATTGCTTATTTTTGTTGACTTCATCAAAGATCAGATGAGTGTAGTAGGTGTGTAACTTTGTTTCTGGGTTCTCTGTTCCGTTCTATTTGTCTGTGTGTCTGTTTTAGTGCCTATCCAATTCTGTTTTAGTTACTGTAGTTGTATAGTATAGTTTGAAGTTGGGTAATGTATTGCCTACAGCCTCGTTCTTTTTCCTTAAGATTGCTTTTAAAATATATTTTTAAAAATACAAAGATAGTAATAGCTAATTGAGTACGTTAAACAACATAAAGTGATTTCCTATTACTTTAAATGTCTTTAAATATACAGTCATACCTTGGAGATATAGGGGATTCAGTTGCAGACCACTACAATAAAGGGAATATAATAATAAAGCATGTCACATGGTTTTTTTGCTTTCTCAATGCATATAAAAATTATGTTTACAATATACTGTAGTCTATTGTGTTCAAATGTATTCTATCTAAAAAAGTACGTACCTTAATTTAAAAATACTCTTTTTGGCTCAAAAATGCTAACAATCATCTGAGTGTTCATTAAATTTCAATCTTTTTGTTGGTGAAGTGTCTTGCCTTGATGTTAATGGCTGCTGACTGGGCAGGGTGGTGGTTTCTAAAAATTAGGGCAGCTGTAACAATTTCTGAATATAAGACAACAGTGAAGTTTGCCACATTGATTGACTCTTCCTTTAATGAAACATTTCTCTGAAGAATGCTATGCTATTTAATAGATTTAGTAGATTTTTTTTCCAGAATTGGAGATAATCCTCTCTCCAATCCTGCTTTATAGCTAAGTTTATGTAATATTCAAAATCCTTTGCTGTCATTTCAACAATGTCACTTCTACATAGCATCTTCACTAAGAGCTGATTCCATCTCAAGAACCCACTTTCTTTGCTCATCCATAAGAAGCAATTATTCATCCATTAAAGTTTTATAACAAAATTAAAGTAATTCAGTCATATGTTCAGGCTCCACTTCTATAATTATCCTGTTTCTTCTACCACATCTGCAGTTAATCTTCCACTGAAATCTTGAGCCCCTCATGAGGGCTGGAATCAACTTCTTCCAAATTCCTGTTAATGTTGGCATCATGTTCTTAAGGACATCTAGAATGGTGAATCCTTTCCAGAGGTTTTCAGTTTATTTTGTCCTGATTCATTAGAGGAATTACTATCTTCAACAGCTATAGGTTTTCAGATATACTTATTAAATAAGGAAACTGGAGTCAAAATTGCTCTTTGATACATAGGCTGCAGAATGGGTTTTTGTTAGCAGGGCATGAAAATAATGTAAATCTCTTTGTACATCTTCATTAGAGCTTTTGTGTAATGAGGTGCATTGTCAATGAGCAGTAATATTTTTAAAGGAATCTTTTTTTCTGTGCAGTAGATCTCAACAGTGGGCTTAACATGTTCAGTAAACCATAATATAAACAGATATTCTGTCACCCAGGCATGGTTGTTCCATTTATGGAGCACAGACTGTGCAGGTTTAGCAACATTTTTAAGAGCCCCAGGGTTTCTGAAATAGTAAATGGCTTCAACTTAAAATCACCAGCTGGATTAACCTCTAACAAGAAAGTTAGCCTATCTTTTGACATTTCGAAGCCATACATTCACTTCTGTCTAGCTATAAAAATCCTAGATGGCATATTCTTCCAATGTAAGGCTATTCCATCTACACTGGAAATCTGTTGTTTAGTGTAGCCACATTCATAAATTACCTGAGTTAGACCTTCCAAATAACTTGTTGAAGCTTCTACATAGGACTTGCTGTTTCACCTTGTAATTTTTTTATTCTGGAAATAACTTCTTTCCTTAAATCTCATGAGCAAACTTCTGCTAGATTTCATACTTTACTTTTGCAGCTTTCTCAGCTCTCAGATTTCACAGAATTGAAGAGAGTTAGGGCATTGGTCTGGCTAGGCTTTGGCTTAAGGGAATGTTGTGTCTGCTTTGATTTTCTGTCTATACTACTAAAACTTTTCATATCAGCAATAAGCCTGTGTGTGTGTGTGTGTGTGTGTGTGTGTGTGTGTGTGTGTGTGTGTTTTACTTTATCATTTGTGTGTTCCCTGCAACAGTACTTTTAATCTCCTTCAAGGCCTTTTCCTTTGCATTCCAAAATGGCTGTTCGATGAAAGAAATCTAGCTTTCAGCCTGTTTTGGCCTTCAGCCTGTCTTGGATTTAGGCATGCTTACCTCACTAAGCTTAATCATTTCTAGTTTTAAATTTAAAGTGAGAGATATGTGGCTCTTCTTTTACCTGAACACCAAAAGACCATTGTAGGGCTATTAATTGTCCTAATTTTAATGTTGTTGTGTCTCAGAAAATAGGGAAGTCCAAAGACAGGGAAAGAGATTGAGGAATGGCCAGTTGATGGAACAGAATGAAGATCACACAGTATCTATCAAATAAGGGCATAATTTGTGGCATCGAAAAACAATTAGAATAGTAACATCAAAAATCACTCATCAGAGATCACCATAACAGATATAAGAATAATGAAAATAATTGAAATATTACAAGTATTATCAAAATGTAATGGAGACACAGAGTGAGCATATGCCATTAGAAAAATGGCACTAATAGGCTTGGTTAATACAGAATTGTCACAAACCTTCAATTTGTTAAAAACTCAGTATCTGTGAAACATAATAAAGCAAAGCACAATAAATTGAGGTATGCTGGTACTCATAATAAAAACAAAACTACAAAGAATAAAAACTCCAAAAGAATATAACAATATTTTTCTCTAATAGCAGGAATATGAAATCCTAAATATTTGTTCATTTTTTTGCAATGACATATGAGATATTAATTATTTGGTTTTCTTTCTATATTCGTATATTTGCACCAAGAAATATAAGTATTTGTTATAGATAGGTGTTCAGATGTTTTGATAAGTTTGTGTTTTCATACATTTTGTATGGTTAAAATGCTAATTCTGTTTAAAGAAAAGATGAGTTATATTCCTAGGTTTAAATTCTGGCATCTCCAAATATCTGCACTTTCTTACTTCTAGAAAAGAATAAGAAAAAAACCTATAATAAATATTCAAATTTTATTTTGTTTAATTCTCCCTCTCAAATACCATTATATCTAAATGAATTATTATAGTTCTTTTTTCTGATGTAACTCCTCATTCTAAAAAGAAATAAAAAGAAGAGGATTATTATTTATTAAGCTCCTGGGAAGCCCGCATTCTCTTGATTTCAATATGTGCTTCTTAGAAAATAGAATAGAGTGCATGCTATAAGCATTCATGTAAGTTTTGACCACACATAAACAAAAATCATGAAAAATTACAAAGACAAGAGGTCATATACATCAGAGAAAATTAAGTAATTATTCTTAGAGCCTCTAGAATATTAGCATATTATGTGTTCCTTCATAGAAGGAAATATCTCTGCAAATATGACACATTAATTCAACTGTAGCACCTATAATACTTTAAGTATCAAAAGTAAAATGTTAAGTATAAGGTCATAACCATCATTTCATTAAACTATACAGAACCTTTATTTTTCAGAATTTATACTTATTATTGATCATTAAATTAACTCCAAATATTGCTAGCATATAGCTAAAACACATTATAAAATACAATATAGCTCTAAAATACTCTGGTTCAGAGAAAAAATATGCATATATGCACGTGTATATACATACACAGACAAACACACTTGTATATATATGTATATATGTGCATGTAAGCGTATACAACACACACACACACACACACACACACACACAATACTGGAATCATCAAAGTATGCCTAAGAGTCAAATCTAGCTCACTATTAATGTTTTTGTTGCTTGCTTGTTAAAGTGCAAGTCACGTAACACAAGATTAACCATTTTAAAGCACAGGATTTAGTGACAATGAATACATTTACAATGTTGTGCAAACCACCACTTCTATCAAGTGTAAAACATTTTCATAATCCCCCAAAGCTATCTTGCACTTATTAAGCCATCAGTCTCCATTCAGCCTTCTTCCAGAGGCTGGCAAACACCAATGTGCTTCTGGTTATATGGATTTACCTATTTTGGATATTCCATATAAATTCAGTTATACAGTATGTGAATTTTCTGCCTGGCTTCTTTCACTTAGTGTTTTTGAGGTTCTTCCATGTTATAACAGATATCAGTACTTCATTTCCTTTTATTTCTGAAAAACATTTCATTATATGTGTATATCACAATTTATTAATCTAAATTGCACATTTCGACTGTGTAATTATTTCAGTATTTTCTCTTTTATCAGTCAATCTAGTTAAAGCTTTATCAATTTTATCAATATTTTCAGAAACCAAACCTTTGGATTTATTCATTTTCTCTATTGTTTTTCTATTTTCTCTTTTTAGAATACTGATTGTAATCTTTATTATATCCTTCCTTCTATTAGCATTAGATTTAGTTTACTCTTATTTTTCTAGTTCCTTAAGGTATAAAATCAGGTTACTGACCTGAGATATTTCTTATTTGTTATTATGCACATTAACTGTTATACATTTCCCACTAAGCTTAATTTTTATTATATCATCACATAAGTTTTAAGATTCTGTGTTTTCATTTTCATTTAAGTACTTTTAAATTTATTTTGTGGTTTCTTATTTTATTCATTGGTTAAGAATGTGTTTTTTAATTTCCACATATTTGTGAATCTTCCAGTTTTTCTTCTGCTATTAATTTCTACTTCCATTCCATTGTGCTTATGGAAGAAACTTTGAAATATTAAAATATTTCAACATTTATTGAAACATATTTTTTACTTGACATATGGGCTATTCCCAAGAATCTTCCATGTACACTTAAGGAAAATGTATATTCTGCTGTTGTCAGGTGAAGCATTCTGTTTATATCTGTTTAAGTACTGAGTGTCTGTTTAGTTGTTCTATCTATTATTGAAAATATTGATTCTGATCAAATACTGTTTGTTTTTGCTCTTTCCACTCTTTGAGACTTCTATTATGTTTATGTTGGTATGTTTTATGGTATCACACAGGTATTTTAGCTCTGTTATTTTTCTTCCTTGTTTCATTTTTCTGTTGCTTACACTGGGTAATTGTGATTGACCTATCTTCAGATTTGCTGATTTTATTTTTTCTGCCTCTTCAAATCTACTATTAAAGCTCTCTAGTAAATTTTTATTTTAGTTATTGTATTTGTTTTGACTCCAGAGTTACTGGTTTTTTAATAATTTATGTTTCTTTATTGCTATTTTCTCTTTGTTTATGTGGAGTCCTACTGGTTTTCTTTAGCTTTTGTACATGATGTGTTTTAGCTCTTTGAGCATATATAATATCATTGATTTAAAATCTTTATATAGTAATGTTATATCTATGTTTCCTTTGGGATAGTTTTTGTTCATTTCTCCTGTAAATGGACTATACTTTCCAATTTCTTTTATTTCATTTTTTATTGCAAACTGGACATATTGAATATGATGAAATAATTCTGAAAATCAGATTCTTCTCCCTCCTTGGTTTTCTTTTTTAAATTGTTTGCTGTGAGTTGTGATAGTTTCTGTAGTGATTTTTAAAAAATATTTTCAGAAAGTCTACATTCTTTTTTATGTATCATCTCTGAATTCTCTGTTGGTTTAGCTTGTGGTCTACCAGTGTTTTAACAGAGATTTTTGTAAACTACTGAGGCCCCCCCAAAAAAAAATTAAAAGAAAAAAATAAAATTAAGCAAATGTTTTTTTCTTATTCTTACAAGATTGGCGCTATGTTGATATATCATTTTAATGCTTAATCAGGCCATTTACAACTCTGCCTAAGCCTTCACTTCCTGCTCCCCTGAACCCAGGGATCAGGGCAAGGTGAAAGCTTTGGGTTTTCTGTCTTGTCTGAGCATGTCTCTTACTCTGCTTCCGTATGTTCCTTTCTATATTCTCTGGTATATGCAGGTGCTTGTTCGATACCCTAATTCCCAAGCAACTCTCTTCAGTTTTTTCTCCCAGCCTTCAGCTTTTCTGTTGTTTCCCTTGACTGTAATGTTTTGCTGCAGTTGGAAATGGGTTAATTGCTTTACAATGTTTTGAAGAAATATCCTCTGCATAGTTGTGGTCTGCACTGAGACAATTCTGAGTTCGGTGAAACAAAACCAAGTACCTCTGTCCATTCCTTCAGGTAACCCTCAGACAGTTCAAAAGAGACAAACACAAATTATTGGAGAATAATGTCTGCTTTGCTCCTTTCATTACCTAGGGCCAGTATTCTACACTAGGAATGTGGGCTGTTGTCTTCAAGGCTGCCAGGGAAGTAGGTGAGGCAAGCAAAAATAAAAACATCACAAAGATTTCTTGTCATTTTTAAGTTGTCTTTTCCTTGATTCAGCATTTAGTTTATTGCTATAGTCTTTGAATATTTTTCAGAGATTAGGGAAAATTGATTGTGACAGTTTTTGCTTAATTTGTTGATGTTTCAGTTGAGGGACAGGCCCTTGAAACTACCTACTCTGTCATTTTTGCTGACATAATGCCTCACTGTACATTTTTGGAGATAGAATTTTATTGGAACACGGCCACTTTTTTTTCTTTTACTTATAATCTATAGCATCTTTTCAGCTACATTGACAGAATGAGTAGTTGTAACAGAGACTGCATGAACTGAAAACTCTGAAATATTTACTATCTTGCCATTTATAGAAAATGTTTGCTGACCCCAGCTCTAGGATAAGAAAGTTTGGAAGTATATAACTTCCATCTCAATGATGAAAATCATCTATAGTAAAAGGATACAAAGTTTTGGAATTGATAATAAAAAGAATCAGCCAGATAAATACTGACTTTTTTTAAAACTATTGTACAATATATTTCCACATGGAAAATGGGATTACAATGGATTGATTTAGTTTGGTGATTTTACATTACACACTCTAGAGCCCTAAGATTCTGCAGACTTGCCTTAGGTTGACAGCAGGGGCAAAGCTCAGGAAACACTGATGTATTTCAACAGAAACATTTCCATTTTTGTTTTGTGTATCAGAACGTGTATAACATTTCATTTGTAAAAAGTTATTTTGATTTTGTAAAACATTAAAAATCACTTCTTTAGCTGATTCATTTTAATCATTAATTCCATAAAATTTAAATCTAATTACAGAATTGCAAGAACTAAATTTATAATTGCCATATCTTTGTTTTATTACTTTTCTGAGACCTCACAAATCTTTTTCAAAGTAGGTATCAATCCATACGTTGTCACTCTGTAGAGTACAGTGCTTGATCAAAGATTTCAACTGATGCTTTTTTGTACAATGATTTGTGAGTCTTCATCCAGTGAATAAAGTAGAGGCTTTCCTCAGTAATTATAAATTCAGTTATTATAAAGATACATGACAAATCTCATATGTTATTCCAAAAATAGCTTTTCGGTTTATGCTTGGAAGGAGAAAAGGAAGGAAAACAGAGAAATTGAAAGAGACAGAAAAAGAAGCAGGGAGAGAGAGAGAGAGAGAGAGAGAGAGAGAGAGAGAAAGGTTGTTTAATGGAAGAAACTAATTCTTTTAAGGCAAAAGCTTGTTAGGGTAGTAAAAGAAGTTATTTTAGGAGAAAAAATGGTGAAATTTCCAATTTTATAGTCTTGTTATTTCTGCCTTTGTGCTTTTAATACTTGAAACTTTATTTTGCAAATATTACAAAAAATGTAGACAAGTTATTATATTTGGTAAATAAATGCATACACACGTATGTATTGGTGTTGTCTAAAGAATTAGGAGTCTCAACCAAATAATTATGGATTTTAATCATTTAGAATTATCCACTGTCACAATCACTGTAAGCTCTTATATTTAACAATTATTTTAAAAATTAATTTAATATATTTAATATATATAGCATGATGCTATAGGACACATAAATAGCAAAACAATTACTGTAGTAAAACAAATTAGTATCTATTTTAAGTAGTATCAATTTTGATACATCTGTGGTGCTTTTTGTAGACTTTGGTATTCAACAGGTATTAAAGATAAAAGTTCTCAATGTGTCAAATGACTACTTTGTGAACTCATTCTTACACTGATTTTTAGGAAAATAAGTCCTGAGAGTTTTTTCAAATTGTAGCCAAACTGTTTCCTTATCCTTTGATGATAAATTTGTCATGTTCTGAATATAAAATATACAAAAGCTAGGAATATAAAAATTCAGTTTTTTAAAGCATATTGACAAACACAAACAGGGCAATGGAGTTGTGAGGTGAGCTCACATAATTGCCACTTAGAAGTACTATACGATCCCCAATTATTTTGTATTTGACACAGGAGCAAACTTATGTCACTACCCCTTGTTTCCGTCCTATCTTCACTGCACTTGTTTCTGCCTTGTAATTGTCATGTCTGAGAATGTGCAAGACCTTTTCAAGGTCCTGAATTCAAGGTCCCGAAAGTTAGAAGATTCTAACCTTCTACAGAGTCTAATTTCCTACTGTGCTCATCTCCCCTACATATTACTATGTATTAACTAAGGGATCAGCAAATTTCTTTCCATATTCAATGATTATGTACCAAAGACATTAAATACTTTATGCTTTATAGGGCATATGATATCTGTGGCCACTACTGAAATCTGCTACAGCAGCTCAAAATTAGCCACAGGCAGTATGCAAACAAATGAGTATGGCTGTTTTTCAATAAAACTGTATATATAGATAACGAAATTTGAATTTCATATAGCTTTCTAGTATCACATATTATTTTCCTTTGAAATTTTTCTTTATTTATTCATAAAAGGAAATTTTTCCTTTCCATAAACATTTAGAAACTTACACAGCTCAGGGTTATAAAATCGTTATTTTAGGAAACAAAAGTGATTTACTCCACAAAGTAAAACAAAAGCAATAAAAAAAATTCATTTTAGTTGCTTGTAAATGTGGTAATAAATTGAGACAAATTTTGGAATTAATGATTAAATCCCTTGGTAGCCAGATATTTAAGTCACTGCTATTCAAATTAATGAGAATGTTGTCAGGAAAAAGAATCTCTTTGGCCTTTGCATCTCTTTACTTAGAAGATAGGTATTGCAGTAAAATTAATGAACAATAGCTTATTTGGAAAATGTATTTGGATCAAAATTTAAAAGACTGATGACAACATTTCACATAAGAAAATGGAAAAAAAACTAGTTTGAACAAATACATTGTTCATATATACATTAAACAGCACAAGATATTGCTTATACTTTGAAGTTCCTGTTGATTTTAAAAATGAGAATATTTTCATAATTTGTGTGTTGGTAAAATTTCTAAAACTCTACCAATGAGAGCCATTTAAAAATTAATTTCATGGAAATAAATTTGTCCTAGAATAAAATAAAAATGGCAACTATTAATGTAGAAATCATTTATGAATCAATTCATGCAAATTTTTAAAATCATGTTTTTTAAATTAAAATCATTCTTATTTTGCAATTACTTGATAAATTTCACTTTTTAAAACTTTTATTTTAGGTCCAGGGTACATGTGAAGATTTGTTATAGGTTATATTTGTTAAGGTGGTTTTTATACAGTTTACTTTACCACCCAAGTATTAAACCTAGTACCTAATAGTTATTTTTCTGCTGCTCTCCCTTCTCCCACCCTCCACTCTCAAGTAGACCCCAGTGTCTGCTGTTCTCTTCTTTATGATCATGAGTTTTCATCATTTAGCTGCCACCAATAGGTGAGAACATGCGGTATTTGGTTTTCTGTTTCTGTGTTAGTTTGCTAAGAATGATGGCCTCCAGCTCCATCCATGTTCCCACAAAGGTCATAATCTCCTTTTTACTGGTTACATAGTATTCCATGGTACATATGTACCACATTTTCTTTATCCAATCTGTCATTGGTGAGCCCTTAGCTTAATTCCATGTCTTTGTTATTGTGAATAGTGCTACAAGAACATTTGTATCCATGTGTCTTTATGATAGAATGATTTATATTCCTCGGGTATATGCTCAGTAATGGGACCACTGGATCAAATGGTAGTTCCACTTTTAGCTCTCTGAGGAATTGCCATCTGCTTTCCACCATGGTTTAGCCAATTTACACTCAGACCAACAGTGCATAAGTGTTCCCTTTTCTCCAAAACGTTGCCAACATCTGTTATTTTCTGAGGTTTTAATAATAGACATTCTGACTGGTGTGAGAATGGTATCTCATTTGGTTTTTATTTGCATTTCTCTAATGACCAGTAATATTGAGCTATTTTTTATATGCTTTTTGGCTATATGTCTTCAAGTATTTTAAAATGTAAACACTGTTTAACTCAAAGGCCATTCAAAAACAGGTGGTAGACACGATTTGGTTCAAAGTGCATGATTTATTCACCACTGTTTTATCTCCGATATGTGTTAAAGTTTTGTCTATCAATAATAATATTTTCCACAAGAAACAAAATAGGTATATCTGCAGGAGACTTACTTTGTTAGAAAAAAGGCTCAAAGCTGGTTAGCTATGTTCACATACTGCACATGTGGCCAACGTTAACAAATTCAACAAAATTACAAATTTTTTGTTTTTTCTTTCGGGCTACCAAATAATAAATCAGAAGCACAAGTATTGCAGGTACAAAAAAGAGTAGTTGACTGCTAATGATCTACTATTTGTGAAGAATGTCAAATGAAAACATTATATTGCCTCTTATTTGTTCACATGTTACAACAAAATAAGAATAGCTGGCCACGTGCATACCTGTGGCCAGGTATGACTCATACCTGTAATATCAGCACACTGGAGGCTGAGGCAGGAGGATTGCTGGAAGCCAGGAGTGGGAGACTAGCCTGGAGTACATTGCAAAACCTGTTTCTTAAAATACACACACAGGCACACACACATATATACTCACGTATCTACCCACGTATTACATACCCACATATTTGCATATACATGGGTATGTAAATATATACATTTACGTGAGTATTTACATTTATTTGAGTGTGTAAATATATAAGGAATGTAAATATATAAAGAATCATAGCTGTTACTGGGGAAAGTGTACTGACATGAAGTGAAGCCAATTCATTACATCAATTTAAAAATAGGGGTACCTTGTTGATATATATAAGTACACAATGTCCATTATTATCTAGCACATCTTGCATTGCATGATTAATTTATCCAGTATTTGTCGAGCACTTACTATGTGGCTGGCTTCCTGAAAAGAGCTAGAAACAACGTTTGTCAAATGCTTACCAAAATTATTTTGCTTACTCTCTAAGGAAGAAAAAAAATGAAAGAAATAAAGAGGAAAGGAAAGGGAAGGAAGAAAGAAGGAGGGAGGGAGGAGAAGGATGGAAGAAAGGAAAGATAAAATGAAAGGATGAATGGAAGAAAATGAAGGAAAGAAGAAAGGAAGGCAGGAGGGAAGGAAAGAAAGGACAAAGGGAGGGAAGGAGGGAGGGAGGGAGGGGCAGAGGAAGGAAGGAGAGGAAGGAGTAAGGAAAGACAACTCTTTCTCTCAAAAAAGAAAAATAACACAAATAATCTAAAAAGACAAATATATAAATATTGTGAAGAAATTGATTAATGGACTGAAGATGATATAACAAAGTTGATCATTTAGATATCAGGGTTAGACAGAGTCTCTCTGAGAAAATGACTACCAAGGTAAAATTTCACCTCCATTTCCAATTAGAGATTATCTTTCCTGTAATGATAATAGAAGTTGTAATGCCTTGCAATATGATCATCTAAGTTAACCACATGGATTACACTTTTTAATTTACTCAAAGGCTCTATGGCAGAAGAAGATATTAAGGACAAAGAGGTTGAATAATTTCCCAATATCACAGAATGTAAGTGGTGTTCAAATCATTTTTTGAACCTTGATGACTTGATTCAAAGTGTGCATGCTTAAGCTAACTCAACTTGCCCCATTTTTAAAAAAGAACTTGGATTAGTCTTTGACCATTTTCTAGCAACGATCTTCAGATGAGCTCTGTTTTACTTGGATGTAATTCCTGGCACACTTTATTGTAAGCAACACATTTCTACAATAAATATATAATACATGCTATTGGATTGCAGTCTAGTCTCACACTCAAGCAACTTAGCCTACTTGTGCTACCAACCATGGTGTGTTTATTTAAAAGTTTAATTTTCTTAGGACAATCTTATATGCCGTATTTCCAAAGTTTTAAGAGAAGTTAATATGCAATAGTATTTATTCCATCTTTTATTTAAATTTTGTTACTTGTGCCAAGTAGAGCTCTCGATCTATGTTCTCTTTTTTCTGTGCTTGGTATTGTATTCATTGCACAGAGGATTCTTAATATAGTTGCCAATACTGCATAGTAGTCATTGTCCTCAAATTTACTACCTATGAATCTTAATGTTACCTCAAATATTATACTGCTCTTATTATTTGTGTGTTTCATTGATTATCCCTACAGTGGCAGAAGCTAGGATGCTGGTTAACTCTCCCTAGGTTCCTGTTTAGAGTTGTAGTTTTATCTATTTTGTTACTCCCTGGTTTAAACACACATTGATTTTAAGTTCGTCCACAGCTTCTTACAATTCTTCTAGTTTACTATACTTGATGTTTAGTATAGCAATATTGATTTTCTAACCAAACATTTTAACTTCACTATGTAAATATATTGAGCAATAGGCTTGGGAACATATGTTTCTATTATTTCCTTCAGATAGTAGGCAATGGAAAATCAGTACAAATCCTAGGTCCCCACTTGCAATTTATTTATATGATTCCCCTGATACTCAATTGAAGCAAGCAGCAGCAATGCACATCCTGCAACATCTTGAGTTGAATTAAAGGCTGACAGCAAGAAAGGAGTGTATAATTTTGGTGCATGTAGGTTACAGTACAATCCCTTTCCAAGGCAAACTGCATGCTTTGGCATCTTGAAAGTCATAATACGTACAATACATTAGAAATAGTATAACTTGCTTCCTTACTAGGGCTTTTCTCAACAGGCTTACAAGAATTTCAGCACTGAAAACATTACACCCAAACATGAGCTGGAAGGAAGTAGGTTTGCAGACTTTCCTCCCTGGAGAAAATAATGAGTGGATTGAAAATGGACTATTTTAAAAACATTTATAACAATGTTTTAACAATGATTTCTATTGAGTTGTTGATATCTTATAAAAAAGTTAAGTTACTTATACAATCATCTGAAAATATGATGCTTTTAGTATTCTCCTTGTCTGATAGCAGAATGTTTTAACAATCTTATGTAATATGAATTTCTATGTTTTAAATACACATTAAAGATATATACTTTACTAATAACACAAATACATCTTCAATAGTTTCCAAAATATTTAACTGATCCCTATAAAATACTGACAAATGCAAAATATTTGATATTTGATTTGTGCATATATGTAGGCTGAATTATGTCCCCCCCAAAAAATCCATATGTTGAAGCCCTAACCCCCAGTACTATCAATAATTCCCAATTCCTCGGAATGTAAACTTATTTTAGGACAGGACATTTACAGAGGTAATTATGTTAGAATAAGGCCTTTAGGGTAGGCTTTCATTAAACCTGACTGGTGTCCATATAAAAAGAAATGACACCCAGGTAGATAACAGGATTTGCAGGGCACAGAGGAAAGACCCTGTGAGGACACAGTGAGAAAGTGGCCACCTGCCAGGCAAGGAGAATCAAACTTGTCAACATCTTGATCTTGGATTTCTAGCCTCCAAAACTGAGAAAAATTTCTGCTGTGTAAGCCACCCAGTCTGCAGTATTTTGTTATGGCAACCATGAGAAAATAATAAAGTAGTATACCCTTATCTGCAACAGATATAGTCCAAGACACCCGGTGAATGCCTGAAACCACAAGTAAAACCAAACTCTGTGTATACTATGTTTTCTCCTATGTGTACATACGTACAATAAATTCTAATTTATAAATTAGGCACAGTAAAAGATTGATGACAATAACTAATAATAGAACAATAATCTACTGTAATAAATAAAAGTCATCAGAATATATCTGTCTCTCAAAATTTTGTACTCTATTCACCTGTTTCTGAACAGCAAGTGACTTGGGGTAACTGAAACTGCAGATTATGGGGGACTACTGTATACATATCATTTTCAAAAACCAAGCTTTAATGAGGAATAATGAAGCACAGCAACACCCCTTTGCCAGTTGTTCAATCTTAGAACAGTTCACTCCTGGGAACCTTCTTCCAGCATAGTAATAACTCACTATAAACCATCTATTTTTTTTAATCAGTAAAATAAAACTTTGTTTTATTTCATACGATTTTCTCAGTGTCTAGGATGATACCTGACATGCAGTAAGCACTCAAAAGAACAGAAAGAGTTAGAGGAAATATCAAACTTCATTGTGAAAGACTACTTTCCTTTGAATTAATTCAAGGACACACTAGATGTGAATGGTCATTGAGCAGGATAAGAAATACATATGAAATAAAATAGTTTTGCTAAAAATGCCAATTGTATTGCTTAAATGAGTCAAGAGAGAACTTTGTATTAAAATATTCAAAGTTTAACTTAATTCTACTTTTAGAGGAGACTCAGTCTGCGCAACAATGATAGTGGCACATAATTGTCACAGAACTCATTTTTAAAATAGATCCATTACCAAAAAAGGGTTTTTTAAGCAATAAAAAAACTGAAAATCAAATGCTACCTTTTCATTTGACTTTCATCAAAACATTTAAAACAGTTTTTTATTCTCTTCTTACCAACCTATCAACAAAATGAATCTCTTAACAGACAAATTTTCAGAAAATGTTAAAATTAATGTATAAGCCACAGGCTGTAATTAAAACACCTGTATTTGCTTGATTTTTGTAAGAATGATTTATGCAATAACTTAAAGTCCAAAGAAAAAGCTAAAAGGAATCTGTCATAGCTAAATAGAACCCAGCACAATGAAAGTTCCTTCTGTTTTATTAAAGTCTCTCCCTAGTGCTTTCAGAAAAACTTTGGGTCAATGCAAATCTATCTGTACATTTCTCTTGTCTCTCTTTACAAATATTCATATTTTTTCCACCATTACCTATAGAATATTTGCAGTGACCCAAAGTTTTTCTGAAAGCACCTACTTTGAACCAGTCAATTTGAGAACTGAGGTGGTCTCAATTCTTGCCTCCCCAAATCCTACCTACTTTGCTTCAAAGTAGGTAGGATAAAAGACCGAGGCAGCCCACCTACATATTCATTTTTGCAAAACACTATAAATTTTAAAATAACCTAGAGAGTTGTTTGGGAAAAATACAATTTTAAAAAATCATCTTCTAACCCCCCCAAAAATGTCCATAAATGTAGTAAAAAATGGAAACAATTTTATTATTGAATAAACACTAAACACGAATATAATGCATATCACAGGCAATCCACTGAGACTTCAAAAAAAAAAGAAATTTCACCCTTTTATATAGTCAAACAAATGTAACTCATTACATACATATTTTAAAGACAAATAATCCTCAAGAAAACTTGATAGTGCCATTTGTCACACACGGTTCAGTCTAGATTCACGTGGTGATACCGTTTGGTATTTGTCTTCCAAATCTCACATTGAAATGTAACCCCAGTGTTGGAGGTGGGGCTTGGTAGGAGATATCTAGATTGTGGTGGTGGATCCCTTATGAATGGCTTGGCTTGGTGCTGTCCTTGCAGTGATGAGTTTTCATGATGAGTGAGTCCTCATCCTATTAGTTACAGAGAAATATGATTGCTAAAAGAGCCTGGAACCTCCTTTTCACTCCCTTAAGCCTTCTCTCACCACATGCAACACAGGCTCCCATTACCTTTCACTGTGAGTGAAAGCTCCCTGCAACCCTCACCAGAAACAGATGCTGGTGCCATGCTTCTTATATAGCCTGCAGTACTGAGAGCCAAATAATTCTCTTTTCTCTATCAATTAGTCTAGCTTCAGGTATTCCTTTATAGCAATACAAAATAGACTAATACACCTGGTAACTGGGGTGACTAGTGTTAGCTAATTGATAGTATTCAATGATAAAAACACACTTTTATATTTTTATGAAAAAAGGTAATTTTGTACTTGAAGCAAGGCATCCACTGAAGTGAGGGTCCTATCCCCTGACAATAGCTGGGATATAAAGGTGTTATTTCTCTTGACGTTTACATATCAAGGAGATGGCGCCCACCTTCTTGAGAAAAACTGGCCTAGGTCATAAAAGCCTATCTAGTTTTCAAAAGGATTTACATACATCTCAAAGAGTGGAGAAAGCACGTACGCAATTACAGGTTTTCTAAAGTAAATGCTCTTAGAAGAAGGAGAAATCTTTCTTTATTTTCAACATGGAGAATTGAGAGGACAAATTGGCTCCATCTTAGATGCTAATCTGCCATATTGACTTCTGATCGGCCCCAGTCCCATGAATGCCTCCTGATTTCTACTGTATTTACTGTCCTTAGGGTAAGACTATGTCACCCTTGATGTTACTGCACAAATCACAGGCTATGGTGCATATAGCATGCTCACCCATTCTGGAAGTTTACCTTTAATTGTCTTGCTGGGGCATGTATACCTTTCCCTATGGTATAGAAGCCCTGGGAATGGAGAGTAATAGGGTGGAGATCTGTTTGTCTTGCTGTAGCCCAAGATCATGCTCTGTTTGTAAATTCCCCCAACAAAACATTTTACCAACAAACTGAATTTGTCTGCCTTGATTTCTCAGTTACTTCAGCATTTGTGGGCCACTTTGCAAGTACAGTTCTTTCATGAAACTAAGAATTAAGCCTCTTATTTTTACTTTGTATTTATATTCATACAGTTTTTTATCATTTTGATAGTATTAGGTTGGTACAAAATTAATTGTGGTTTTACCATTGCTTTTGATGGAAAAAACTGCAATTACTTTTTCACCAACCTAATATATTGCAATATATTAAATAAAATGAAATCACAGGCAATCCACCAATAAGGAAATACAATTTTCAGTCACTATACATAATTTAGCAGTAGGTTTATGGGTGATTCACACTGTTAAACATAAATGTATCATACATAAATATGCTGTCTCAAAAAAGGGTTAACAAAACTATCCACAGCAGCTTAGTTTGGTAATAAGAAAAACCAATAGTATTTAATTAATTCAAGAATAGTACAAATTCAGAACAACTCCACAAATAACATTTCCTACAGAAGAAATATATTAATCCCAATTATCTATAGGAGCCTTGCAAAATTATCCAGCATGCATAGAAGTCAAATTTCATAGAATACAGAATTATAATTTTCATGGAACTTTAACATCCTAAATTTAATTTGAGTAATAAATGATTGTATGTCTTAATAACTCATCTAATATCTTCTTTATAAGTAGCTTCTCTCATTAAAAATAAGAGTCAAGTAATCACATTAACTTAATCTATGGAGAAGTTTGTGTGTGTGTGTGTGTATGTGTGTGTGTATGTGTGCAGTTGAGGCTTACAACCAAGTAAGGACTATGCTTCAAATGTATTGCATAGCATATATTAATAGAAGACCAAGCTAGCTTTAGATATAGGTTGGTGCTAAAATGCTAAGGCATGTTTTTGTTTTTGAGAAAGGGTCTTGTTCGGTCCTCCAGGCTAGAGCGTAGTGACATCATCACATCTATCTGCAGCCTCCACCTCTCAGGTTCAGGTGATCCCTCCACCTCAGCCCCCAGAGTAGCTGGAACCACACACTGCCATGCCCAGCTAATTTTTAAAATTATTTTTAGAAATAGGGTCTTGCCATGTTCCCAGGCTTGTTTTGAACTCCTAGGTTCAAGCAATCCTTCTCCCCCGTCTACTCCCAAAGTGCTGGGATCACAGGCATGAGCCACTGCACACGGCCTTGATTTAGAATTTAACCTAAATCAGTTCCTATGATTATCATGCCATTTTTATCTTCAGTCTAGTACTAAAACTTCCTTTTGAAATATGAACTTAACCTAGATATTAATAGCTATTAAGCCATTATTAATCATTGATTCAGAAGCTCAATGACTTTGTCATATTCAAAGTAAAGTTAAATACAAAGGGTGAAGTAGATTTGTGTCCCAGTACTGCTTTTACAACTTTATTGCCTTAAAATGAGTTAACTGTGTCTTCTAAATCTGTTTTCTCGCAGAAAATTTGGATTATAACCCACTTCAATTTTTTTTCATGATTAGGCAATACATGTGACTGGCTTAGAAAACATCGGCCTTATCCATTTCTCACCTTTCACATAAGTATGGGGAATGGAATGTAACAGAGGAGGTGTTGATAAGAGGGTAGTATAACAGAGGAAGAATGAAATTTGACCAACATGGGAATAAATAATCTTTATAAATTAGAAGTAATTATGTGACCTTTAAGTACTTTCATAGAGTTAAATCAATAAATTTTCTAATAATGAAAAATCACCAACCATGGACCAGAAAGATTTTGTTTTACTGAAAATACCAGTTAGGATTAATTTTTAAAGTAGATTGCATGGAAATCTCTATGAATTGTTGTATTTGCATTGAATCTATTTATTTATATATACACTACATATAATAAACATATATAAGACATAAATTTGTACATAAACACAATATATAAATAATATACATTTATAATATAAATAATAAAAGTAATCATATATTACAATAAATAAAATTTATATGTATACACACACACACAAAGTTCAAAGTCACACACACACACAAACAGAAAGCTCAGAGTATCCATGTAACCAGCTTCCAGATTAGGGCATCTTTTATTACCAGCATGTAAAGATTTCTCTTCAAACCATCTCTTCCCCTCAGATTTATATATATATATATGTATATATAAGATTCAAGACTTTATGACTACCTAGTAAAGTTTCAAGACTTTATGACTACCTAGTATACAGGTGAGTTACATCAGGTTTGTTAATTCTGTTGTATTCAGATATCCCACATCTTCATTGATATTTTGTCTGTATTTTCTTGATTATGGAGAAAAGTGTCTTATTTCCCTTTATGCTGGTCAATTTTTATATTTTCAATTTCTGTTATGTTAATAGTTAATTTAAATGCCTTGAAACTACATTTTTGTATGTATATACAATTAAGATTACATATTGTGTATAATTATATACATTAATATATACATTATATACATTAACTATATACATTATATAAATTATATACATAATATAATGTATATAATTATTATATAACATTAATATATTATGTATTAATGTTATATTGATGGCATTATATTAATGTTATATTGATACATTATAGAGAAATCTTCTTTACCTCTAGTACTGCTTTTTCCCATAAAGTCTCCTTTATCCAACATTTGTTTTTGTTATACCACCTTTCGTAAGGTAGTGTTTGTATACTCGATTTATTCTGTTCTTTAACTTTTAATTTTTAAGGTAGATAACATTATACAAAATATACATTATACATAATTTATTCTACATACATATATTTAAAGAGTATCCCTTATAATATGTCCTGCCCAGTTCATTTTGGCAGTGTATTTTATTTGAAGTAGTCAGCTTATTTATATGCAACATAGATAATACCAAATTGGGTTTATTAATGCCTCTGGGCTCATCGGTTTTATGTTGCTTTTCTCTCCATTGTTTACTTATTTCAACTTATTTTATATTTTTATTATTCCATATCTTCCTTTCATTGACTGGTTAAATATGTGTTATCTTGCCATTCTCAGGTTACAACTTGCACCCTTTATTTTTTAAAGTCTAATATAAATTTTACTTTTGCCATATTCTTAATGTGCAGCAATTATAGAAATTTTGAAACTCCTTAGCTGTGTTTACTGTGATTGTGTTTAATTTCAGTTCTGTATATAATGTAAATTACACTCTGTTTTGTAAAGTCAATATTTGTTTGTATTTAAATTCGTATTTACATTTTCTGATGTTTTTCACTTCCCCTTACATTTCCTTTTGGAATCATTTTCCGACTCCTTGAAGAATTCCCTTTAGATTTTCCATTCTTATAGATCTACTGAAGGAAATTTCTCCCATTTTTGTCTGAAAATGTCATTTTCTACATGTGTTTTGCAGGATATTTTTATTAGATATAGAATTCTGTGTTTAAGTGTATCTTCTTTTGCCACTTTAAAGATGAGTATTATGGGCTGAATTGCATCTCCCCCAAATTTATGTGTTGAAGCCCTAATTCTGAGTCACTTAGAATGTGAGTGTATTTGGAGACAGGGTCTTTAAAGATGTAATTATTAATAAAGTTAAACAAAGTCCTTAATGTGGGACCCTAATCCAATAGGATTGTGTTCTTTTAAGAAAAGGAGACAGGAAGGGATGCACCCACCCAGAGGAAAGGCCATGTGAGTACAAACAGACGGCTGCCATTGGTAAGCTAAGGAGAACAACCTCAGGTAAAACAAATTTTTTTTCATGATTAGGCAATACATGTGATTGGCTTAGAAAACTGCTGACACCTTGATTGTGAGGTCCTAGCCTACAGAACTGTGGGAAAATAAATTCCTGTTATTGAAGGCCTCCAGTCTGTGTTATTTTGTAACAGCAACGTTAGCAATCGAATACACATGGCATTATTTTATCTTCCGGATTTCTTTTTTTCCTTCTTCAGTCACTACTTTTGCTGTGGTCTATTTGAAAGTATGGTATCTTTTAATTTCTCTGGCTGCTTGTAAGGGGTTTTTTTTTTGTTTTTGTTTTTTTAACTTGTCTAGTTCTCAATATTTTAGGGCTGTTTGCTTATGTGTTGTTGTCGGGGGTTTGCTGAGCTTCTTGGATTATTGGATTAATCTCTTTTGTTAATTATCTCTTCAAATATTGTTTCTATTCATTCACTTTCATTTCTCACCTTCTCGAATCCCAATCGTATGTTTGTTAGTTCATTTGAGAGTATTCCATGTCTTTAATTATTTTTTATTTACACTATTCTAAAAATTTTATGTATAATTCAACTGTAAGAATTATACATATTTATGGGGTACATGGTGATGTTTTGATACATGTACACATTGTGTAAAGATCAAGTCTGAGTAATTAGTAAATCATCACTTAAATATTTATCATTTGAGGTGATAACATTCAGAATCCTATTTTGAAATATGCAATAAATTATTATCTATGATTACTGTGCAACAGAACATTATAACTTATTCCTTCTAACTTTTTACCCATTGACCAACCTCTCCCTAACCCCAAAATTTCCCCCCAACCCAGCCTCTGATGACTACATTTCTGCTCTCCACTTTTATGAGTTAATTTTTTTTTTAGATTCCACATATGAGTGAGATCATGCAATATTTCTCTTTCTATGACTGACTTAGGTTACTGAACCTCCATACTGTTTTCTATAGTGGCTACATTAATTTAGGTTTCTACCAATAGTGTGTAAGAGGTCCCTCTTCTCTGTATCCTTGCCAACACTGATCTTTCACTTTTTCGTGCGTGTTTTGTTTTGCAGCGGAGTCTCACTCTATTACCCAGGCTGGAGTGCAGTGGCGCAATCTCGGATCACTGCAACCTCTGCCTCCCAGGGTTCAAGCAATTCTCCTGCCTCAGCCTCCCGAGTAGCTGGGATTACAGGCATACACTACCACGCCTGGTTAATTTTTTCTATTTTTAGTGCAGATGCGGTTTCACCATGTTGGCCAGGCTCGTCTCAAACTCCTGACCTCAGGTGATCCACCTGCCTCGACCTCCCAAAGTTCTGGTATTACAGGTATAGCCACCACACCCAGCCTTGCATTTTTGATAATGGGAAGTCTAACATGTGTGGGGTGATATCTCACTGTGTCTTTGATTTACATTTCCCTTGTGATTAGTGATGTTGAACATTTTTTTCTACATCTCTTGACCATTTGTATTTAATCTTTTAAGGCATGTTTATTCAGGTATTTTTCCCATTTATAAATTAGATTATTTGTTTGCTGTTAAGTTGTTGATATTCCTTATAATTTCTGAATATTAGCCCGTGATCAGATGCAAAGTTTGCAAATATTGTCTTCTATTCTGTAAGTTCTCTCTCCACTCTGCTGGTTTTTTCTTTTAGGTACAGAAGCTTGATTTGATGTAATCTGTTTGTCTAATTTGCCTATTTTTTCTTTTGCTGTCTGTGCTTTTGAGATCTTACCAAAAACATTATTGCCCAGTTTAATGTCATGAAGTGTTTACACTACATTTTCTTCTGGTAGTTTCATGGTATAGGGTCTCACATTTAAGTCTTTAATTCACTTGGAGTTGACTTTGTATTCAGTGAGAGGTAGAAAGCTACATCATTCTTCTCCATGTGTATATTCAATATTTCCAGCACCATTTAGTGAAAATGGAATTTTTATCTTAATGTATGCTCTTGGCGCCTTCAGCAAAAGTTAGTTGGCTGTAGCCATGTGGATTTATTTCTGGGCTCTCTATTCTGTTGGATAATGTGTCTATTTTTTAAAAAGAAAGAAAAAAGTTAAACATTCCCCTCCTGAATAGTGAAAGCCTTGGGACCCTTTCTAGTAATACACTGCCTTCCTATGAAATTAGCTTTATATCTGGCTTACGTAATATTGTCATCAGTGGATATGTAATGACTCTCACCAATGAGGTATCATGTGAGGAAAATGATTTAATTTAACTGCTACAGATCAGGCTAGAATTCCCCATCTAGGGATTCCTGCCATGAGTATTGGATACAAGGTCAACATCCTCATTCTTAAGCTCACCCTAATAGTAGTGCCAAGATAAAGATTATTTTATCTTGTGGATTATTAAAATACTTGCAGTATCATTTATAGAAAGAGTTCAAGACTTCTCAAATCTGTTTTCCTTTGAGAAAAAAGAGTCAGCAAAAGTAACTTTAACATTTAAATTTTGCCTGCTTTTCTTCAATACTAAAGAATAACAGGTGATCAGTCTCCCAAAGTGCTGAGATTACAGCCGTGAGCCACTGCTCCTGGCCTAAAGAAAATATTTTATACCTTGGGCTTATGAATTTATCAGATGACAGACATGTTTGGGAAATATATCTAAATCACACTGGTACATTAATAAGGTCAGGGATATCCTTTTCTCTTTCTTGATTTTACACATCTAAATATACTACAAATTGCTTTTACTAGGATCTTGTGTATTCTCTGAATATGACTTATTCTTGATCTCATCTCATATTTCTGCTGTATTAGCATACTCTTAAGCTCAATATTGCTCAAATTTCATAAATTACGTATCATATTTACTGCAACTTTGTTTTCTTGCTAACATTATAAAAATAGCAAAAGCAACAACAACAAAACTCTCTGTGATCCTGGAATCATCTTCTGAAAAACAAGTTTGGGTATTCTGGCTTCATCTCTGATTTCCACTTTCTCTATCTGCATGTATTCAATCATAGGCCTAGAACCATCCCTCTATTTTCTAACAGCTCCTCTATCAATCTGCCATCACACGGTTTTAATTTCTCACTAACTTTGATATTGAAATATTTTATTAGCTACCAACTGATATTTAAACCTTAGTCTCTTTTCCCATTTCAAACTTATAATTGTCTAATAAATTATATTTTCAAATATCAATTTTGACCATAAGAACATGATTTCTTCCTGCTGGTCTTGTCTACATTGGGTCAAGGACAAACGGCGGTCCTCAAATTTTCTTTTCCAAGGTGTATCTCAGTGTTCTTCCCTCATCCTATGTTTCAGTCAATTTGGAATTTCAGAGCTTCCGCTCTGTGCCCCATGCCTTTCCTTCACAATATGCATACTCATTTGCCTCTGCTACTTGGGAAATTATTTCTACTGCTACCTCTCCAACGTAGTTACAGCTTGTTATTCTACCAAGTCTTCAATGTTCCCCTTGAATTCCAGTTTCTTTATGCAATATCCCTGGCTTACCTTCTTCTGAGCTGCCATACTTCTAACTTCTAACAACCAATACAAAATACCCCCACTTCTCTGAAAGGACTTATACTTCCCACCTGCCATTAATTCTATATCTTATTTTATGTAATAGACTTTAAATATATAATTATAAAATAACTATCATAAAATATTAATAAACCTGTTTTAATGTTTCATGGCTGACAGAAATATGGATATTATGAAATATTTTTAAAAACATGAAGAATGAAATGTCATATGCAATTCCAGAACAAAGAGAAACAATGGCTTCTGCTTTTTAGAAATTTTAAATATAGAATCCATCATAAACTTTCTAAAATAAACAGTCTTACACCTGAACTTTATGCACAAATTTTATCATTTTCTTCGGACAAGTTTATATGCAGGAGATTACGGAATTGAAAGATAACTTCTAAAAAGTTGATTTGTTGGGATTTCTCCAAGAATTTTGTTATTGCTATTATTGAGGGGAATATACAGATTCAGCAGTAATATCAGGTGAGCAGATCTCCTGTTGATTTATTTTCGTTTATTTGAAAGAGAACTTTTTTGAAGGCCCTTGAAACATTTTGCAAATTGAATTTCATAAAATATTTTATCAATTTATTTCCATGCAAGAAATGAGAAATCAACATTGATTTTTGTAATTTTTAACTCCTCTTGAGAAATTGAGAAAATGTGGTGTATTTTATTAGTTTGAATTCATTTACTTAATTTAAATGCTGTATTTTAAATTAATTTATTCAACAAATATTTACAGATTGCCTACTATGTTTCTATCACTGGGCAGAACTCCAGGTTTAATTGGAAAGGGGGTTACAAAACATACATGGTTCCCACTTTACAGAAATTTATATTGTAGATAGCAAAAAGGAAAAAAAAATAAACTGGCACCAAAATAGTTTCATAATAACAAATAAGTGCTGCACAGCATATAGAATAGTGACTTAATCTAATCAGAGGCTGAATGCAATTTTCTCTAAAATTTTATTTATTCTTGTTAATTGGTTATTAAAATTTATTCTTTTGTGCATTAGCTTTTCATTTCCTTTGCCTATTTTCAACTGGGGTATTTGTCTTTTTCTAATTAAATGTATTAAAGAAAATTTAAAGGAGATATAAATCCAGTGTAATGTCCCAACCAAAAGTAAAGACTAAATTCTTTATTGTGAATTGCCTTCAGTTCAAGGCAAACATGTGCATTGCATAAGTATTTACTATCATGATGCAATTTCAACCCTATTCTTTATCTTTAATAGTAACAATCTGTAATTACTTAATTTGTTTACTTCTCTGTTGTCTTTATTTTCTGTTTCTGTAACAAGAAGGTAAGTACAAGAATCCATGGCTCTTGTCTATCTCAAGCCACATATTACTAGGATTTTTGTACAAGTTAGATATTAATACATTACATATTGTATATTAACACAAATATTTTCTGTGTATGCAATTATACTTAACATTTTTTAGAGCAGTGTGATATTATATAGACATTTTGATGGTAGTATGATATATAAATTTTTTCATTTATTTGGTAATGCTTTCAAATATTACATTATTAATTCATATGTTAACTAATATCATGGTGTATATGGATTTTTTTTCTATTTTCTTTTGAATTATCTCCCAAATGTAGGAAAACTAAATCAATGGAGATTGCTAAATTTTGCAAGTAGTTTATCATAGAAGTTAAGTTTTCAGACTTCAAGACAGACTGCTTTCACATTGAATGTCTGTTTCAAAACATCTCATGTACATCATAGATATATACAACTATTATGTACCAGAAAAAATTAAAATAACTAAATTTTAAAAATCAAAGAAAGAATGCTTTGAATTCTAGGCTTTATCACTTATGAGCCACATAGCCCTGTGCACTATTTCCTCATCTAGGAAAGGACTGACACATAAAGTCACTGGAAGATTTAGAAGAATTAATCTATGTTGCGCTTAAAACAGTAATTGATATGTAGTTAACAATATATGTGTTCACTCTTTTTGTGGTAGTCACTCTGTTATTATATGAAAGTGGCTTTTAAAATAAAATTATTTTGCCTAGAAAGCACTTCAGACCCAAAAAGAGAAATAATACCATAAGAGGCTTGGGGCTGAGTATGCCATGTTAAAATAATTTAGCAGGATGTAAATTAACAACAAAAAAAGTCCAAATGAAAAGCAAATATTTAACTATGTAAAAGAAATACAGAATAATTGCAGCCAAGTTTTGGGGTGATGAAGTAGAACTATGGAATGGGATATTACAAAAGTATACTGAGGAAAGCGCCTTAGAGTTGAACCTGAGGTAAGGAAATAGCACTACATGCAACCTCAAGTAGTCACATTTTTAGTTTTATTTTATTTTATTTTATATATGTTTTGAGAGAGTCTCGCTCTGTCAGCCAGGCTGGAGAGAAGTACCACAATCTCGGCTCACTGCAACCTCCGTCTCCTGGGCTCAAGTAATTCTCGTGCCTTAGCCTCCCAAGTAGCTGGGATTATAGGTGTGTGCCACCACACCAGGCTAATGTTTGTTTGTTTGTTTGTTTGTTTGAGAGCTGTTGAACAGACTGGAGTGCAATGGCACGATCTTGGCTCACTGCAACCTCTGCCTCCTGGGTTCAAGCGATTCCCCTGTCTCAGCCTCCTGAGTAGCTGGGATCCACTATGCCTGGCTAATTTTGTATTTTTAGTAGAGACGGGGTTTCTCCATATTGGTCAGGCTGGTCTCAAACTTTCCGACCTCAGGTGACCCATCCGCCTCGGCCTTCCAAAATGCCGTGATTACAGGCATGCACCACCCTGCCTGGCCACTTTTTTGTATTTTTAGTAGAGACAGGGTTTCACCATGTTGGTCCGGCTGGTCTCAAACTCCTGACCTCAGGTAATCCACGCACCTTGGCCTACCAAAGTGCTGGGATTACAAGCATGAGCCACCATGCCCAGCCTAAGTAGTCAAATTTCTAAAGATAGTCATTTCTTTTATAATTTCTCCATGTTATTTTTCTGAGAGTATAGCTGTATTCACACATTGATAAATGACTATGCCACATTGCTTTTCAAAAGTGTTCTAATTTGACTGTAAAATCTAGGAATTAATCTATATCTGATGTATTTTTAATACTTCACTGCTTTTCACTTTGGTATCCATTAAGAACTTGGCTCTGTTGTCAGATACCATGCATTAGCAGTGTGACTTGAGTAAGACAATCCATCCCTTCAAGCCTTGAAAACTAAATTTCATTTGAAAAATGGTGATGGTAAAAGTACTATCTTTATTGGATTGATACCAGTTCAGTGAGAAAATCTACACAAAGTGGTTAGGAAAGTGTTTGACAAATAGAATGCCAGATATTATTATGTGAAATAACATGTGATGTAGATGTTAAAAATCATTGGCCCGATTTTCACTTCATCTTCATTAAGGCACAAGTGACAAAAATTGTATACATTTAAGAAGTACAAATTGATATTTTAATACAGGTGTATATTGTAAAATAATTGCCGCAATCAAACTCAAATATTCATCACTTCATACATTTACTATTTTGTTTTGACATTAGAATACTTAAGATTTACATGCTTAGCAAATTTGAAGTTTGTAATACAATATTGTTAACTATATTCACATTGCTGTACATTAGATTTCCGGAATGTATTCTTCTTATGTAACTGAAACTTTCTACCGCTTGACCAATGTTTCTCCATTTCCACCTTCCACCTGTCTCTGGCAACCACTATTTTATTCTCTGTGTAAATCTATTTGACTATTTTAGATTCTACACTTAAAGGAAATCATGTGGTATTTGTCACTTTGTGTCTGTTGACTTCACTTAGCATATTAACCATCAGTTTTATCCATGTTGTCCCAAATGTCTCAAATAAGTTTTCTTATTTTAACACTAATATTACTGTGTATGTGTGTGTGTGTATCTCACATTTTCTTTATCCATTCACCCATCAATGGATATAAGATTATTTCTGTAACTTGGCTCTTGTGAATACTGCTGCAATGAATATGGGAGTGCAGATATCTCTTTAACATACTGATTTCACTTTCTTTGAATGTATACGTAGAAGTTAGATTGCTAGATCATATAGTAGATACATTTTTAATTTTCAAAAAAGTCATCTTTTTTCTTAATGGCTACACTAATTGATATTCATATAGTACATAAGGGTTTTCTTTTCTCCACATGTTTATCTACACTTGCCATCTTTATTTTCCTTTCTATAATGCTCATCCTAACAAGCATAAGGTAACACCTCATGGTGGTTTTAATTTGCACTTTTCTGGTAATTGGGGATGTTGAGCATCCTTTCTCATACCTGTTGTTCATTTGTATGTTTTCTTCTGAGAAATGTCTATTCAGATCCTTTGTCTATTTTTTAATTAAATTATTTTTTTCTCTGAGTTCCTTATATATTTTTACTATTAACTTTTTTACATATATGGTTTGCCAATGTTTCCCCTAACTCTGTAAATTGCCTTTTCACTCTGTTGATTTTTTTTTTTTTTTGAGAAAAAAATTGGCTCTAGAGTTAAACTGAGGTTGCTAGCTGACATGAAATTAGACAAAGATGTTTATGGGAGACTCTATTACTGGTCATTCATTTCACTTCTTTCACTGGAGCAGAAAGAGAGGTTGTCTCTTCACTGTGACTGGGTTTGGTCAATCAGGTTTAGCTAATTAAGCTTGAGTTGTATGGGTCACTTCAGGGACAAAAGCATTACTCATTCACTAGTGCTTCTCAGCATTCTCTCATTCCTTTTCTTCAGTTAGTGGTTTCTGCGTAAACTAAAATCATGGAATGAAGATAATGCAAAGCAGAGGAAAATAAACTAGCATCAAAGAAGTAGATTTTGTTGACTTTGTTTGCTCACTCTGACTGATTCAAAACTTCATTTCCAAGCCTGAGTTTGCTCATTCATGAAAAAAGAATAATAATTTGTCCATTAAGGTTCTTGGTGCCAAGCAATTTACCAATAATTTTTGTTTTAATAATTATTATCTTTTTGTAAAATTTTCTTCACATGACAATCAAGAAACTTGTCCAGCAACTTTCACATTCTGAACTTTAAGTGCTGGGTCATTACTCCTTAGAAGCTACAGTGGCATATATGAATCTTAGATGGATTTCCTGTGGGGCTCAGCTACAAGAACCAAAAAGGATGACTTTAATTCCGATCTCTTTCTGCACTTATTAATATGTGATCTTGCTTAAATCATTTAAAAATATGTTTCTGAGCTTCTATTTCCCTATATGTAAACTGGAGTTAATATTAACAATCTTATATATTTATTGCAAGTTCTTAAAGCTGTTGTATTCAGAAATATGAAACAGTTTCCAGTAGACACTAATCAATCAATGAATAGTACTTCACTTCCCATTCCACAATACTGATACCTTCTCTTTAGATACCTACTTCAAAACAGAACCTGGAGTACCATGAGAGAATGTTACACAGAATGTGTATTTCAGCAAAACCTTAAGTTTTTAAGACCCACAAGTAATCAGATTTTTTTTAATATCCAAAATATGCCTACACTCAACTAATCTGGGCAACATTACAAGTTTATCTTATATTAAAAATAAAGCTGCCACGACTGCCAAATAAGAAAGATTCTACTACTTTATTACAACTTATTATTTGGTAGTTCAAACTTGTTTATAAATTTCCACATTGGTTTTAATAACTAGCATTTCAAGATTTACGGAGGTTTATGTGCTTTTTGTGTGGAAAAACATCCTGCTTTTAATAAACACATTTTTAGATTCCAATGCTTGTTTGCTAGCTAGCACAATAATCTTTTTAAATGCATACATTGACAATGGATATTACATTGAAATAGGAATCCCATCTTTAGACTAAATAACATTTTATAAATGTAATGGGTTTTGTAAATTTGATAATAGAGTGAAATCATGACAACCATTAAATACCATACTCTCAACTTTTTGCTTTTGCAGAGATCAGTTCTGCCGCTTCCTTGTTACCTCCAGAAGATGATGAGTGAGTAATAAAAGGCACTTGACCATACTACCATTTTATAATCTTGCATCATAAGAGCCCCGGCTGAAAATATTGTGGGCTTTGTGATCGTGATCTCTGCCCAGTTTAGATAAACTGTGTAAATGGACTAGCCTACTTCCAGATCATAATTTTCTTTGCAAAGTGGGTTTGTTCTTACTGAAAATAATGCTCAGCATAGTTATTTCATGGCAAAACAGTATTGTATCTCTTTGTTCATATGTAGTTTGCTGAATATTAACTGATACTGAATGGAAGTCATTACGCTAAGTGCTATAAATGTTTGGTATAGAAATAATTTAAACCTAAACCTTATCAATTCTATTTGAGTAGTATGTCAAGGAAATCTCTGGTGAATGGGAAATTCTTGAGCTGGGTCTTATAGAAAAAGTGAGGCATTTTCAAATAAATGAGGAAAAATAACTTTCTGGAGAAAGAGAAACATGTATAAATGCAAGGAGATAAAAACTGAGTATGGTACCTTTGGGGAACTGTGAATAAATCAGTATGATGAGAGTGTAAGTTGTATATATATAAGGAAATAACTATAGTCAAAGAGCTATAGCAGCAAAAAAAAAAAAATAGAGAGTACTTTATATAAAAGCATAAGAAATTTAGATTTCATGGTTTATATAATACTGAGCTATTTGAGGCTTTTGAAGAGAGAAAGTAATGTAAAGTTTCGTGTTTTAAAAAGATGACTGTTTTTGAAAAAATGTAATAGTATGAAGGATATAGTGAACAGAGGAGGAGAAACAGATTTGAAAAACTAGTTTCATAAAAGTGATGATGGCTGGAAAATGCTTGAATTGGAGAGAGGAATGGGGGAAGGCCGGCAGAGTTAGTGAGGTATAGTTAAGGTTTGATTTAGTAAGAAAGATTGAAATACCAGAATTGTTTGACTCCCAAACTGAACAACTTGTTGGGTAGAGGAGATACTAACTAGAGTAACATTGAAGAAGCAGCAACATTTTGCAAGGTTTGTGATTTGTTACATTTCTTTTCATTTTCATTCTTCTTTCTTTCTATAGTAGATGGTTTGCAAAGAGAGACACTAATGGCACCTTGTATCCTTAAACATACATAATATTATTTCTATCAAAAACTTGAGTCTAATTTACCCTTGACCTGAGCTTGCCTCATGGCTTGCTTTCAGCTATGGAATGGGACAGAAGTGAAAATGTGCTTATGAGGACCAGTAGCTTTCACTTCTGCTTTTTTGAAGTCCTGAGCTATCAGTAGCTTCCACTTCTGCTTTTTTGAACTCCTGAGCTATCATGTAAAATTGTTCAACTACTATGCTGGAAAGGGAGGATATAAAGAGAACTTTAATGGTTTGAGCCTATAAAGAAAGAGAAAGAGAGAAGAAAAAAAGAGGGAGGGAGGAAGGGAGAGAGACTGACCAGCCAGGTCCTAGATATCTCAGCCACACCAAAGGAACCAATAAACAGGTTGATGAAGTCATCTTGCTAAACCCTACCCTAGTCAAATCTCTCCGATCAACATGACATGGAGCCTATACAAGACATCCCTGCTGAGTCTTGGCCATACTGCAGATTTAAGAACAAATAAATAGTTCACTGGGTGCAGTGGCTCATGTCTGTAATCGTAGTATTTTGAGAGGCTGAGGCAGGCAGATCACTTGATGCCAGAAGCTTGAGACCAGCCTTCTCAAACCTCTGTTTTTTTTAAGAAACAGAATTTCAAACTTTAGAAACAGTGAAACTTTGTTACTAAAAAATAAAAAATAAAATAAATAAATAAATTAGACTGACATGGTGGTGCAAGCCTGTGACCTCAGCTACTCAGGAGGCTGAGAAAGGAGAATCAATTGAACTCAGGAGGTGGAGGTTGCAGTGAGCAGAGATTGCACCACTGCACTTCAGCCTGGGCGACAGAATGAGACTGTCTCAAAACAAACAAGCAAAAAGAATAAACTGTTGTGCTTTAAGCTGTTCACTTTTGTGGTAGTTATTTTCTTTTTTTGTATGCAGTAATTGATAATTGAAAGTCCCTTTTTCTCCATCTTCTCTCTCTATCTCTATCTCTGTTTTTGAGGCATCATTATAAGTAGGGAAACAAGAAAATATTGCAATAAACTGGGTCATTTAGATCATGACTTCCATAGGAAGTGAATAGTTCCTATTTCTAGCATTTGAGCAAATCTCTGTATTATAAATTTCCTCCTATGATCTCTAAGGCTGATTACAAAATTACCAAAAAACAATACTCACACATAAAATTACAAGCTAGGAAAGGCTCTGTAACCTAGATTTTCATGAGCTACGTTAAGAAATCGCAGTAAGACAGGACACAAACAGATGGAGAAACATTCCATGTTCATGGTTAGGAAGAATCAATATTGTGAAAATGGCCATACTGCTCAAAGTAATTTACAGATTCAACGCTATCCCCGTCAAGCTACCAATGACCTTCTTCACAGAACTGGAAAAAAACACCATCAACTTCATATGGAACCAAAAGAGAGCCCGCATAGCCAAGTCAATTCTAAGCAAAAAGAACAAAGCGGGAGGCATCACACTACCGGACTTCAAACTATACTACAAGTCTACAGTCATCAAAACAGCATGGTACTGGTACCAAAACAGAGATATAGACCAATGGAACAGAACAGAGATCTTGGAGGCAACACAACACACCTACAACCATTAGAACTTTGACAAACCTGAGAAAAACAAGCAATGGGAAAAGGATTCCCTGTTCAATAAATGGTGTTGGGAAAACTGGCTAGCCATGTGCAGAAAGCAGAAACTGGACCCCTTTCTTACACCTTACACAAAAATTAACTCCACATGGATTAAACACTTAAACATAAGCCCTAACACCATAAAAACCCTAGAAGAAAATCTAGGCAAAACCATTCAGGACATAGGTGTAGGCAAGGACTTCATGACCAAAACACCAAAAGCATTGGCAACAGAAGCCAAAATAGACAAATGGGACCTAATCAAACTCCACAGCTTCTGCACGGCAAAAGAAACAGTCATTAGAGTGAATCAGCAACCAACAGAATGGGAAAAAATTTTTGCAGTCTACCCATCTGACAAAGGGCTGATATCCAGAATCTACAAAGAACTAAAACAGATTTACAAGAAAAAAAAAACAAAAACAAAACAAACAAAAAAAACCAAGACCATTCAAAAGTGGGCAAAGGATATGAACAGACACTTTACAAAAGAAGACATACATGAGGCCAATAAACATATGAAAAAATGCTCATCATCACTGGTCATTAGAGAAATGCAAATCAAAAACACATTGAGATACCATCTCACGCCAGTTAGAATGGCGATCATTAAAAAATCTGGAGACAGCAGATGCTGGAGAGGATGTGGAGAAATAGGAACACTTTTACACTGTTGGTGGGAGTGTACATTAGTTCAACCACTGTGGAAGACAGTGTGGCGATTCCTCAAGGACCTAGAAATAGAAATTCCATTTGACCTAGCAATCCCATTACTGAGTATATATTCAAAGGATCATAAATTGTTCTACTATAAGGACACATGCACACGAATGTTCGTTGCATCACAGTTTACAATAGCAAAGACCTGGAGCCAACCCAAATGCCCATAGATGATAGACTGGACAGGGAAAATGTGGCACATATACACCATGGAATATTATGCAGCCATCAAAAACTATGAGTTCGTGTCCTTTCTTGGGATATAGATGAACCTGGAAACCATCATTCTCAGCAAACTGACACAAGAACAGAAAATCAAACACCACATGTTCTCACTCATAGGTGGGTGTTGAACAATGAGAACCCATGGACACAGGGAGGGGAGCATCACATATTGGGGTCTATAGGGGGGAAATAGGGGAGGGACAGCGGGGGGTGGGGAGTTGGGGAGAGGTAGCATGGGGAGAAATGCCAGATATAGGTGAAGGGGAGGAATGCAGCAAATCATACTGCCATGTGTGTACCTATGCAACAATCTTGCATGTTCTTCACATGTACCCCAAAACCTAAAATACAATTAAAAAAAAATCATAACATCTATAAATATCTTTATATATTCAAATACAAGATAATTATTCATCTCTAACCCTAGGGGAAAAACTATAAATTACAAGAACATTGGAAGAAATTAAGGACAAGAAAATACTTTGTCTTATCTATGCCATTTTTCATACTTGCACTTATTTAATTATTCTTCATTGCAACTGTGTATGTACAAATTATAAGGCTGATATTTTCCCCATAGGTTGGCAATTGGTAAATGTTCTTAATATGTTTAAAATTACATATGAATTGTTTTTAACATTGAGATTAATAATTCTGCCTTTATAATCAAGAATATTTAATGTATTTCTTTGGGTTAACTTATTATTTAAATATTTTATTTATAATATCCTACCCTCTTTAGTATTCAAATAGCTTTAGCATGGAGGTCCTTCTCTGTAAATGTAAACCTAATTTATAAAACGTTAATTCATTTGCTTTAAGAAAAGCACATTCTACAGAATAAACTTTTTCATTATGGGCAAACTCACAGGGTTATCAAAGTCTACCTGGGAAGCTTTTTCTAAATTACTTTGACATTCATTAGAGACAGATGTAGACATTTATTTGCAAAATATACATGGTTATGCTGCACAGCCCCCAACTTTTAGAAGGATTGTTATATAGGGAGAGAAAAAAAAGGTCTCACCTTTTTCCTTTATAAATTAATTATTTTGCTTCTATTAGGTTTTCATCTAAATAAATGGCAAGCATTTTAGCCACTTGGAACGCTCCCATTATCTGATTAAAAACAACTGTTTGAAATTCACCATCCACCCAAAATGTTTAAGTCAGTTTCGGTTAACATTGTTCCTTATACCTTGCATTTTGTATTCTACTAATTCCAAGTAATATATTCTACCTCATTTTTTTAAGTACTAAATCATATCTTATCTCTTCTTTTTCAATATAGTCACCACCAAGACAAATATTAACCTTTCCCATCTGTTAATTTCTACATCTTTATTCTTTTCTCACAATACAATTATTTGTAAAATAAAATCATTAGTTTAATAAGTTTCTAAATACTTGTCTAGTCTGGTCAATGAAACTAGGTACCTTATTTTATTCAGAGCAGGAATTCAGTCATAGCTAATATTAAGAGAATGAACAGTGAAGAGTATTTGAATGACAGATACATGTTTTTCTGCCCCTTTTGGTGTGTGACCTTGGGTAGGAGCCTAAACTTTCAGCCTTATTATATCTCCATAAATCAAGACTCTGATCCCTAACGAACTTTCAGCTCCAAGGTTTTAAGGCTGATTATCTGAGATTTTCTGCTAAAGTTCATCTGTTTGCCTTCTACTGTCAAGTTTTATTGATACATTGTTTCAATAAACATTTTTGAAATCTGTATGGCTGACATAATCTTTTTTGGTATCAGAGAAAGAACATGAATGAGACAAGAAAGCCTCTATTCTCAAAAAGCTTAAATTCTGTAGGGGAGGTCAGTGGGACACATGCAGACAATAAAATAAAGAACCATAAAAATCACCAAGGGGTTAAAGATGATATAAAGGTCAACTCTTCGGTGTCTATTTTAGATTGAGTGGCAGGAAGGTATCTCAAACATAAACGGCATTTTAGCCAAGTTCTGAATGATAAAATGTTAGCCATGCAAGGATATAGAGATTTCCAGACAGTACAAAGATTCCAAGGACCTATTAAAGTCATAAAAAGAATGTGGGGAAGCTGGAGCATCATCAGGGAGAGAGAGACAGTCCTAGAAAAACTCAAAGTAAGCAATAGTCAGATAACATACAGTTTTGAAGTGTTAGAAAACTTTGCCTTTATTTTAAATGTAATAAAAAGAATGACATTACTAGATGAGTTCACATTTAATAATAATCATCTTAAGCCACAATTTTTGTCCCTAAATAGCAGAACCAGTGATTGCTTTTAGGTAAATATTTAATACCTGGGAACAGCATCCTACTACACAAGAATAATTTCTGTCCAGATGTCTGAGATCTGCAGTATATTATTAACATTTTTTTTCAGGGTTCATAAATTGGAGGGGAGTGAATGCTTAATTATATTCTCTTACAGATTTGAATAGAAATATGAATGAATTTAAATTTTTAAATGGTAGCTTTTTTTTTTCTTTGCTTCAAAGCAATTTGCTTGCAGCTATCTTCCGCATATATACATGGTGAAAATAATGAATATTTATTTTTCTCAGATAATTCAGAGTTAATTGCTTTTTTTTAGTCCTCTTAGAGTGGCATTTATCCTACCTTCTTTTGGAAAAGAAACAACATACAATCCTGTATGACACTCAGACATAAACAGCATTTCTTTCTCAATTATTTTTGAATTTATATAATTACCTCTGTAATAACTGGAAATATTCACCATTTGACTTTATAACAGCTAAATGACAACCTGATATTACTTATTATTCCTCATGGGGAAAAAAGTAGATTTACGCATTATATATAGAGTGTGACAGAAACTGTTCTTAGGAAGCCTCTGAAATATTTACTATTTTTTAAATCTCCCCACTATAGGTTCTTAAAATTTGGTAAGAAAATTATTACAACTTCATCTTGTTGATGAAAAATAATGGCCTAATTCTCTTTACATGTCTGTATATTTTTATATAGACATATTGGCAGAAAAAGATCTATTAATAACTTTAGTGTATTTGAGACAAAAATGTATAAGATTATATCTGCTTTATATTCGATAATATAATAATTAAATGGTATCTTTTTCATTTCATTCTATAAAATTGTTTTTACAGGATGTGGTAATTTTCAAAATCAGCATGAAATATTTATTCTAGGCACTATTTGGGCTTTATAAATCAACAAGATGAATTAAGCACCCATTTAATTAAATATAAATGGTAATGACTAATTAATTATTTAACTGTTTAAGTCAAAGCCCTGCCCTCAAGCAACTTTGTAGTATAATTAGAAAAGGAAAAGCTAACTAAAACCATAGTAGACAAGCACTGGATAAACTGGGAATCAGAAAAAAAAGAAAAAAACAAAAAAAAAAAAACACTAGTTTTTAATCTCAGCTGTAACTTCAGGAAAGTCACTTAGGCTTTCCTAACCTGTTTGTGCAACTGTAAGAAAAAAGTCAAATTAATTGCTTTTTAAGATGTCTTCTAACCCTAATATTCTATGGGTTCCACAAGAATGCTTGATAATTCAAAGGTACTACCTAGCCTCAGAAGATTGATGTATCTTAAAAAAAACACACACACACAAATTGACTTCAGCAACATAACTGTATTATATATTAGAAAACTCACTCTCTGACCTTCACCATCTAATTATAAATATGGACAGATGGCAGTCAAACCAATGCTTGTTATTACTTTGAAGAAAAAGAAGGAGAAAAAAAAAACAAAGAATAAGATAGCTCAAAAGAAAGGGAAATCTTCATGTGTTATACGGCAAAATTTAATGCTTCCAGCTACAGATACTTACATCCCAGATTATCCTACATGAAGGGATAACCATATAACCTATATCACGTTACCGAGATGAACACAGAATTGATGACTGGTATTCCAGGAAAAAAAAAATTTTAAAGGCAACAGGCTAAGCTGGCCTATTTTTTTCCCACTTTTAGTTCTTTCATCCTTCTCCTTCATTAGAAGACTTGGTGCTTAGAAGAGAAAAAAACTGAAAACAAAGTCTACACATAATAAACATAAAATATCTAGGAATACATCAAACCAATGAGGTCAAAGATCTCTACAAGAAGAAATACAAAACACTGCTAAAAAAAAAATATACATGTCACAAATAAATGGAAAAACATTCCATGCTCATAGACTGAAAGATTCAGTATCATTAAAATGGTCACATTGCCCAAAGCAATCTACAGATTCCATGGTCTTTTCATTGAACTATCAGCAACATTTTTCAAAGAACTGGAAAAATTATATGCTGAAATTCATATAGAACCAAAAACAAGCTCGAACAGTCAAAGCAATCATAAGCTTAAAGAACAAAGCCTTAGGCATCACATTAACCAACTTCAAACTACACCATCAGGCTACAGTTAACCAAAACAATATGATACTGGAACAAAAACAAACAGAGCAATGGAACAGAACAGAAAATCCAGATAGAAAACCACACATCTACAGCCACATGATCTTCAATGAAGTCAACAAAAATTAGCAATAAGGAAAGGATTTCCTGTTCAGTTAATGGAGATGGGATAGTGGGCAAGCCATGCAGAATAATGAAATTGGACCCATATCTTTCACTGTACAGGAAAAATAACTCAAGACGAATTAAAGATTTAAATATAAGACAACAAACTATAAGAATTCTTGAAGAAAAATAGAAAACACCAATCTAGACATCAGCCTTTGGAAAAAAGTTATGACTAAGACCTCCAAAGCAATTGTAATGAAAATAAAAATTTACAAATTGGTCCTAATTAAACTAAAGAACTTATGCACAGCCAAATAAACTACCAAAAGTGCAAACAGATAACATACAAAATGGAAGAATATATTTGCAAACTCTGCATCTGGCAAAGGTCTGATATCCAGAATCTGTAAGAAACTTAAACAGTTGAACAAACAAAAAGCAAATGACCCCATTAAAAATAGACAAGACATAACCAGAGAATTCTCAAAAGAAGACATACAAGTAACCAACAAACATACTTTAAAAATGCTTTACATTAATAATAACCAGAGAAATGCAAATCAAGTGTAAATCACTGGTAATCTACCTAGATATATGCCCTGGAACTCTGAGTTAAAGATCTGTGGTTCACACAATTGAATACATTGTAGTAAAATTATACAATATAAAATAGTAAATTAACTATATTTCTTTTTTTTTTATTATTTTTTAATTTTTTTTT
>NW_022436952.1:11324934-11513599 GCF_009761245.1 Sapajus apella | reverse complement strand
GTGTGTAGTGCTCCCCTCCCTGTGTCCATGTGTTCTCATTGTTTAACACCCGCCTATGAGTGAGAACATGCGGTGTTTGATCTTCTGGTCTTCTGTCAGTTTGCTGAACTATATTTCAGTTGATGAATTTGAAATTAATTAAAGCTATACATAAAACTTCAAACTACAATATAAGCTAAAAAGTAATGATGGGAAAGTATAACTTACATATATAAGTTTCCTCCAAATTTTTATAAAAGAAGTATCTGTGGATATCTACCTATGTGATAAATTATGATATATAGTCTAAATAGACCTCAAGATATTGGTGATTTCTAGGGAAGATAACACAGATAACTTCTAGAATAGCAGCGTCAACCCCGCTTATGAAATAGCCATTACTGTTGCAAACTATTATTTTTCATAAATCTCTGGAGATTGTCCTAAAGACATACATTAAATATAGAAATGTCTATTCAGGAAAATCTACCAAAGCCCTGTAAGGAGAATGAGAGTGTGTGACACCTAACTAAGCCATGACCTATTCCCTCCCTACTCCTTCCCTAACATCCCATGATGACAGAAGCTCTAACCCAGGAAGATGTGATAAAGAAGATGAGTCCACCAGACAAGGGATAGAGTATCTCACTGGAAAGGGCAGGCTGACAGCACTTCTTATTGCCCCTGCAAACTTCATGTTCAGAGAGTAAATTCCATGAAGAGTGGTAGATAGATTGAGGATGCCTTTCCTTAACCGATCTCTCATTGACAGGGCAGAGGCTTGAGCCCAGGAAAAGGAGGCCAAGAACATTGGAATGTTTATTGCCTTTCCCTCACCACACTTGTATAGAAGAGATTCCATACTGGTAGAGACAAGCCAAGAAAAGCAGAAAATACTGTCCCGTTCCCAGGTTCTGCTCATGAAGCAGAAGTGTCACACCAATAGAAGCAGGCTGCTGTCTATGTGCCCAGCTCCAGAGCAGAATCTCAAAGATTTTGATAGAGAAGAGGCAATACAAGACAAAGAAAAACAGAGATCTGAATCTCTCCCCAACGGACATGACATTATTTGTAACTAAGTATGGGACATTAAAAAGCTCAAGAGTATTCTCAAAAACAATGGACATTTTGGTAATAAATAATAAAGCACAACAACCTAGACCAAAGGTCAGCAGTTTTCCAGAGAGAACAAGGACTTGCCTTAAAAACTACCTGTGAAAATGGGCCCCAGTTTCATTGGATCAGACTGTGGAGCAATTTATGTCCCAGTGCTTCATCATTAAAAAAAAAAGAGAGAAATCAGCAAACAATTAGTGGGCCCTGAAAGCTGGATGTGACATAACAAAGGCAGACAGCTTTACAGAACTATTAAGGAAAGAGACAGCCAAAGAAAGTCCTGCTAAAACCACTGCCATCCTGGCATAACTGTGTGCATGCCCACAGTGCACTCTCTGTAAATCAATATCAGATGCTTTACAGTGAAGAGATAATAGATTTCACTAATATAGTCCAACCATCTCACTAAACAAGAAACAACAAAACTACAAGAAAAACAAGGCCCAGGGCATGGAAGAATCAGTATCCAGAATTGCTATGATATATTCTCTTAAATGACTAAATTTTAAGAACAACAACAACAAATATGAGATATGCAAATAAATGGTGTTATTCTTACAAAGGGAAATTTAAAAACAAGCAACAAATACTGTTTGTGACATTGTCCAGAAATTATAAAACAAAGACTTCAAAGCAGCCATTATAAATGTGTCTGAAGAACTAAAAATAAAGCACGTTTAAAGACATAAAGGCAGGCATGATTACAATGTCTTATAGAGAATTTCAGTAAAACAGTAATAGAAAAAAGTGATTCAAGTAGAAGTACTGAAATTAAAAATCAATATCAGAAATGAAAAATTCACCAGAGGGGTTAATAATATTAACTTGGTGCAAAAGTAATTGTGGTTTGCCATTGCTTTTAATGCAAAAATCATAATTACTTTTGCACTAACCTAATAGATTTGAATTGGCAGAAAAACAATGGGCAATATATTAATAGAGATTTTTCAATCTGAAGAGTATTGAGAAAATAAAATGAAAAAGGATGACCAGAGCATCAACATTCATTTAATGGGTACAGGTTTCAGGAGGGGAGCAGAGAAAAGCAGTAGCAAGAAAAAAAGAATAAAAATAATGGATGAAAAATTCCCAAATGAGTGAAAAATCATTAATGACTGAAAATTTTTTAAATTATGAAAAAATAAATCTACCCATCAAACGAGCTTATCAAAACTAAGTATAATAAATGTAAACAGATTCACACTAGTCACATCATGGTAACAGTAGAGAAAGCCAAAGTCAAGGAGAACATTTTGAAAGCAGCAAGAGAAAAATGACTCATCACATACAAGGGAATTCCATTAACATCTGTCATCTCATTACAAATAATGCATGCCCAGAAGACATTAGGAGGATATAGTAAATGCTCAAAGAGAAAACAAACAAAAAAACATACAGGCACAGCTATCAACTATTTTATCCAGCAAAATGCTATCTTTATAAAATGGAGATGAAAGACATTACTAGATTAAAAAATAAATAAATACTAAGACAATGTTTTGCAAACAGACCTGCCTTACAAAAAACACTAAGGAATACTTCAAGCTAAGAGTGACTAATACCAAAGCATAATTTAAATCCTTAAAAACACCAATAAAATAAATTTAATAATTATCAAAAACAATATAAATATTTCTTCTTCTTACTTAACTGAGTTTTAAAAACTGTATAAAGCGGAGGATCCAAGATGGCCGTTTAGGAACAGCTCAGGATTGCAGCTCCCAGTGAAAGCGCAGAGGGTGAGTGGACGCCGCATTTTTATTGCCCACAGACTAGGAAATTCCCAGGCAGAGGAGCTCCACGGTTGCCAGCACGGCTGTTTCAGCCAGCGCGGCTGTGCCGGCCAGCGCCGCTGCTTTGCCCTGCATGGCTGCTTTGTTGGTGCCCTGGAGCAGCGGTTCTCTGGTTCTCCGTAGAAAATACACCGGTCTGGGTGCCCTTTTGACTGGCGACTGGAGCCACGGGAAGTCGCCCATTCGTCTGTTTAAAAAGGGGACCGAGCAGAGAACCAGGACAGTAGATTCCAGGGGAAAAAAAAAAAAAAAAGTCACAAACCTCAGTGCCGCTGTTTAAGCCAGTGCAGTGAGTGGCCGCGGGGGAAAACAGACCCCGGCGCCTCTTCAACAGGCGACTGGAACACCAACTTAAAAAAGGAGCTGAGGCAGGGAGCCAGGCGATCAGGCTCGGCTGGTCCCACCCCCACAAAAGAACAGCAACCAGAAACTCTGGATTGAGACTTTCACAGCAAGCGCAGCTGAACCTGGGACGGTCCAGCTCTGCGGGGGAGGGGCGTCCGCCATTACCGAGGCAGCCCGCCACGAGGGAGGTAGTCGGCCATTGCTGAGGCAGCCCGCCGTTGCCAAGGCAACCCACCATTGCCGAGGCAGCCTGCCGTTGCCGAGGCAGCCCGCCGTTGCCGAGGCAGCCCGCCATTGCCAAGGCAACCCGCCACAGCAGAGAGACTCAACCTCAACAGAGGTGGGCCACCATCGCCAAAGCAGTTCTAACTACACCCATATAAACAGGACTGCAGTGAAGTTCACCTGGCAGTGGGGCGCAGCCCACAGCAACTCAGCAAAGCCTCTATAGGCCGACAGTCACTAGGCTGCCTCCTTGCTGGGGAGGGCAGGTCTGAAGGGAAAAAAAAAAGAAGGCGGCAGCATAACGGAAACTCATAAATAAAGCCCTAAATCCCTGGGACAGAGCACCTGGGAACAAAAAGCAGTTTATGAGTTCTGCTGCAGCAGACCTAAAAGTACCTGCCCAGCAGCTCTGAATGAACAACAACAGAGTTCACAGCTCACCATATGAGCTCCTATAAATAAGAGACCATCTCCTCAAGCAGCTCCCTGTCCCCTACATATCCAAAAAGACACCTCATAAAGGAGAGATCAGATTGACACTAGGTGGGTATCCTTCTAGGACAAAGATAGCAGAAGAAGGAAACTGGTAACAACCCTTACTGTTCAGCAGCTGCTGCAGGTGAACCCCAGGCAAGCAGGGCCTGGAGTGAACCTCAGCAGACCTACAGCAGAGGGGCCAGACTGTCAGAAGGAAAACCAAGAAGCAGAAATAACCTCATCATCAACAAACAGAATGTCAATCTGAAAGATTTGAGACCCAATCTGAAAGCCAGCAACTACAAAGTCGACAGGTGGATAAATCCTTAAAGATGGGAAGAAAGCAGCGCAAAAAGGATGAAAACACCCGAAACCAGAACACCTCTCCACCTACAAGGGATCACAACTCCTCATCAGCAAGGGAACAAGGTTGGAGGGAGAACGAGTGTGATGAAATGACAGAATCAGACTTCAGAAGGTGAGTAGTAAGAAACTTCTGTGAACTTAAAGAACATGTTCTAACCAAATGCAAAGAAACTAAGAACCTTGAAAAAAGATTTGATGAAATGCTAACGAGAATGGACAAAATAGAAAGGAATATAAGTGAATTGATGGAGCTGAAAACGCAACACGAGAACTTCATGAAGCATGCACAAGTATCAACAGCCGAATTGACCAAGCAGAAGAAAGGATATCAGAGGTCGAAGATCAACTCAATGAAATAAAACGGGAAGGCAAGACTGGAGAAAAAAGGGTAAAAAGGAATGAACAAAGTCTCCAAGAAATGTAGAACTATGTGAAAAGACCTAATCTACGTTTGATAGGCGTACTTGAATGCGAAGAAAAGAATGAATCCAAGCTGGAAAATATTCTTCAGGATATTATCCAGGAAAACTTCCCCAACCTAGCAAGGCAGGCCAATATTCAAGTCCAGGAAATACAGAGAACACCACAAAGATATTCGTCAAGAAGAGCAACCACAAGGCACATAATAGTCAGATTCACCAGGGTCGAAATGAAGGAGAAAATACTAAGGGCAGCCAGAGAGAAAGGTCAGGTTACCCATAAAGGGAAGCCCATCAGACTCACAGCAGATCTCTCAGCAGAAACCCTACAGGCCAGAAGAGAGTGGGGGCCAATATTCAACATCCTTAAAGAAAAGAACTTTCAACCCAGAATCTCCTGTCCAGCCAAACTAAGCTTCATAAGTGAAGGAAAAATAAAATCCTTTGGGAACAAGCAAGTACTCAGAGATTTCGTCACCACCAGGCCAGCTCTACAAGAGCTCCTGAAAGAGGATCTACACATATAAAGGAACAACAAGTACCAGCTCAACTAAAGGGCAAAACAACCAGCTCGCACCAAAATGGCAGTATCAAATTCACACATAACGATATTAACCCTAAATGTAAATGGACAAAATGCCCCAATCAAAAGACACAGACTGGCAAATTGGATAAAAAGACAAAACCCAGGTCAGTGTGCTGTATCCAGGAAACCCATCTCACTTGCAAGGATACACAAAGGCTCAAAATAAAGGGATGGAGGAAGATCTACCAAGCAAATGGAGAGCAAAAAAAAGCAGGAGTTGCAATTCTCATCTCTGATAAATTAGACTTTAAAGCAACAAAGATCATAAGAGACAAAGAGGGACATTACATAATGATAAAAGGATCAATGCAACAAGAAGAGCTAACGATCCTAAATATATACACACCCAATACAGGAGCACCCAGATACATAAGGCAAGTTCTTAATGACTTACAAAGAGACTTAGACTCCCACACAATAATAGTGGGAGACTTTAACACCCCATTGTCAACATTAGACAGATCAACCAGACAGAAAATTAACAAGGATATCCAGGACTTGAACTCAGACCTGGACCAAGCAAAACTAATAGACATTTACAGAACTCTCCATCCCAAATCCACAGAATATACATTCTTCTCAGCACCACATCACACCTACTCTAAAATTGACCACATAATTGGGAGTAAATCACTCCTCAGCAAATGCAAAAGAACGGAAATCCTAACAAACAGTCTCTCAGACCACAGTGCAATCAAGTTAGAACTCAGAATTCAAAAACTAACCCAGCACCGCACAGCTTCTTGGAAACTGAACAACTTGCTCTTGAATGTTGACTGGGTAAACAATGAAATGAAGGCAGAAATAAAGATGTTCTTCGAAACCAACGAGAATGAAGACACAACATACCAAAATCTCTGGGACACATTTAAAGCAGTCTCTAGAGGAAAATATATAGCAATAAGTGCCCACATGAGAAGCAAGGAGAGATCAAAAATTGACACCCTATCATCAAAACTGAAAGAACTAGAGGAGCAAGATAAAAAAACTCAAAGTCTAACAGAAGACAAGAAATAGCTAAGATCAGAGCAGAACTGAAGGAGATAGAGACACAAAAAACCCTTCAAAAAATCAATAAATCCAGGAGCTGATTTTTTGAAAAGATCAACAAAATAGACAGACCACTAGCCAGATTAATAAAAAAGAAAAGAGAGAATAACCAAATTGTTGCAATAAAAAACGATAAAGGGGATATCACCACAGATTCCACAGAAATTCAAACCATCATCAGAGATTATTACAAACAACTCTATGCACATAAACTACTAAACCTGGAAGAAATGGATAAATTCCTGGACACTTGCCTCCTGCCAAGCCTAAACCAGGAAGAAGCCGAAACCCTGAACAGACCCATAACAAGGTCTGAAGTTGAGGCAGCAATTAAGAGCTTACCACCCAAAAAAAGCCCAGGTCCAGATGGGTTCACAGCTGAATTCTACCAGACATACAAAGAGGAGCTGGTACCATTCCTTCTGAAACTATTCCAAACAATACAAAAAGAGGGAATTCTTCCCAAATCATTTTATGACACCAACATCGTCCTGATTCCAAAACCCGGCAGAGACTCAACAAGAAAAGAAAACTTCAGGCCAATATCCATGATGAACATAGATGCAAAAATCTTCAATAAAATACTGACAAGCCGATTGCAACAGCACATCAAAAAGCTTATTCACCATGATCAAATAGGCTTCATCCCGGGGATGCAAGGCTGGTTCAACCTACGCAAGTCTATAAACGTAATTCACCACATAAACAGAACCAAAGACAAAAATCACATGATTATCTCAATTGATGCAGAGAAGTCCTTTGACAAAATTCAATAGCCCTTTATGCTAAAAACACTCAATAAGCTAGGTATTGATGGAACGTATCTCAAAATAATAAAAGCTATTTATGACAAACCAACAGCCAATATCATACTGAATGGGCAAAAACTGGAAGCATTCCCCTTGAAAGGTGGCACCAGACAAGGATGCCCTCTCTCACCACTGCTATTCAATATAGTATTAGAAGTTCTAGCCAGAGCAATCAGGCAAGAAAAAGACATAAAGCGCATTCAAATAGGAAAGGAGGAAGTCAAACTGTCTCTATTTGCAGACGACATGGTTGTATATCTAGAAGACCCCATCGTCTCACCCCAAACCTCCTGAAACTGATAAGCAAGTTCAGCAAAGTCTCAGGATATAAAATCAATGTGCAAAAATCACATGCATTCCTATACACCAATAACAGACTTAAAGAGAGCCAAATCAAGAACAAACTTCCATTCACAATTGCACAGAGAGAATAAAATACCTAGGAATACAACTAACAAGGAACGTAAAGGACCTCTTCAAGGAGAACTACAAGCCACTGCTCAACAAAATAAGAGAGGACACAAACAGATGGAGAAACATTCCATGTTGTGGTTAGGAAGAGTCAATATTGTGAAAATGGCCATACTGCCCAAAGTAATTTACAGATTCAACACTATCCCCATCAAGCTACCAATGACCTTCTTCGCAGAACTGGAAAAAACCCACCTTAAACTTCATATAGAGCCAAAAGAGAGCCCGCATAGTCAAGTCAATTCTAAGCAAAAAGAACAAAGCGGGAGACATCACACTACCAGACTTCAAACTATACTACAAGGCTACAGTCATCAAAACAGCATGGTACTGGTACCAAAACAGAGATATAGACCAATGGAACAGAACAGAGGTCTCAGAGGCAACACAACATATCTACAACCATCTGATCTTTGACAAACCTGAGAAAAACAAGCAATGGGGAAAGGATTCCCTGTTCAATAAATGGTTTTGGGAAAGCTGGCTAGCCATGTGCAGAAAGCAGAAACTGGACCCCTTCCTGACACCTTACACTGAAATTAACTCCAGATGGATTAAAGACTTAAACATAAGACCTAACACCATAAAAACCCTAGAAGAAAATATAGGCAAAACCATTCAAGACATAGGTGTAGGCTAGGACTTCATGACCAAAACACCAAAAGCATTGATAGCAAAAGCCAAAATAGACAAATGGGACCTAATCAAACTCCACAGCTTCTGCACAGCAAAAGAAACAGTCATTAGAGTGAATCGGCAACCAACAGAATGGGAAAAAATTTTTGCAGTTTACCCATCTGACAAAGGGCTGATATCCAGAATTTACAAAGAACTAAAACAGATTTACAAGAAAAAAACTAACAAGCCCATTCAAAAGTGGGCAAAGGATATGAACAGACACTTTACAAAAGAAGGCATACATGAGGCCAACAAACATATGAAAAAATGCTCATCATCACTGGTCATCAGAGAAATGCAAATCAAAACAACATTGAGATACCATCTCACGCCAGTTAGAATGGCGATCATTAAAAAATCTGGAGACAACAGATGCTGGAGAGGATGTGGAGAAATAGGAATGCTTTTACACTGTTGGTGGGAGTTTAAATTAGTTAAACCATTGTGGAAGACAGTGTGGCGATTCCTCAAGGACATAGAAATAGAAATTCCATTTGACCCAGCAATCCCATTACTGGGTATATAAACAAAGAATTACAAATTGTTGTACTATAAGGACACATGCACACGAATGTTCATTGCAGCACTGTTTACAATAGCAAAGACCTGGAACCAACCCAAATGCCCATCGACGATAGACTGGATAGCGAAAATGTGGCACATATACACCATGGAATATTATGCAGCCATCAAAAATGATGAGTTTGGGTCCTTTATAGGGATATAGATGAACCTGGAAACCATCATTCTCAGCAAACTGACAGAAGAGCAGAAGATCAAACACCGCATGTTCTCACTCATAGGCGGGTGTCGAACAATGAGAGCACATGGACACAGGGAGGGGAGCACTACACACTGGGGTCAGTTGGGGGGAAATAGGGGAGGGACGGTGGGGGGTGAGGAGCTGGGGAGAGATAGCAAGGGGAGAGATGGCAGATGTAGGTGATGGGGAGGAAGGCAGCAAATCACACTGCCACATGTGTACCTATGCAACAATTTTGCATGTCCTTCACATGTACCCCAAAACCTAAAATGCAATAAAATAAATAAATGGGGAAAAGAATTTTGGGGATTGTGTTTTCTATTCTGTGAAGAAATGTTGATAGATTGCATTGGCTCTACAGATTGCATTGGGTAGTGTGGACATTTTAACAATATTGATTCTTCCAATCCATAATCATAGAATATCTTTCAATTTTTTTGTGTCCTTTTCAATGTTTTTCACCAATATTTTATAGTCTTCATGTACAGATCTTTCACTTTTTTTGTTAATTCCTAGGTATTTAATTTTATTTGTAGCTATTACAAATGTGATTTCTTTTTTGAATTGTTTGCCCTTGTCATATAGAAATGCTAGATTTTTGTATGTTGAAAAAAAAAAACTGTATAAAGCAACAAGTATATAATTGCATTACTGGATCTAAACCATACAGAAAAGCAATGTATTTTTCAGTAATAGCACAGAGGTAGCTGTGATGAAACTTCTTTTTGATTACAGAAATGATACCAGATGGTAATTGGAATCCATATGAAAAAATTAGTAGAACCAGAGATGTGTTTTAGATGTTTTGTTCCCTCCAAATGTCATTTTGAAATGTGACCCCCAAAGTTATAGGTAGGTCTAGTGAGAAATGTTTGGATCATGGGGGTGGATCCCTCATTAATGACTTAATGTCCTCCTCATGGTAATGGGTGAGTTCTCACTCTGTTCGTTTACTGGAGAGCTGGTTGTTTAAAGGATCCTGGCACCTCTTTCTCTTTCTCTCTTCTCCTCCTCACCATATGACACACTGATTCCCTTTTTTTTCCTATTATGACTAAAAGCTTCCCAAGGACTCATCAAAAGACAAGTAGATGCTGGTACCTTGTTTGTATAGCCTGCTTAAAATGAGAACCATGTAAACTTCTTTTGGCCAAGCGTGGTGTCTAACACATGTAATCCCAGCACTTTAGAAGTCTGAAGTAGGAGGATCCTTTAAGGCCAAGAGTTAGAGACCAGCCTGGCCAAATGGCAAAACCCTGTCTCCACTAAAATTACTAAAATTAGCTGGGCATGGTGGCATATGCCTGTAATCCCAGCTACTCTGGAGGCTGAGGCACCAGAATCACTTGAACTCAGGAAGAAGAGGTTACAGTGAACAGAGGTTGTGCCATTGCACTCCAGCCTGGGCAACAGAATGAGACTTTGTCTTAAAAAAAATAAATAATAAAAGAAGAAAAAAATAAATAAATCTTTTTTCTTTTTAAATTACCTGTCTCAGGTCTCTCTTCATAGCAATAGCAAATGGATTAACATGATCAGAAAATAAGTGGTAAATTAGGAGGTTAATATAAAGCTATTAGTGATGTTATCTCCCACTTTTTGACAGTGAAAAACACAAAGTAAATCTAAAACAAGTAGAAGCATAAGAAAAAAATATTTTAAAAATATGCTTCAAAATATATCAGAGAAGTGACATGACAACCCACAGAACGAAGGTCAATATCTGCAAATCATAATACCTGAGAAAAAATGTGTTTATAGAAATATAAAGAATTCTTACAACAAATATTAAAAAACAAGTAAATTCTAAAATGAGAAAATATCTGAATAAATATTTCTCAAAAGAAGATATGTTAATGGCCAATAAGCATATAAACAGAGTCTCAACAAAATTAGCCATCAAGGAAATACTAATCAAAACCACAATGAGATACCATTTCACATCTGCTAGGCTGGCTATAATTTTAAAAAGTAGAAAATTACCAGTTTGAGTGAGAATGTGGATAATTGGAACCATCATAAACTGCTGATGGAAATGTAAAATGGAACATATACTAGCTTCTTTACAAAACAACCTGACAGTTTAGAGTTACAATATGACCCCATAATTCTACTCCCAGGTATATAGCCAAAATTATATACAGATGTTCCACAGAAGCATAATTTACAGTAGCAAAAAATTGAATGAACTTAAATGTTTATCAATTGATAAATGAATTTTAAAATGTGGTTTATTAATAAAACAGAGTGTTATTTAACAATATAAAAAAATGAATTACTGCTGCAGCATGGATAAGCGTTGAGGTAGTCCTATATCTTTTGTCCAGGATACATTTATTAACATAAATGTATTACCAATCCTTGTTTCTACAAAGGGAAAACCCTTAATGGGTACCTTTCATATGCCAGGCATTGTGCTAGGAAGTTATGAATATACTTTTTTTCAATCTTTATAATTTCATAAAGGCAATCATGCTGTCCCTTTTGTAAGATATGCAAGCAGAAGTTAAAAATGAATGACTAACTTACCCAAGGCCATAAAGCAACTAAATCCCAAGGCTTAGAATTCAATTTCTGTCTGTCTCATGTCATTGGCTTTTGATTTTATCCCATGATATTTGGCAATAAAAATAATTCAAGCCCACTTATCAGTAGAAGAAATAGCAAAACTGAAGTCATCTATACCTTTTGAATGTGAAGTTAGTACAACTTCCCAGTTGCTTATTTACAAATCAGGCCTACCTTATTTGGGCTGAGTCAATCACCCTGGTGAGTTTACAATGATCACAAATTAATGAACTCCCTAATTTAGCCTTTCTTATGAGAGAAGGTAAGATAAAAGCAAGGTTGCTGCAGAGGTTGGGGATGTTCTGAGGTGTGAGGACACGGAAAGAGGAAGGAATAGAGAGTTAAAAAAAAAATCACTGGAGGATGTCTGCCTGTTGGTGGGGGAAGGGTATGATTTTTGTTAATGGAGACATTTCTAAGTTACCACCACCTACTACATATTACCATACTAAAGAGTAACTAGGAAAAATACTTGCTTGAAAAATTGTTATCAAGAGAATCAAATGAAAGAAATTTGCATTATAGTCCAGGAAGTATGTGATAAATAGAGTTTCTTAAATGTTATCATGTGTGTCCTTGATACTTTCTATATAAACTCTTATTCAAATTATGAGTTACCCTATAAACAGTGCCTGCTAAGCCTGCACTGTATATTTACCCTTAGGGGTATATTTTAATCCTAAGGAGAGATGTTTTATTGTTGTGCTATGTATGAGTGTATAGTCAATGTTAATTGGTCATCAATAATGCTTTTGGAAATATAAATTTTCATTTCTAGGCTATTGTTTATCCTTAAGTTAAATTAAAGCTTAAATATATTATAAAGATTGCTTCCAGAATATTATTCTACTTTCATTTAACCTACTTACAGTCCACATTTACTGAAACGGAGAAAAGCAAAATGGCCCCCAACTCATGGAGATAGGGATACAAGTACAGTCTAGTGGAAAGTGGAAGCCTCAGTCAAGAGGAGCAGAAGTTTGGATTATTTAAGGTACTCAATAATCAGAGGCATTTGTAATTAATTTAGAGATTATAAGTAAAGTTTTTTGTACACGTTTTATTTCACTATATTTTGCAGTAATCCTTCTTTACTAAAATTTCCTAACAGCATCACTTAGAGGAACTTTTGTATAAAATAAGGACTGTGACCCCACCTCTGAAGATTTTAAATTATTAGCATATTTTATTTCCATATTATTTATTTTTAAACTGAAATAAAAATTCTGGCATGCGGTATTAATAACAGATGCTGACAAGGATACAGAGAAAAGGGAACTCTTATACACTGTTATTGGGTATAAGAATAAATAATGGAACCACTATGAAAACTCTTATACACTGTTATTAGGTGTCTATACTAAATAATAGAGCCACTATGAAAAAAAAAGGAAATTTCTCAAAAATTAAAAATAGAACTATCATATAATCTTGAAATTATGCTATTGAGTATTTATTCAAAGGAGAAGAAATCAGTATATCAAAGGGATACCTGCACCCCCACGTTTATTGTGGCACCATTCACTCTAGAGAAATATAGAATCAACCTAAATGTCTATTAAACTATAAATGGGTAAAGAAAATGTGATACACACACACACACAGCCAATTAAGTCATTAAAAGAAATGAAATCATGTCACTTATAGCAACATGGATAAGACTGTGTCATTATGCTAAGTATTATGTTAAGTGAAATAAGCCAGGAACAAATAAAAACAAAAAGAATTATTGAACATTTTAACTCATGTGTGGGAGCTGAAAGCATTGATCTAATGGATCTAGGGAGAATGATGAGAGTTGCCAGGGGCTACAAAGTATAGAGGAAATAAGAGGGAGATGAAGAGAGGTTGGTTAATAAGTACAAACACAGTTAGAAGCTATAAGTTCTAATGTTTGACACAGAGAAGGATGACTATAGCTAACAACAATGCATTGTATATTTCAAAACAGCTAGAAGAGAGGACTTGAATTGTCTCCAACACATAGGAACGAAATACTCAAGGTGAGGGATACCCCAAATTCCCTGACTTAATCATTACACATTCTATGATGTAACAAAAATATCACCTGTATCCAATATGTATGTAAAATATTATATAAAAATAAATAAAAGCTTTTCCAAAGGGATTCAGGTCAAAGTTGGTGTTTTTCTTTTGGAATGAATGTTAGTTACCCAAAGTGGTATTTAAGACATGTAGCCTAGTGTGGGGGACAGGGTGGTATTTCATATTATAGAGTTCTTTAACCTTTTGTAGTGATGAAGTTATTTTGTACTCACTACTGCAAAGAGAAATGTTACTATTCCACATGACACTCATTAGACAGAAATTCTTTCGTTTAAACCAATAATTTTAATAAGCTCTTCTAAATATTGTTTTATATAAATGATTTCCTGAATTGCAATAAGGAAATAATATTTTAGTTAGCCATATCTAAAGTGATATTATTAAATAATTCAAAATAAAAAATAAAATAACTGCATCTTTGGTTTCTACATATTTCTTAGACATTTTGTGTAGAAACTCCAAGTCCTCCTCTATACTGATATCTGTCCTATAGCATCTCAGATTTAACAAAACTTGTAGGTAGAATAAAATGAAACTGTGTTTCTAAGAGTCACTATAATATTGAAAAAGAAAATCCTGATCAACCACTTAAATATAAAATATTTCTAAAATAACATAAAACTAATAAACCAAACAATTATTACATGGCATTTCAGGAACAGTGGCAAAAGTAAGTTTAACAGATTTATCATATAAAAAACACATACAACATTTTATAGAATGATATTGAGAAATCAATTCATAAATAAGCAAGAAAATAGAACAGACTATCCAGTAATATATATATATATAACAAATATTAAAAAGATGTCTGTGAACTAGTAACCTTGTTTTAATTTAAAAATATATATTTAAATGAGATATAATTTATTCTTATTAAATACATGAAACCTAATTCTTAGTACTATAGAGAATACAGGAACAGGGCATTGTCATGCAGAGTTTGGTAGGCAACAATAAAAATTCTGACATTTTGGAAAGTAAATTTGCTATGCATTTCAAAAGCCTTGAAACAGATCATATGTTTAGCAGCAGCTCACTGGAATCGTGCCAAAGAAATAATCATGGAAATGAAAAGTTACAATAAAATATAGTTACGATTATTGCACAACAACCTAAAACACGTCATGTTGAGTAAAGACATTAAAAGTAAACAATATGAGCATTCGATTTGTGACAGTGCCAAAACATTCATGCAGATAAGGTCCAGAACAGAACTGATGCAAAAATACAAACAATGATCATGTTAAGGTTGTAGTGATATTCTCTGCCCCTATTTTCCAAGTTCTCTTTAATTTTGTTATACGTTTGATGAGACTGACATAGAGAAGTATAGAATGTAAGTAGAGGGGGCGGGCACCATGACTTACACCTGTAATCCCAGCACTTTAGGAGGCCAAGGCAGGGTGATTGAGGCCAGAAGTTCAATACTAGCTTGGGCAACATAGTGAAACTCTGTCTCTATAGATTTTTTTTTTAATTAGGTGGGTGTGGTAGTGCCCACCTGTAATCCCAGCTACTCAGAAGCTAAGTGGGAGGGCTGCTTGAGCCCAAAAGTTCAAGACTTTTGTGAGCTATGATTGTACCACTGCACTCCAGCTCCAGTCTGAACAACAGAGCAAGACCCTGTCGCAAAAAAAAAGTGGATGGGGGATGAGTAGAGGGGCTACGTGACATACTCACTATATTCATGCACTGAAATAAAAGGCAACGGTGAAAGGCTGTGAGAAGGACAGAACAAGCATATTTCTTAAAATTTTATAGAGCTGTCAAACTGGTCAGAAATCATTTGGCAAAATGTACTGTGAGACTTTTCTTGGTTTATTTTTTATTGTTTCTATCATCTGTGGATTTGGCATAACAAAATTATGATGATTCACTGTTATGCTGCAGAAAGCTTTATAATGTATACGGAAAAATCTTAATAATGTTTGGAGCTTGAGAGTCTGCAGGAAACCATGGGAAATTGCTTTTGCAACCACACTGAAATGAGAACCTCATTTAGAGAGACCAAGGGGGAGGGAATACTATAGATAAAAGCAACTGAAATACAGTATTTAGAATGACGGGTCATCATAGAAGTTAAAAAAAATGCATTTAGCTCATCCAGGTGTGCTGCATTTACTCAATTTTGAGGATCTGTTATTAAGCAAGGCACATATTATATTATACTTCTTGGTGTTTTCATTAGTTGTCTAGCAGACTAAGCATAAATATTCTCTTAAAAGAGAAAGTGTGTTAAACATTTATATAAACATTTATAAAAATAAACCAAGTTAAATCTTATATCTGCCAGGTAAAGATCAGTATAATATCTAACCAGAGATAAAGCTCAGAAAGAGTCACATCCTTCATTGAATGGATAGCAAACCAAATTTTCATGCTGACAGATCATATTGTGTTAATTCAGAATGAGGCCCCAATGACCCACCTCTGGGTGGTAGTGTTTTTAGATTGAATTTTAAAGTAGACTCATTTCTGTTGAACAAGTTTATACAATAACAATTAAAATGCATTAATATAAGAGGAGAACGGATTTAATTTTCCATTAGATACTACTTCAATTGCATATCTTGTATATATCCAGTCTTTGTCTACAAAGTGAAAATAGATTTTATGAACTGGAAGAGAATTTCATAATTTGCACTCAAAAGTAAAATTGGGCAGTCAGTGGCAGAGGATTTTGTTTTTCTACATTTTGGACAGGTCAATAGTGAAAGTCTTTCAAAGGCTAATTTTACAAATGTACATGGAAACACAGAGGTTAACTGGCTTGTTCAAGTTAACATATTTAATTATGGTAGAAGGATTGGAACCTTATAGTTTTTTTCTCACAATTAAATGTTGAAAATATGTATATAAATTGTGAGTATAGTTATTTGGGACATAAAAATCCACACATATGTCTACATTCTGCTTTATGGATTCAGTGAGGACAAGCAGGGATTGTCTTTGACCAATAACTGACTATGAATTAAGGAGAAATAAATCTTTCATTTTTATTTAGGTTGACAACAGACCTTAAAACTACAAACAAACGTATTTGTTATGTTGATACCTGAGTGCAAGAAGGAGTAAACTCACTATACCAACTGCTGGCTCTTAGATCCCACAGAGAATAAAATAAAATCCAATGGGATAAAAGTGAGAAGAATTTCATGAGTCTCCATGAAGAAATAAAGAGGTTAGAGAAAATCTTTAGCACTGAATAATGAAATAGATGTTAAAAGAGAAAATAAATTACATATTTAAGATCACCTACTCAGGGCTACCTGTTATGACATTAAAAATAAACAGAGGAGTTACTTTAGTCCAGTTATAGAGACATTGCTTTGTGAATTATTGTGAGGCAACACCACTGGAAAAATTTCAGAAATCATCTTGACCATTTTCAGAAGCTAAAGAGAAAACATGAGAAAAATAATGGATGATTGAGAAAAGGAAAATTTACACGGAGTCATAAAAAGTTATGAAGACAGGATGAAAACAAATGGAGTTAACTGAGAAGGGAAAACCAACAAATAAGGAGAAGAAAGAAAACAAAACAAAAAACAGGTGAACTTTGATCTGTCAATTATAGAGCCCACTGCAGCAACAATATATTCTAAGAGAAATGTTGCCACCCACTGCTTAAGGGGCAGCCCGGCAGTGATTATTCAAATCACTTTAGCTGAATATTTTTAATAATCAGCATTTGACTGCTAAGCCAAGAGTAGTTATTCCATAAAATAGCCAACTAAATATGATGTGCAAGAGGTTACAAGAATGGGCTATGGCAACCATATTATCTCTCTGGATTATACTGGGCAAAACAGAAAAAAAATTACCAATAGAAATTTAAAATTACAGAAAAAAGACAGTAGATTGAATTGGGTCTATGAATATTCCTAATAAGCCAAAGAATGAGGACACAGACACAATGGAGTAGATACATGATATAAAAGTAAAAGAAAGAATGAGTTCAGGGAAGAAAATAAAATCAACAATAAAATCTGAGACATGTCATGAGAAAAAAATTTCCCATTGTTAAGGGTGTAGTTAAGGGTGTAGTCACTCCCTATAATTTTCTTTCTCCCTTAAAAAAGCCAACAACCCCATCAAAAAGTGGGCAAAGCATATGAACAGACACTTCTCAAAAGAAAACATTTATGTGGCCAACACATGAAAAAAACCTCATCGTCACTGCATTAGAGAAATGCAAATCAAAACCACATTGAGATACGGTCTCATGCCAGTTAGAATGGCAATTATTAAAAAAAAATCAGGAGACAACAGATGCTGGAGAGGATGTGGAGAAATAGGAATGCTTTTACACTGTTGGTGGGAGTTTAAATTAGTTCAACCACTGTGGAAGACAGTGTAGTGATTCCTCAAGGATCTAGAAATACAAATACCATTTGACCCAGGAATCCCATTACTGGGTATATATCCAAAGGACTATAAATCATTCTATTATAAAGATACATGCACATGTATGTTTATTGAGGCACTATTTACGACAGTAAAGACTTGGAACCAACCCAAATGTCCATTAATGATAAGCTGGATAAAGAAAATGTGGCACATATACACCAGGGAATACTATGCAGCCATAAAAAGGATGAGTTCATGTCCTTTGCAGAGACATAGATGAAGCTGGAAATCATCATTCTTAGCAAACTGACACTATAACAGAAAACCAAACACTGCACGTTCTAACTCATAAGTGGATGTTGAAGGAGGGGACTGTTGGGGGGTTGGGGGGCTAGAAGAGAGATAACAGGGGGTGGGGGGATTAGGGAGGAATAGCATTAGGAGAAATACCTAATGTAGATGATGGGGGGATGGACACAGCAAACCACCATGGCATGTGTATACCTATGTAACAAACCTGCACGTTCTGCACATGTGCCCCAGAACTTAAAGTATAATTTAAAAAAATAAAATAACTAAAAAACATATTCAGTCAATAAAGTCTTTTTCATAAAAACAATCAAGTATTCATCCCACTTTTGGTGTAAAAATTATACCTCAGGATAATCAAGTAATTGATGAAGAACCATTCCTTTTTATAAAAATATTCTAGCAAGAAAGAATTTATAGAATTAAAGTATCACTAGGGCACACTTGGTTTCTCAAGGAACCCACTTGGTCCTCTGCCAAGTTTCCTTTTCTCCTTTCTGTTCTAAAGCTTTTTAATAAACCTTTGCTCCTGCTCTGAAACTTGCCTCTGTCTCTTTTTCTGCCTTATGACCCTCAGTTGAATTCTTTCTTCTGAGGAGGCAAGAAATGAGGTTGCTGCAAACTGATTCACCACCATGTGACTTGGATATCTTCCACAGACAACATATTTAGTGCAGTAACTCGATGTCATTAAAGTACTGGGGATTGCCTGCTAGATACATCACATCTGATTAAGCCGTGGAAAAGGTCCAAAACACCAGAGCTGTAAGTGACACCCTCAGCTCCTGAACACACTTGAAAGGCCCAGGAAGATCTGAGGTTCCTCTTTAAGCAAAAAGATAAGTAATGTCTTTTCACCTCATAGTAAGACTATCAAGCCCCAGATGGTCCTCAGTGAGGAATACCGTCCTCTCAATATTCAAGTCACTCGTCTACAGGGTCTACAGGGGGGGCTCTTGACTGCCTAACAAAGGAACGTGACAGAAGCGAAATTCTGCCCGTTTCCCTTGAAGCTGTCTGAATACTACTTTCATCAACTCACAGAACCAACCATGCCCTGACAGCTAGCAAGAAGACAAGAGCCACAGAACAACCACCACCACCCCTCTCACAGCAGAAAGCAGTTAGAGAAGACTAACCTTCGTCCATTTTCCCCCAAAGCTTTGGAGTCTTGGAATCTTGAGGAAGGAAATGGTGCAGTGGGTAGCTAGTCAGGCATGAGCAGGGCAGAAGATGGCTCCCACACGCACACACACACCAGGAGTGCTAGGTAGCCAGCAGGTGATGGTCAGGCAGTTGTTAACGGTTTCTCTACAGTAATAATTGGCCACACCCGTGATGATCAGGCAGTTGTTAACTGTTTCTCAAAGGAGTACTTGGCCACAGCCAGGTGGTGATGGTCAGGCAGTATTAACTGTTTCTCTAAAGTAATAATTGGCCACAGCCAGTGCCAAAGAAAGTCAGTCTACTAATAGATGTAGATAGGAAACACCTGAAACTGATCAGCAGTTTCCTAATAAGATAGCAGGAGTGGAGAGAAGGAACACAAGATCCTGGAAGTGTGCCAACATATAAAACTCCAAGTCAAGAGATCAAGCCACTTGGTTTCTAAAGTCACCCACTTGGCTCTCTTCCAAATATACTTTCCTTCTTTTGACTGTTCTAAAGCTTTTTAATAAATTTCCACTCTTGCTCTAAAATAAAGGGGAGAAAAATCACCAGGCCTGGTGCTGTGGCTCATGCTGGTAATGCCAGCACTTTGAGAGGCTGAGGCAGGAGAATCACTTGAGTCTAGGAATTTGAAGCCAGCCTGGGCAACACGGCAAAAACCATCTCTTCAAAAAAAACAAAACAAAAAAAAAAAAGAAAGAAAAGAAAAAAAAAAAAAACCTCATAATAAAATACAACCATTTGAAACCACTAATAAAATAATGTACCCAGGCAATAATGATCAATGGCTGTGAAGTTTCACAGTATAGTAAGGGTGGGCTTCATTAAGAAAATTGCATTTAAGCAAAGATTTGAAAACAGTGAGGGAGTTCACCATATGGATATCTGGAGGACAAATATTCCAAGAAGAGGGAAAAACCAATGCCAAGGCTGTTCAATGGGAGTCTGTCGGAGGGTTAAGAAGTACATAAAGCAGCCCAGTGAAGCTGGAATATAATGAGGAAAATTATATGAGATGGAGTCAGATTGCAAGAAGAAGCCAAATTATGAGTAACTGGTAGGATGGAATTGGCATCAGTTGAATAGAGAAAGACTGGTTGAGGTAGGTTTGATGGGAGAAATCAGAAGTTAAGTTTTGAATATTGTATGTTTAAGATGTTTATAGTACAGCCATGTGAAGTTATCATGTAGGCAGTTGGATATGTAAACCTGAAGTTCTGGGTCAGAAAGTAAATGTGGAAACCATCAACATATATGTAACACTTATACCCAGGGAATAGCAATCAGAGCACTAAAGGGAGGAAATTGAAACAAACAAAAAAAGAGTGGTTAAAAAACACATAATGTTAAACTTACTGCCTTAATTATTTTTATATATAGAGTTCCATAGTGCTAAGTATATTCATGTTATTGTGTAACAGATCTAGAACCTCTAAAACTTTTTCAACTTGCAAAATGAAAGTAAAATTGATTAATTTATTAATCAGTAATTCTCCCTCCTCCCTACTCCCAGTCTTTGACAACCACATTTCTATTTCGTTTCTATAATTTTGAATACTTTACGTACTTCATGTGAGTGTAAGCACATAATAGTTCAGTAGTTGTCCTTTTGTGTTCCTACAGATTTCCTGAATCCTGTGATTTTTTAACGTCTGATTCAATTTGAGTCCATATGGATCCTTACAACAGGTAATAAAAAAATTACCACCCTTGAAAAAATATACAAATGAAACAATGTAAAAGCCCAAATAGGACTGAGAAAGATTTTCCTGTGATTCTAGGAAATAATTGCAACATATACTTTGAAATGACACTTTATTCAACAAAATAATATTTTCAGAATACGTGAGCCCAAATGATGGATTAGGTACTGGTGTTTAAGGGAGATAAATAAACACATCTCACTTTTGCCTAGTGCCAGGGAAAAAACCTTTTAAAATACTTTACTGATTTTAAAGTAAGTTTAATGTGTTTTAACCAAGCTTAGTGACTTGAGGCAGAATGCTACTAATGATGGATTTTTTAATAATGTTTTCATAAAACATTAAAATAGATTTTAGTTCCACTTATCTTCTATAATGACAATACTCTTTCCTAGATTAATCTTAAAATAAAGTTCATGTATTTAATCCTCTGTGAAGACTTCAAATATGCATTTTAATGTATCTTAATAAAATATATAAATTATCACATCTCTGTAAACAGTACCACTGTACATATACAAAGAGACTGCTGAGCTCACTGGCCATTATCGACTGAGATTATGAAGTGTTTTTCAGGCTTTGGAAGATTTCTCCTCTTCATCAGAGTAAATATTGATAAATTTTCTGTTCTTTGGCAAAACTATACTATCTTACATCTCATGAAAATCTGTAATTGGAGCTTATCTAGAAAGCATCTTAAATGCTATCAGAGAGCTTTCGTGGGAGCACTAATGAAGCTACATATATAACCATTATTAGACCCATCAACTTTTAACAATGAAGAAGTTACTATGTTGTCATTATAAGAAGTAAACATTCTGTCCCATTGATATTAAGCTGATTTTTTGAAATATGTTACTAGTGACATAGTTAGATAATAACTGAAAACAAACTTCTAGCAGATGACCTATGGGAAAATTGAGTGAACTATAGAGATGAAAATATGAGTTTGATGGACATTAAAGTTGCTTGCAATATGTAGCAACGAAACTTAAAAATTAATTTAAAAATGAGTTTGAAAAGAAAAGGTATTATTATGTGAAATGCTCTCCACAAAGCACTGATAAATATTTGGAAGGTTTACCACTGGTCTTTCCAGGATCATTGTGAACCTATTCAAGTAAGTGACTTCTGGATCTGGGATGGTTGGGCCAGATGATAAAAGAAGGGAGTAGCTAAATTTAGGTTATATATGAATTCAGGTTGTCCATGGAGCTGGTATACACTAGTGGGGCCTGGATCAGAGACAAGGGACTGCTGAGGGAGCAGAAGTGAAGCAGAATGCTCTCTAGGATATTATTTTCTCTTCTGAAGAATCAGGGTCAAAATGGCAAGATTATTTGTAAGCAGAGAAATAAGTAGGGCACATATTTCTCTGACATACTGGATTAGAAAAGGCTTCATGCAAAGATAATCTAAAATATTCAATAATTCTTGAAAAAAAAATTCCTCTGAATAAAGAATATTTGTCATCATACCCTCATGGGCCTTTTTGAATGTAAAGGACTGTTGTGCATTAATATTAAAGTTAGGCCCCAAGTCATTATTCAGAATAGAAAGTTTTACATGGTGTATAGAAGAGTTGTGGACTAGGAATTCTAAAATTTTGGTCCTGTAGCACTTCATTTTCCTCTTTTTGGACAATTCATTTATATGCAAGTGGCTTATTGCTCTTGAGCTTGTGAATTGAGACCTCTATACCCATAACGGCATCATTTGTATTTTACCATTACAGAAATTCCATGCTAAGATAGACTTTAGCAACAATCTGGTTTATGCTTCTCATTTTAAAGAGTGTTATTATAAAGTCCATGCCTGATAATATTCCCAGATATAGAAACCAAGTTCCTTTCAAGTAAATGCACTGTCTCTCTCAGAGAAATGAATGCAATAAAAGATACTAAAAAGCTCAAGGGTTCATACTGGCTTCATCTTCTAAATATCCCAGCTCATATATCAGATCTTGATGATAGAGAAAGAGATAGAAGACATACGTTTGGACAATAAATCAAAAAGGTTAAATCAAACAGAATATACAGAAGATAAAGGAAAAGCTTCTCTAAAGTAAAAATCATTAAAGACACAGTTATGATAAAAATAGAATTACACCAAGCTGAAGCAAAACCATTTACCCAAAAATGCTTATTTAAATTAATTCCATATTGAAAAAAAATGCTGACACATTAAAAAATGTAGACTTAGTGTATGTCTTAATTTATTGCAAGCTAGAAAACAGCAAACCTATACAAAGAAATGGCAATTGTAAGAAAAAATTGTTGTAGGACAACAAGGGACATGATCGAAACTAGTTCAGTTCTGTCATTTTACACAAAAAGAAGCTAAATCCCTTGGAAGTAAAACTGGTTGTCCTAGATCACACCAAGCGAAGATGTGAACTTAAGTCTCCTGATGTCACACTAAAGCACTTTTATCAAGTACACTTTTATCAACATCTTTAATAAAAACATACTTTCATGAAGACATTACTCATTTAAAAAATAGAAATGAAGAGTAGAAAGGAAAGAAAAAAAAAAAGACATAATGTAGCGCAGAAGCAAGGTCCAAGACAAAGAATGTGATAAACTGCAAGTTTCTAAAAACCTCAAAGATCAAAAAAATCATGTTGGGGAAGTTAAGACAAAAAAATCATAGGAGTTCTTAATTGAGGCTGTTAGTAATTGTTTCCAGAAATTTAGATTCATGATAAGTGCCATAGACTACAAGAATGCAAAGTCTGATTCAGGGAAGACACTCTTTTCTCTATACCTGATTTAGGTGTAGGAAACACCAGCTCTCAAATATTACTCTTTGGAGATAGCACTCAGAGCTCTCAAATTGAATACCAGTTCTAATTGAGTAGAAATAGAAATTGTAGAATTCTTGATTTTGTAATGAATTACAGAACCCAAAAAATCAGGATCTTCTAATTCTACTCAGTGTTAATCCTTCTGTTGCTTGTTTTGGGGACAAAGTCTCACTTTATAGCCCAGGCTGAAGTGTGGTGGCATGATCATGGCTTTCTGCAGACTTAAGCTCTTGGGCTCAAGCAATCTGCAATCCTCAGCCTCCAGAGTAGTTGGGTCTACAGGTGTGTGCCACCCAACCCACCTTTTTAAAATTTATTTTTTTTTTGCTTTTACTTTTAATTTTTATTTATATATTTATTTTTGTAGAAATAGAGTCTTATGTTGCCTAGCCTGGTTTTGAACTCCTAGGATCAAGAGATCCTCCTGCTTTAGCCTCTCAAAGTGTCTGGATTACAGATGTGAGCCACCATGCCAGAGCCAATATTAATTCTTAAGCTAGAAATAACACACATTTTCTAAAAGTTTACATTTTGTTTTTCTTTGACTCCACTAGAAACATGGAAAGAAAGCATGCTATTGTACATGTGCTGTAAGTACTTATGTGTAAATAAATTCTCTCTACCAACAATAAACTAAAAATATTTTCAAATATTCAGAATAGCACCTAGGTATAATTATTTTCTTGATTTATTGCTCAAGGCACCTAACTCAAATCAAAATTGTTTATTTCTGTTTTGAATTTTAAAAATATTCTTTTCTATAAAAATACTGAGAATTATCTGGTTTATTTTAAATCTCTAGATTGTTGATTTTGAAAGGGCAATAAACATACATTATTCAATATGATTTTTATGTCAACATTGGTGTAACGAATACTACTATAATAAATTCAGAAAGATCTCTTATCAATCTACAGACTTGTTAATATGTAAATATTACCAGGCATCAACAAAAATAATACATACAACATATTGACTCAAACGCCATCATTTCAGCATATATAATTATTTGGCCATGATTGAAGAAAATTTTATGTGCACGTGCCTGTGTATGCGTGCACACACACACTCTTTCTCATGTTAGAAATAAGTATTATCCTAAGCAAATTAATAACATAAGTTTATGTAGAGAATGCCAACCTGCCTTATATGCTACCTTTTGGAATATTAGCATATAATTTATATGTATGCAAATAACTATTTCATACCATATTTATTGTATCTAAGGCCAAATCTCAACTTCGTAACTTGTAAGTGGTTTAAGCACTTACAACAACCATGACTCTTGAAAAAATAATTCAACTCTCTTGAATAATCTAATAATTAATTCCCTCAGTTTATATGGATTTGTTAGGTTTTCTAATGATTCCAACTATTTTATTTATTTTTGTTATCTTTATTAATGTAAAGAAATAATTTAGAAGTACATCAAAGCTTTAAACTCAAGTATTATTTCAGTGTTGAATAATTAAGGCAATTAGGTTATTATTTTTTGTTTTCCTTGATATCCTGGATGTGAAAAAACAAAATGCCATCTATGAAGTCATATTAGAAATAGTTGTGGCCAATCTTGTTTTACAAAATAATAAATCACTGTGGTTTCTGTGTGATCAAGACATTCTAAATTGATATTTTTATCTACAGGAAAATTCTAAAAGCAGCTGCATTTCATGGCATAATTCAAAAGACTGATATGAGTGAGAGAGCAATGGAAGCCATCCTAATATCAGATCATTTGCATTTAGTGATGGAGTTAATAATTGTGAAGTGTTCATAAAGAAAGAGAAAACATTAATTTTTAGAGCCTAAAATTTCTAAAAACCTGAGTATTGTCTCAATTCAAGTATTTTCAGCATGTTGTTTTTATTTGTAGTGCACACATATTTAGCCATGGTCACAGATTACATGCCACATTCTTAACAGAGCCAGAAAAGCAAGTTTAGCCTTGATCAAATATTTCATCACCCAAGATGATTTATTTTCCTTGAATGTGGAAGTAGAGACAATAATGATAAAGTACTTATATATCAGGCTATTATCAGAAGTTACAATTTATATGGTTTACATTGATTTTGTTCACTGTAGGGGCTAATACACATGCTCTCAGATTTAGCAAGAGGATTTTTAAAAGATAGTATAAAATCTATCCAATATATATCTTCATGAAATTTTATACCAGCAAATCCATGAGCACTGAACTGAGGCACAGGCAGTCTATATTTTATATGTTACTTAATTTAACTCCTCCATCACTCTTTAACACATAACCTCAACCATAAAGTCTAATTTTCTTGTTTCAATAATTTCGACATGATAAAGAACAGAAAGTTACAACTGTTTCTATTGCCTTAAGAATAAAAATCAATTTTCCCTAGTCAAAAACAATATAAAACAAATTAATTGAAATACAATTTTTTTAAACTCACAGTACCAGCAAATGGGGTTTTAAAAAGGATAGTCTCTTTGTTTTCTGATAGCTAAGAAACCAATGAGAATATCTTTAAGATAAATTCTATTTCTAAAATTTAAACAAAAATCTAGTGACAAGATTTAGAAAAGAAGGGTACAATCTAATCAGCTATAGATTATATATCTGAATAAAGAAGAATGAATTCTCTAAAAAATTATTGTTTTAATCTTCTACTTCTGATTGTACAATAAACACTTAAAATTTCTTCCATTTTATTTTATTTATTATTATTTTTTTCTTTATTTTTATCACAAGGCTGTAGAGCTTCTTCTATTTTAAATGTGGAATTAGACTCTGTGTGAAACAATCTTATTACATATTATGATTAGAAGGAAATAAAGAAAATTATCAACCCTCCTTTCTTTTTTTTTTTTTTTTTTTTTGAGACAGAGTCTCGCACTGTCTCCCAGGCTGTAGTGCAGTGGCGCAATCTCTACTTACTGCAATCTTCACCTGTTGGGTTCAAGCAATTCTCCCGCCTCAACCTCCTCAGTAGCTGGAACTACAGGCGTGCACCACCACGCCCAGCTAATTTTTTTTTTATTTTTAGTAGAGACGGGGTTTCACCATGGTGGCGAGGATGGTCTCGATCTCCTGACCTCGTGATCTACCCACTTCTACCTCCCAAAGTGGTGGGATCACAGGTGTGAGCCACTGCCCCTGGCCCAATCCTCCTTTCAAAAAGAGATGGACCGAGAATATATGAGCAGGAACAGTAATGAATGCAAATGTGGCCTTATCCTGAATGTAATTATACAATACATGCTAGTATCTAAAGACTAAGCTGCAAGTCAGTGCTAAAATGGGAGAACCGTGCTTAAAACTCCTCCTCCCCCACTAATCCTGGGACACTAAAAGTGCCCTAAAATGGCCCCACTTCAGTAACACCCCATAGCTCTTAGAAGTAGTAAAGGAATGAGAGCATCACTTAGGCTACAGGGATCCCCACGAGTTCAATCAATCAAAATTGCATTTACAGTGAAAACTTATGAAACCAACAAAGAAACAAACAAGTATTTATATTTTAAATCACTAGAAAAATAAGTCAACTGACCTAGAATGTAAGTGATTTAAAATATAAAACATAAAATAAATGTGTATCATTTAAAAATATGAAATAAAAACAACAAAAATAATAAGGCAACATGAATCTACAATAAATGAACAAGAAGATTTGAAAAAATAATCAAATAGATCTTCTAGAAAAAATAAGATTATTAGTAAGAAAACCTAAATGGAAGGATTACTAACAAATAAATTGAGCTAAGAAGAGAACAAATAAACCAATGAATGACCACAAATGTTAAACAATGTTACAGCAAATTGAATTTAATAGTTCCACCGGCAGAAAAATGGCCCCGAAAGATGTTCATGTCCTAGTATCCAGAACTAGTATGCATGCAACCCTATATAACTAAGGGACTTTGCAGAGGGGATTAATTTAAGAATCTTCAGTTGAGAAGATTAGCCTGGATGGCCCAGGTGGGTCCAATGAATTCACTGGGGTCCTTATAAGAAAAACTGGAAGGCAGAAGGACCAGAGTCAGAGGAGATGTGGCAATAGAAGTAGAGTTCAGACACAAGGGAGATTTGAAGATATTATGTTGCTATCTTTGAAGATAAAGGAAAAGGCCATGAGCAAAGGAATGCAGGCAGCTTCTAGTAGCTGGAGAAGACAAGAAAATGAATGCGCCACTCAAGCCTCCAGAAGGAACACAGCTCTGTTGATAGCTTTATCTTGGCCTAGTAAGATCCTCTTCAGAATTTTGACCTCTGAAACTGTAAGATAATAAATGTATGTTTTTAAGACACTATGTTTTTAGATATTTGCTGCAACAGCAATAGTAAAATAAAACAAGTAGTCTGTTTATGTGTGTGTATGTGCCTGTACACCCATCATTAACAAGTTGTGTTTGTCCCAGGAATGCCGGAAGTATTTAACATCAGGAAATGTATTAATGAAAATGTACCATATTTGTAGCTTTAAGCGAGGAAAATCTATATTACAACAGATTCATAAATATGTTCTGTTTAAATACAAAACCCAATTATAATTTAAAGCAATAGAAGCTTCTTTAACTTAACAAAAGGGTATGTATGAAATTTGTATAGAAATTATTCATCTTAACTGTAAAACATATCACTTTCTTTAAAATCAGAGACAATGCAAAGATCTCTATCATCATTTATACTGTACAATAAGAACTTATACTGTACAATAAGAATAAATATAAAATTAAAAATTAAGAATTAAAGAATAAACAGTTATTTTTATGATTTCCTATGATCTACACAGAAAACCTTAATATATCTATACATAAGTTACCAAGAATACATATTGGCCTAGCAAGGTAGCTAACTATATCATTAATGTTCCAAAACCAATCATATTATATATCCCAGTGTGGTGGACAGACTCTAGGAGAATCCTATGTAACTCCTGCCTCTGGTATTTATGCCCATGTATAACCCCTCTGAGTGTGGGCTAAACCTATAACTTGCAATCAACCAACAGAAATCAACACAGGTGATGAGATGTCACTTTCATGATTGCTTTTCTTCTAGCAGACTCTAGAAATTCTCTTGGTTTGCTTAAGTAAGACTGCCATGTGACAAGGAACTATGAAAAATACCTGTGTTATATTGGCAGCCTGTAGGAACTGACAGCCACATCCAGCTGACAGCCAAAAAACGTATTGGGCCGTGAGTCCTACACAGGGAAACAAATACTGCCAAAATTCTCAATGAGCATCAAAGTGAATTCATCTGCAGGCAAGCCTCTGGATGAGAATGCAGCCCTGCAGGCACCTTGCAACCTTGTGAGACTCTGAGCAAATGATCACAGCAAGTCATACATAAATTATTGATCCACAAAATCTATGTATACCTGTGTGATGTTTTAAGCTGTTACATTTGTATATGTGATATGCTGCATAGAAAACTAGTGCAACTAACCACCAATTGCTTTAAAATGGCATTACATAGCAAAAAATCAGTGCAAGAAATCTGTGACTAAATTTTATAATATAATAAAAATGTGTAAGAAAAATGTAGCAAAAAGTATAAAACATGATTTAAGTTGAATAAATAAGTAGAATGTTATATCATGTTCATTGATAGTTCAACTCAGTCATAAAAATGCCAATTCTTCACTATTTTATCTCTAGATTAAATAAAACCAAATAGGATTTTTAAGTGTTCTGACAAATTCTAAAGATAAAAGAAGATGGCAGGGTGTAGTGGCTCATGCCTGTGATCCCAGCACTTTGCCAGGCCAAGACGGGCAGATCACGAGGTCAGGAGTTGAAGACCAGCCTGGCCAACATGCTGAAACCCCATCTTTATTAAAAATACAAAAATTAGCTGGGCATGGTGGCACATGCCTATAATACCAGCTGCTTGGAGGCTGAGGCAGGAGAATTGCTTGAAGCCAAGAAGCGGAGGTTGCAGTGAGCCGAGATTGCACCACAGCACTTCATCCTGAGTGACAGAGCGAGACTCTGTCTCAAAATAAACAAATAAATAAATAAATAAACAATGAGAACACATGGACACAGGGAGGGGAGCACTACACACTGGGGTCTGTTGGGGGGAAATAGGGGAGGGACGATAGCGGGTGGGGAGTTGGGGAGAGATAGCAAGGGGAGAGATGCCAGATGTAGGTGATGGGGAGGAAAGCAGCAAATCACACTGCCATGTGTGTACCTATGCAACAATCTTGCATGTTCTTCACATGTACCCCAAAACCTAAAATTCAGTAAAATAAATAAAAGGAAAAATAAAGAATAAAAGAAGACAAGTATAAGAATGGCCAAAGCATTTCTGAAGAAAAATATGGAGGTATTTTTAAGCACATATCAAGGTTGTTTATCATAAAGTTATTATGAATAAGATATTGTGGTAATGATGCTTGGAAATCAAATTTATCCAATGGTAAAGAATAAAGAAACCAGAAGCAAATCTATGCAGCTATAGAAGCAATAAAATATAGAGACTGTGTTGTAATAAGGGTGAAAAGAGGAAAGATTTAATAAAAATGCTAAAATTATTGTTTATAAGGAGATAAAAATTATTACAGATGAAAATGAACAAATTAATTAAATATAAAAGGCACAACTTTAGGACAATATCTTTGTAAACTCAGGCTATTGAATTATTTCTTCAATAAGGCACAGAAACGCTAACCATAAAATACCTACCAATTAAACTACAATAACGTTAATAACTTCTGTTTGTTTAATTATTCATTCAACAAATATCTACTGAGTACCTAGTACCAAATAGTATATTCTAGGCATTAGATACATAACAGTAATCAAAACAAATTCTTGCCTTGGTAAATTTTACATTCTAGAAAGATGAAAGAAAGAAGAAATAAGATAAACAGTCATGTTTCTATGGGGAGGGAAACATTAAGCAGTGTGGGAGGATTTGAGCCACTGGAGAATAGTTATTATATTGAGTTAACCAGCAAAGATTCACTGAGACATTTTTGGCATAAATTCCTGAATGAGGCGAGAAAGCGATTTTCCATGTAGTCATCTGGGGAAGCACACGTCAGTCATAGGGACTGCAAGTGAAATGACATTGGAGTAGCAGTATGATTTATGTGTCTAAGGAATAGTGAAAAGGCCATCTGCCTACAAGAAGATATGTGAGGACAGTGGGAGGAAACAAGGTCAAACAGTCCTGGAGGCTGGATCACAGAGGCTTTTGCAGTCATACTAAGTCATTTGAATTAGGTTCTTCAGAGAAAAATGAAGAGTCATTAGAGCATTTTAAGAAAGGAGTAAAATGATCTGCTCACATGGGATCCTTCTGGCTGTCCTACCATAAGAAGGCTAAAGATGGGCATAAACATCTATTAGGAGGCTACTGCAACATTCCAGGCAAGAGATAATGGTGGCATTCACTAGGGCAGAATTTGTGAGCATGAAGAGAAGTAGCTAGCTGATCAAATAACCAAACATGGAGAACATAATCACGTGTCAGTGGGTTTACATCCAGAAAATATATTAGAACTCTGCTGGATCAAAAAAACCCTCACATCAAAAATAGAAAATAAAACATTTTTACAAATTAGGAAATATGACTGGCCCACAACCATAGGGAAAGATATTCAACATCATCTGAAATCAGGGAAATGCATACTAAGACTAAAGTGAGATACAATTTTATGCATATTCTATTGACCAGATTAAGTCTGACAAGAGATAGTAATCCGCGGATCAACAGGAACTCTTAAGTACTCCTGATGAGAATGTTATTTTACAACAGCTTTGGAAAAGCAATTTGGCATTATCTTATAAAGTTGAATATTTACACATTCTACCAGGACTCAACAATAATGCTACTGGGGTTATACCTTAGAGATACTAATGTTAATAGCAATATAATTTAAAAAAGCAAAAGAGAAAATAAAATAATAGAAACAGCAGACAATGAAAATATATATAAACAGAATAATACAGAAGAATAGATACATTATTTACTTCGTGAAATATTATATAGCCATGGAAATACATTGGTATGGCACAGGTTAATGTGATTAAATTATAAAAATATAATATTAAAGAAAAAATCATGGAAGTCCATCATAAAATTACAGCATTTTGTATAATGCTCAAAACCAAGTAAAAATTAAGTAGTTAATATATACATGCATAATATATGTACATAAACATACATACATTACATATATACATGTAAAATATTATCACATATTGCACACATAAAATTAAGAGAAAAAATTATAAACACAAATTTATGTGGCTTCCATAATGTTTATAGTGTTCTACTTCATAAATAGGATAGCCTGATAGGAATTCATTTTATCATATGTGCCATAAATTACATCTAAATAATACACATTTCATACATATTAAATATTACACAAATATACATTTTTAAAAGCTATAAATTTACTTGATATTGAACGTTCTTTAGGTTAAAATTAAAGTGGTTTTGATATTTGACAATATACCAATTTGAGATGAAAGTAATCCAACATCTTGTTAAGCGATCAAACATAAATAAGAAATTAAATTTTGTATTAAAATTATGACACATATAAGTATCAAAGTACATTATATACATCCTTCTTCACCTGCAAAATTAAATTTACATTTCTCAGCTAATCTGTTCTGAGAGTACTTGACATAATTTATGCTCCCTGGCATAATTTGTCTAACCTGATTAATCCTACAGTGTTTTTTATTTAGCACTTGTTTCCAAATATTGTAACTATGCTATTACGTGTCCATATCACACAAAGCCTGAATTTCTTTAGAATATAGATGGACCTTTACTCATCTTTTAATCACTATTGCCAAGTAACTTATCTATAGCATAATCCATGAATATTTGTGGAAAGAAAATAACAAATCAAAATGTTAAACTATAATGGCTTACTGAAGTTAAACATTCCAAATATTTGGCTTCATTGTGAAGAATTCCTAGCTGAAGGAATTTGTGAAGTGAAAAGAACTCAGTTTAAAATCTTTATGTTTTTTAATAAGTTTGGAGAAGTCAAGAAATCACAAAGTGACATTTTAGTACATCTACTACCAATATTTATATTTTTGACATCATGATTTCATGTCTTAACAACACAGCTCTTTGTAAGATTAGTCTCATTAAACATATTTCAGTATTCGCTCTTTTTCTTGTATTGAACTGCTCTTTCTCTTGTGGTATTGAACAGGTTAGATGTAGCGATGAAATAAATCAATATAGTAGATGCAAGCTGAACAGAAAAATTGGTAAATTTAAAATCCACTGTCAGGAATTATAGCTTGAAAAGTACAATTTAAGTGACCATTTCAGGAATTAAGATACTTAAGACATAGCCATTACCTTTGAAGACATTAGGGTCTGCTGTTGACATACAGATAAAGAGCTAAATTTGAACATTATTAAAGGTCTGATGTTATTTTTTAAGATAATGTGGTCCTTGAAGGATTCAGAAAAATGGTGTGAGATTTCTTCATGGTGGCACTTAGTTAATACTTTACAGTATGTGGCAAGTATAGAAAAGTAAAAATTCAAAGAACACAGATGATATTTGAAATAAGCCAAAGGTCTCCGTAAACAGAATTGTCCTCAGGGCTTTACCTTTTTTATACATTGTTTTTTCACAAATCCTTTCTCAGGCTCTGCTTTGGGGATAATGTAAACTAAGTGTATGTGTTAAAAAAATATTGGAGGAGAAGATAACTAATTAGTTGCTGGGGTATTAAATTTTTTTCTGGATACACAATACATGATATATATTGATGTGGTACATGAGATGTTTTAATACAGACATGCAAAGCATATAAAACACCTCATGGAGAATAGGTATTCATCCCCTCAATCATTTATCCTTTGTGTTACAAACAATTCAATTATACTCTTATTTCCAAATGCACAATTAAATTATTATTGACTATAGCCACCCTGTTTTGCTATCAAATAGGTCTTATTTATTCTATTTTTTGTACCCACTAACCATCCTCATCTCCCTTCAACCCCAATCCCCCAACTACCCTTCCCAGCCTCCGGTCTATCCTTCTATTCTCCATGTCTATGAGTTCATTTGTTTTGATTTTTAGATTCCATAAATAAAGGAGAACATGCAATGTTTTACAGTGCCTGGCTTATTTTACTTACTGTAATGATCTCCAGTTCTATCTATGTTGTTGTAAATGACAACACTGATGTCTTTTTTATTGGCTGAATACTACTCGATGGTGTATATGTACCACATTATGTTTATCCATTACTCTGTTGATGGACGATTAGGTTGTTTCCAAATGTTGGCTATTGAGAACACTGCTGCAACAAACATGGGAGAACAGATATCTCTTCCACTTAGTAATTTCCTTTCTTCAGGATACACGACTAGCAGTGGGATTGCTCTGTCACATGGTAGCAGTATTTGTAGCTTTTAGGGAATCTCCAAACTGTTCACCACATTGGTTGTACTCATGTACATTCCAACCAACAGTGTACAAATACTCCCTTTGCTCCACATTCTCTTCAGCATTTGTTATTGCCTGTCTTTTGGAAATAAGCCATTTTATTGGCTTTATTGGAATGAGATGATAGCTCATTGTAGTTTTGATTTGCATTTATCTGATGATCAGTGATGTTGAGCACCTTTTCATATGCCTGTTTGCGTTTTGCATGCCTTCTTTTAAGAAATACCTATTCAAATATTTTGCCCATTTTTTCAAATAATTTTATTCAAATCTTTGCCCCAAAGCTAATAATTAGATTATTAGCTTTTTTTCTATGCATTTGTTTGAGCTCCTTATATATTCCAAAAACTCAGAATAACCAAAGGTATCTTAAATAAAGATCTTAAAAATCTAAGAGAAGAAAACTGTCCTTATAGATTTTAAAGTAACTTCCAATAGTAGTTGTACTAATTTGCATTCCCATCAACAGTGTACGATGATTCCCATTTCTTCCCATCCTCCACAACTTGCTATTGCCTGTCTTTTGGAAATAAACCATTTTAACTGGGGTAAGATGATAGCTCATTGTAGTTCTGATTTGCATTTCTCTGATGATCATTTCTCTGATGATGATAACTACCCTTGTCACAAATATAGTTAGCAAATATTTTCTCCCATTCTTCAAGTCCCAGGGGATCTTCAGTCAGCTTATGGTGTATACTGCCTGGCCTGGGACTCAGCCCTCAGGTAGAAGTGGGCTTTCACCTGGCCCAGGGCAGGTCTACAAAGGGCATCCAAAAATCAAATCCTGCAATCAGGGACACCAAGTGCCTGCCCAATGTTCTAACCACTCCCACCCCCATGGCCAAGCTAGTACCTGAAACCACCAAGTCTCTGGATTTCACCCAAGGCCCTCAACATAGTACCTGGCCATTGCTGCTGGTTATTCAGGGACCGGGGTCTCTTCAGTTAGTAGATGATGAATCCTGCCAAGACTAATTTCTTCCCTTCAAGGCAGTGGGTTCTCTTCTGGTCCAGGGTGTGTCTATGTATGTCTATGAGCTACAGCCTGTAAAGGTGGCCTTATGACTCTGACCTGTGTCCTATCCTACTATGACTTAGCTGGTATCCAAGATGCAAGACAAAGTCCTCCCCACTCTTTCACAAGCAGAAGGAACGGGTCTCTTTTGGAACTGCAAGCTGTACAACCTAGGGATAGGAGGGGTGATACCATCACTCCCTTAGCCACCCCAGCTGGTGTCTCTGTAGGTCAGGTGTCCCCCTAGTCCACAGTCTCACAATCTAGTTCAACACCAAACACTAGGACTCCCTTAGGATTTGCATTCCTTGTGGCCTAGACTGTCTTTCAAATTTATGTAGAGCCCCAGCATACTTTCCCCCACAGTGGTGAGGTTTGCAGAAACTCCAGTTCCTACCTATGGAATCAGCAATTCCCTGCTGGTTAGAACTGGTTTAAACATTCCTTCTGTAGGTGAGTGTCAGCTGGGTTTGGTCCCGTTTTCCTTTCTGCTCTAACAGGGTAACACTGAGTTCAATGCCTCACAATTATTGAGCTCTCTCTTCCCCAGCAGCAGAAATGCTCTCCTCACCATGCTTCTGCTGCCAGCAGGTGGGAGAGGGTGGTGTTAGTTATTCAAGGGTATTGTTTCTACCTCTTCAGTGCCTCTTCAAGCAATGCAAAGTTAAAGCCAGGTACTATTTGTGCTCACCCAATTTTTGGTTCTTACGAATAAAATTTTCTCGTGTGTAGATACTTGTTAAATTGGTATCCTTGTTGGGGAGAGGGTATAATTGGTAGAACCTTCTATTTTGCCATCTTGTATCATCTCTTCGCTACCTAATTACTTTTAAATAGCAAATCTAACACACACCTTTACCTAGTCTTTCCAATGATCCCCCAAAAAAGATTTGTATACATGTCAAATAAGAAAGAAGAAAATGTCAACATTTTAGAAATCATAAAACGGCAGGGACAGAGATAACTGACTTAGCAGTAGGGAAGAAGAAAAGTAACTTAATTTGCAACACATGGCATCCTGATATCACCTGAAAGATCTGAGAGATTTCCTGAAATTATTCTCTGAAGACTGTAAAACAAAAATGTCTAGATTGGGGCACAGCAGGTATAGTGGAGAGCAAGGGTATAATACTAAAACTGAGCAACTGAGTGAAAAGTAACACAACAATACTAGGAATTCCAGAATTTTTCTTTACTGAGTTTTTAGAATGCAGACAAGCATGCTAATATTCCCTAGACAAAATACTGAAGGATAGTAAAACAGAAAATATTCAACAGATAGGTTTGAAGATAATGTTGATAGAATCTCTCAGGATAGTAGACAAAGAGGCAAAGATACGGGAAATAGAGAAATGATGAGAACGTTGAAAGTTTAGAAGAGGCAATATCTAATTAATTGTTTAGCAAGTGACAGGTTTTGGCTGTGCCCCCACCCAAATCTCATCTTGAATTATAGTTCCCATAATCCCCACATGGAAAGTACCCAGCGGATGGTAATTGAATCATGGGGCTGTTACTCCTTGCTGTTATTGTGATAGTGAGTGAGTGATCACGAGATCTGATGGTTTTATAAGGAGCTTTTCCCTCTTGGCTCCGCACTTACTCTTCCTGCAGATATTCGAGGACTTGTTTGCTTCCCTTCCTGCGATTACTGTAAATTTCTTGAGGCCTCCCCAGCAATGCTGAATTGTGAGTCAACCAAACTTCTTTCCTATATAAATTACCTAGTCTCGGGTATGTCTTTATTAGTGGCGTGAAAACAAACTAATTCAATAAGTTTCCTGGAAAAATTAATGTCATTGAAACAGAGGTATATTCCCCAATAGGAAATCATTTTAAATCACATACCAGTGGGTGAAGATATAAAATTATTCTACAAGAAGGGGCAAATAACTGGAAATAATAATAACATATCTCACATGTTACAAACCAAAAGTTTTGGAATATAGTTAAAGCCATCTTAAAGAGGAAAACATATCTGTAGAAAGAAGAAAGATTAAGTAAACTCTACAGGCAAGCAAAAGAGCAGCAGGATAAACTAAGGAAAGACAAATCAAAAATAAAAGGCCAGGAGCGGTGGCTCAGGCCTGTAATCCCAGCACTTTGGGGGTGGGGGGTGGGGAGATCACGAGGTCAGGATTTCAAGACTAGCCTGGCCAATATGGTGAAACCCTGCCCCTTCCAAAAATACAAAAATTAACTGAGCATGGTGGTGCGTGCCTGTAACCCTAGCTACTCGGCAGGCTGAAGCAGGAGACTTGCTTGAACTGGGACCTGGGATGTGGAGGTTGTAGTGAGCTGAGATGGCACTACTGTACTCCAGCCTGGGCTACAGACTGAGACTCCATCTCAAAAAATTTTAAAAAAATTAAAAATATAAACAATAAAAAACCAAATTGTGATACTTGAAAGAACAATTAATTAGTCAAACCTTTGTCAGTACAAAATTGGGGGAGGGGGCAGCAGCAGGAGGAAGGACAAAAACAAGTGTTGCTGAAGAAGCTAAATGTAACTACAATCCAGATTTTACAAATAATGAAACAATAAACAACTTAATGCCAATAAATTTGACAGCTACATAAAACATATAATTTTGAAAAATAATACTTTAAAATTCAAAATTTAAAAGTTCTGAAGAAAAATAAGCAAAACTAGGAGTTATGGAAAGGGATGATGGGTACAATGATTCTCATTTTATAATTATATAAATTTTTCTGTATGTGCAAATATATCATTTTAATAAAGTGATATAATTTTAGGAAAATCTTATAGAATAAGTCAAAAGTAGAAGATGTAAGAATTGGAAGAAAATTTAAACATCTTCATATACCATATTTTTATAGGTAAAAACTAGTTAAAATGGTTAATGGCTTGATTAAATTTGTACATTTAGTTAAAATCAGTGGTAATCTTCGTATTTAATACCATATTTTTATGTCAAAAAACTGTAGTAAAAATGTTTAATGCCTTGATTAAATTTGCACATTTAGTTAAAATCAGAGGTGTAACTGCAACAGTATTCTCTCATCTCCCATTCCTATAATCTTTCCACTGTTTCATGATGCTTTATCCTTTATTCAGAATTTCACTTAAACCATTCGATCAGATTCGGAAAAGGGGAAGTAAAATTACATACCTGTTCGCCGAGTTGATGCTCTTTTACCGTACATCATATGACTCAGAGCAAAATTGATGGCTGCTTTTTAATATCACCAGAATGTGGCATAATCAATTGGATATCATGTGAAATGAATGCTACATAGGAAAACTAAAGAGAAACACTTTCTTTGAAACCTTCTAAGGTTTTCTCAATAGCAGTCCTATTCAACAACAGAATAATCATTTACCATTCACTTTGATAGATGTCGCCTCCCCAGTTTACCACATAAATTTGCTAAGATGATTTGCTTAACTGATATTTACATGGTTGTCTGTACATTAAAATGGGAATGTGTGATCTAATCCCTATATCACTTTACAGAAATAAAGCCATTTTCTTCTTGCCACACCACTACCCAGTTATCTGATAGAAGTATGACAGCAATTTGCATGCATAATTAATTAAAATTGAACCTCAATGGCAAGCTACCTTAAAATGTGTCACTTTTATGACCTTACCACAAGGAACACCTATGCAGTATCTCTTCATATTGACTCCTTCACCTGATTAAAAAGGCAACATCAGCACTTCATGGCATCTATTTAATCAGTATGTGCATAGCCTAGATACTCATTATATGAAACCCAGGTTAAAAACTACTTTTCTGGGCTTTTTTTTTTTGCCTCTGCTTTTGTTGTCAGAGTTATTAGAGCTCAATGTGACTAAAAGATGGTAACATTCCTGACTTCTTTCTTTCCCCTCATTTACTCTTTATCGAAGTCAGGAATGAAGAAAAAAGAATAGCCTTGGGTCTCTCTATTGCTTTTGAATCCAGAAGAAAAGGAGGTACTATTTAATAGTATCTTCAAATTTCCAGTAATCTAACCTGTGACCTTTGTCTATTCTCACATTAATTATGTTGGTCATTTGAGTAGAACATTCTAATTTCCACATCCTAGATGACGTTTCTATCCTGGGGATATGCTTCATACCTAAAGCACGTGGAGCAGGGTCTCCTCGGGAAAGAGGGATTAGTTACCAGAAGAAATAGGAAGTTATTCTGGCCAGGCAGGGTGGCTCACACTTATAATTATAGCACTTTGGGTGGCTGAGGTGGCAGATCGCTTGAGCTCAGGAGTCAAAACCAGCCTGGGAAACATGGTGAAATCCTGTCTCCACAAAAATTAAAAAGAAACCCACACACACACAAAAAGCTAGATGTGGTGATATGCACCTGCCATCCCAGCTACTTGGAAGGCTGAGGTGGGAGGATTGCTTGAGTATGAGAAGCAGAGATTGCATTAAGCAGAGATGCCGTCATTCTACCCCAGCCTGAGTGACAGAGCAAGACCTCTGTCTTTAAAAAAAAAAAAAAAAAGAAAGAAATCAGAAATCTATTCTGAAAATGCTAAGTATTTGAGCATGCTAAAAAGTAGACATCCATTGTGATTTCCAATTATTTGTGTGCATGTTTAATTATTGCTAGCCATGCTGATATAGGAATGGGTTTCAGAAATTATCCTGCTACCCAGTGTGCTGACTCACCCCACTGCATGACACAAATGCAAAGTGAGAGGTCATATTGCAATATGAACACATCTTAAGGCTCTTACCATTGAAAATATCTAGATGATGGAAAATAAATTTGCTGAAGAAAAGTATTACTTTTTTTTCCCTATTATCTCTGTAGAAAATAATTATTGCCAATAAACAATTATTTTATAGTAAAAGATTTATTGTCGCATGAAAAGTTCCAGCCAAAGCATAAAATATGCAGCCAAAATATTTAAAATATATTACAGATATATGCAAGGCTGTGAATTAATATAGTATTTTTATTTAGATTTTGCGATTTTTGTGGCATACGTCAGCTACTTAAATTTTATAATTTGTAGTGGTTCATTTTCTCCTCCTAAATAAATATTCACTTCTTCACTTAATTAGAAGTCACTACTTTGTACTCTTGGGTGTTATGTTCAGGTCTCTTAAAACCAGATCTTTTCCCACTGCCTAATCGGAAGGATGACAAAATGACTCTTTTTAAATGTTTTATTTATTTACTTATTTATTTTCAATATGAAAGATTATTCTACTAGAGCAGTGACTTTTCAACTAAGGGTAAGCTTGCTCTCCAGGATACATCTGGAAATGTTTGGAGACATTTTGCTTATCACAACCAAGTGGTATTCTGTGTGCTACTATATCAAAGGTGTAGAAGCCACAGGTGTTGCTAAACATGCTACAGTGAAGAGAAGAGCTCCACACAGCAAATAATTCATCCCCAATTGTCAAGAGTGTTGAGGTTGGGAAGCCCTGCTTTAGAGCAAATAATTTTAGCAAGCCAGATTTAGTCAGGCTGACCTCCTAACTATATCAATGAATGAATTAAATAAAGATCTATCAGCATTGGTGTTTTTTCTCTTTTAAAGACTGTGCTAAAATATGATTGAATTTTATCAAAAGAAAATTTGCAGCTATAAAAACATAATTGAGGAAAGGGAGGAATATCTTAAAAGGAGATACTCATTTTGGTCTGTATATGCCAGCAGGTTTTGGAAATCTTGTCATGTTACTTCAAAACCATAACCAATCTAATTAGTCCTGAATAAATTTTGTTTTTATACTTGAATATGATTGTTTCTGACAATCATATTCTAGCAGGGAAGCTTCTTGCTTCTACCAAACAGCTCACCCTGCTAGTATCTGATCCATGGGTGCTGGTAAGCTGCCAAATTTACCCATAATGCCCTGCCCTACTCAACTCCTCCCAGAATCTTTTGCCTTACTGAGAATAGACTGCTCTCTCAGCCTAACAAAAGGGTTCTACTCTTTTCAAACTTCTCAACAGCTAGGGAATTATTGAAGTTTTTTTTTTTTTTAAACAGATTTTCTCTTTATGCAAGTAGGAGAGTGAATTAAGAGACCAACAAAAGAAGTGTTGAGAACACTAGATCTCAACAAGGCCAATAGTTTAGATGTTAATGATTTGCACCTATTGCAGTGATTACCTGGATGCCAATAAAGTCATTTTGTTAGTTTGTACATCTGCTGGCTTTTCCCTGTGCCGCCACTGCTCACTAAATACAGTTGCACAATTAGAACTAACTGTCTATAACTGAGTCAAGATGATTTAAGCCAGTAAGGATTTTATGAGAATTCTTTCCTACAGGATGTAGAAATAGCTACTTTAGATTTCAGGGTTAAATCACTTTTGTAAGGAAAAAACATCAGGTATTTCCAGTGTCACAAAGGGGAAGATTCTTAATTCAGTTTATGCCAATATTAGTCTTCCTGGAAACTCCTTCTTTCCAGATCTCAGCACCCTGAACATCTGAGGGCTAGAACTGTACATAAAACCCTTTGATAAAGCAGTGACCAGACCGGTAGGCAGGGTGAAACGCCATCTCTACTAAAAATAAAAAAATTAGCCAGGCATGGTGGTGTACACCTGTAATTCCAGCTACTGAGGAGGCTGAGGCAGGAGAATCCCTTGAACCCAAGAGGCAGAGATTGCAGTGAGCTAAGATCACGCCATTGTGCTCCAACCTGTGCAGCAGAGGAAGACTCCATCTAGAAAAAAAAAAAGCAATTAGAAAACTCAAAAAATGTATTAACAAAATTAACAATTCAGTAAATGGATTTAACAGGATCTTACAGCTAAAGTGAAATGAGTTAAATAGAAAATAAGTCAAAATATACTTAAAGGAAGCAGAACTACAAAATATGGAGAGTGGGGAAAAAAGAGGAAGAAAGTATGAGAAGCAAGTGCTTTGTGTGTGTGTGAGAGAGAGACAGAGAGAGAGAGAGAGAGAGAGGGAGACAGAAAGAATAGAGAGAGCAAGAGAGAGCAGTCAGAAGTTACAACTGGAGACCCCAAAAAGAGACAAGACAAAATACCTTTGCAAGAAGAATATTTGAAAGAATAAAGGCAGAGATTTTCCAGGAAATGCTGGAAATATCAACCTGCAGATTTAGGTAACTTAACATACTCTAAACAAAATAAGTGAGGAAATACCTTCACAGTCAGACATACCATAGTGAAATCTAGAACAGAAGAATCAAATAAAAAACTTAAAAGTATAGTAAAATCCTTCAAAGGAGAAACAAACCTAACACCTCAATTCAAACTGTATTTATATATCCAGCTAAAATAACCTTTACGAATAAAGGTAGACCAGGCATAATGGCTCACACCTGTAATCCCAGCATTTTGGGTGGCTGAGGTGGGCAGATCACTTGAGATTGGGAGTTTAAGACTATCCTGGCTAACATGGTAAAACCCCATTTCTACTAAAAATACAAAAAAATTAGCCAGATGTGGTGGCATGCCTGTGGTCCCAGCTACTCGGGAGGCTGCGGCAGGAGAATTGATAGAAGCTGGGAGATGGAGGTTACAATGAGCAGAGATCACATCATTGCACTCCAGCTTGGCAACAAGAAGGAAACTCCCTCTCAAAAAAAAAAAAAAAAAAAAAAGGACAAAGATAAACTTTACTTAATCCAAAAACCATATGCACTCTTCTTAGCTTTTACTTCTGGCTTCTGTTTATCAGGAATCATTTCTATTTATCTTTCTATAAATCCAAATGTTACTATTCTTTGAAGGCCAGACTAGCAGACTGGCTTTAGTCATTCTTCCTAAAAATGAATGGCAGAAATTTTAAAGTGTGATATCCTTAATAAAGCAATTCATATAACAAATTCTGTCACATAGAATTATTTTAAAACATTTGCTATCAAGTAAGCATAAAACAGTTAATATAATCTTTCCATGAACAAAATGTAATTATAGCTCTTTGTTTTTTTTTTGTTTGGTTTTTTTTTTTTTGAGATGAAGTCTCACTGTTGTTGCCCAGTCTGGAGCACAGTGACATGATCTCAGCTCACTGCAACCTCCACCTCCCCAGCTCAAGTGATTATCCTGCCTCAGCCTCTCAGTTAGCTGGGATTACAGGTGCCTGCCATCACACTTGGCTAATTTTTTTTTTTTTGTATTTTTAGTAGAGACAGGGTTTTACCATGTTGGCCATGCTGGTCTTGAACTCCTGACATCAGGTGATCCGCCATCTCGGCCTCCCAAAGTGCTGGGATTACAGGCATGAGCCACCATGGCCAGGCTCTAGCTCTTTGTTTTTAAGTTACACAACTATATCAAAATATTCATTCAAGGCAGATGCAACAATATTCAAGTGGTGTACAATCTGATAATGACATTCAAATTCAATTAGAATTTGGTGTAAATTAACTAACTCATTAGCCCATACAGACCATGGCAGTGTATTCAGTATTTTTAAATAAATTGCATTTGTGTATATGCTAAGGATTCCAAGAATTATTAATTTCAAAATGAATTTAACTGAAACTCTCCTAGATTTCAAATTATAGTGAACAAATGGATATTTCTAAATTACTGATTTCTGAAAGACCCAGGGGAGATGAAAGCCCTGGAGAGAGAGATCAGTCAATCTGTGAGTCTTTACTTCATATATACAGATGAATGAAGTTCCCAGAAGGATTCCACTAAACCTCTCTTTTTCCAAGAAGCAGGGGCCAGAGAGGAAAATAGGCTATTAAACAATATTATAGAAAACAAATCTCAATCTTAATAATGATTTCAGGATTCAAATCCTGATTGGGGAGCATGAAAAGCTTCAGGCCAACTTACACTTGTCATTAATTCTAAGCTAAGGCCAAGGACCTTGGTAATAGAAGTTGTACTTAGTCATGCAACTATAACAGAGTATTTCTATTTTTCTACGAGATAGAGAATGAGGGTTTTTTAAATTATTATTTGACTTTTATTTTCTCTTTCCTCCTTTTGCTTTGTTCCCCATTTCCTACTTAGCTCTTTAGAAATGCAAATATAACCTTTGAACCCACCAGATACTCTTTATAGGGCAAATTCATCTAACTATGAGCTGAGAAGCTCCAGAGCATAACTGCCTCCCACTAGGAGATTCTCTTGAGAAACAACAGTCAACTTACAACCCAAAAATGCTTGCTATGAAATGCTCTCCCATCTGGAGAGTTTCAGCCACTTTTACAACCTAGTTCTGCCCATGAAGGTGCCAGCTCAACCACCTGGTAGATAAAGCACCAAAGCCAGTTATATAAATCCCCCACCTGCTTGTCCCTTCAAGTGTTCATTCCAAGTTCCCTTTTCAAAGTCCTCACTTTCTGCTTCAAAAGCAAAGTGGTAACCTCAAGTCAGGAAGTTTGTACTTCTTCTCTTAAGCTAGCTTTAGAATAAAAAATCACTTTCTTTATAATAGACTTGACTCTTGTTAATTAGACTCTGGAGTGACTGAACCTGCATTTCAGTTACAAGACCAAGAATAAATATTTATTAAATGTAATAAATTATTATCCATGGGTTAACACTTGTTTTAAAAGTATTGTTGTATCTAGGTTCACAAATAAATTTGGAATATACTTTTTCTTTCTTGTACTGTCTTTGTTATCAATATTACACTAGATTCACCCAATAAGTTATGAAGTATTTTTTCTTTTTATACTCCTTGAAATATTTTATGTTTAATTGAAGTTATCTATGTCTCCAATGTTTGTAAATTCATAACTGCAAAACTCTCTAACCATGATGCTCATATGTGTTCAGCACGCACTCTGAATGAAGAGGCCCCCAAACAGGCTTTGTTTATTCACCCAGGTATGGGTGAGCTGAGTCCAAAAAGAAAGTCAGCAGAGGACAGTGGGATAGCAGTTGGCTTCATAGGTTTGGGGTAAGCAGTCGAAAGTTACAGACGTTACAGTTTAGGGTGGATTTCGCAAGCTGGGAGGAGGATGCAGGGTTTGGAGTTACAAGGTTGACCAAGGTCGGTTACAAAGTCCAGTTGCCTTACCAGTTGAGGTGGGAATAAGGAACAGTAGAAGAATGTCTCAAGTTGATTAGGTGCTCAGGGGTTGATCATTCTTCTCCTTTTTGTGGTTTTTCAGTTACTTTACTTTCTAGTTCCAGGAACTTATCTGGAGTGTACATGCAGGTCACAGAGGTTACCATGGCATAGTTCATGGGGCAGTCGGTCGGCCTAAAACACTTTACAATATGTATATTTTTATGACTAAGTTTTTGACTAGAGTCAATATCTGTAATGAAAACTTACATTTAGAATTTCTTTTTCTTGGGTAAGTCATTATCAGTTGTATATGTTCAAGAACATGAATTTTCTTCAAATTTTGATAACTATGAAATAAATGTATTTATGTAATATGTTTTTGTAACTCTCTGTAGCTTTGTTGCCTGTTCCCACCCTAATAACACATATTCATGCCTCTTTGTTATTTGATTATCAATCTTAGATATTTGATTACTTTATGAACCTCTTGAAAGAATCACATTTGGGTTTATTTGATCATCCAAATAGTTTTATTGTTTTCATTTTCAGAATATTTGATACTTGTTTTATTATTTCTTGCCTTATACTTTACACTTGATCATTTTTTATTTTCCTGATTTAAACAATTAACTCATTAACTTTAGGTCTTTTTGATCTTCTACTACAGTTAGAGTTATAAATTTTTCTGATTTTACTGCCTTAATAGTTTTCTCAAATACTTAAATGAGTATCTCCATATTATTCATTTCTAAATGAATAATACCTATAATACTATCTTTTCTAACCTGTTAGTGGTTTCAAACTATATATATATACACATATCATTTTACAGATTTCCAAATATCTAACATGATTTTTTCCTTTGTTGTAGAGGAAATCAAAGTATTTTACCCCAGAATATGTTTAGTTGAAATATTTTGAAATAGAAACAAACAGAAGCAGCCTTGCAAATTAGTCTTTTGTTGAGCAAATTTGCATCTGTAGATAACCTTTATTAATGCAGCCAGGATGTTCATTTCCAGGCATTTCCAAGATCTAGGAAATATTGAGAGTTTGACATCTTTAAATGTCTGAAAGGAAGCATTTACCATCTATTTTTGAGGGCTGCTACCTGTAAGGCTTCAGTCACATAACAAGGGAAACTTTGCCAGCCAAGCCTCCCTGCTTTGGTGCTCCTCTGAGTTTGTATTCTTCCTATAACTCAAGATGGTATGTAAGCATCTGTACATTGTTGGGGATTAGGTCTTCATTTAAAGTTTCCCCTGCATACATTTTAAATAAATTTGTATGGCTTTTTTCTTACTGCCTTGGCAAGTTGATTTTTTAGAGACCCTTCAGAGGGCCAAGGAGAAAGGCCTTCCTTGGTCCTCACAGTTACATTGCCATTCTTTTACTAGAAAAAATATTAGAGGGGAGGAAGATTTGACACAGAAACTGGTCTGTATGACAGATATTATTTTGTTATCGATATTTTCTTTGTGGTCTGATGGAAAGTCAATTTTGGTAAATAATCCGTGTGTGCTCAGGAAGAATGTACATGGTCATATTACTGAGTATGTGTGTGCATATATATAGGAGCACACATAAATTCAGTAGTAAAATATATATATTATAAATATAAAACATATTTTTATATATTTATATATGTACATACATATATATGCATATATATATATATATATAATATTATTCAAGCAAGCATAATAGTTCTGTTGTTCAAATAGTCATTAATCTTGCAGCCCTCAGAATCACAGCAGATCCAGGGACAATAATTACTAATTGTTAGTCTTATATATCATTTACTGGGATAAAGGTTTCCTAGTGTGATTCCATTGTTTTTATCATTGCATTACTACCAGATTCATTTCCTATATTTGGATGCAAATTTACACGGTTCTTATGTATTGAGGTTTAAAAATCTTGTTAGTGTGATATTTCTTTCACTCAATTGTAGAAAGGTTCAACCATGAGGACAATGTAACCTATGAATGATATTCTGAGACCAGAAACCCAAAGTAATGGTAACTGAGAGTGGTGCTCAGGTTCTATGTTTTGGTGATGCTCTCACCTAAGTGAGGACCTTAACAAAAAAAGAGAATTTTTTTAAACAAAATTATGGGAAGCCATTATTTTGGACTGAGCTCATGCACTAGGTTCCAACAGACCACATCAAACAAAAATGGGTTGCTTGTGCTAAATGTGACATAATCAAACTAAGACTTTAAGGAAACACATAGATCCTAGAATAGACCAGGTTTTATTTTTCTTCTTTAAATAGAATATTCCAGCAAGGAGATAACATCTACTCAGTCTTGGTTCCTACTTTTGCAAAACTCACTGTTCTTCTGTTTCCTAGTGGGTTTCAAGAACAAATAAGTACATTTATGATGGCAATAGTGACATCAGTGACTAAAGTTTTGGTCAATCTCTCAAAATTGAGAAAATGATCAAAAGAGGGGAATTGTTTAGAGCAAACTAAATATGGCCTGAGAAGGACTCTCTACTTCTATGTTTGAGTCCTTGTGGATGAAGCGCAACCTAACTTAATAGGTAGACAAGATAAAAAACCCAACTTAGGAGTAAGCACCTGCAACAATAGCTGAGTCTTGGCCAAACCCAGTAGCCATATTTCAACCACTCAAACACTACTGAGTGTTCAAACTGTGTTCAAAAAAGGTAAATGCCATGCGATAACCAATCCAACTGTTTCTGTAGCTCACTTCTGATTTCTGTACGTCACTTCCCTTATTTTGTCTATAAATCTTTTTCCACCATGTGGCTGCACTAAAGTCAGTCTGACTTTGCTGTAGTTTCTTGGGGCTGCCCAATTAGGAAATTGTTCATTGCTTAAACTCCTTTAAATTTAATTTGGCTGAAGTTTTTCTTTTAACAATATCTTTTCCTGTAAATTTACTTTCAGCTTTCATTTCTTTAGGTTTTAAAATTGTGTCTTCCAAGCAGCATATAACAAGATTTTTACTTGTTTTTGTATAACTTGAAAATATATGGTCATTAATTAACATGTTTATTTGTTGATATACATAAATTTATTTTTTTTAGGCTTCTGGTTTTTCACTTTTAGTTTACTGTGCTTTTTATTTTCCTTTTTCATTTTCATTTTTATTATTCTCATTTTCTTCCTTATTCAATTACATTTTATTTTCTCATTCAGTTTCTATTACATTCATTGTTTGCTACACTTTTGTTGTTGTTACTGATAATTTTAATAAGCTTATTTGTCTTAACAGGGTCAAACTTAATCACTAATTTCACCCTCTTGTTTCTGAAACATACAATAGTGAATTTGAAATACAAATTTGTGTAGAGCTTAGACATGTGAGTACAACTTCTTTGAATGGATTTTTTTAATGCAAATTATGGCTAACGCAAATAAATAAATGAATAAATAAATACTTTAAAAACTTTTTTCTTGCTGCTGACAGACTGTTACTAGTGTGCCTTTTTACTTAATGTGTTCTAGCTATGTGTGAGAGCCTTAATTCCCAGACCCAAACTCTTTTATAATTGACAGTAACACAGTCTCCTTCCCTCACAAGACACACACACACACACACACACACACACACACACACACACACACACAGAGCAACCGCAGAGTCTATTCACAATTTTATAACTCAATTCATGATTCAGTTTCATTGCCATGACTTCTAGATACTTCCTGCATCATATTTTCTTGGAACTCATATTTGTATTTCCATTAATTTTTATAATTTAGGTAGTAATTGTATGCATTAGCAGGGAGAATGTTTTCAAGTTATCTAGTATATAACAAATAGAACTAAAAGTGTTTAGTCACTACGATTATGTGTATTGATGATGTTAATCTCAATCCCTATGGTGTTAAATCTGATCAGGGGCTACTCTGTAATCTTTTCTCATGAGCTATCAACAACATTCAAAGGCCTTGACTTTCTTTTGTCCCTTCCTGAAACATTCCTTTCTTCATTTTTATGAAAATGCTCTCTTCTAATTTTTCTTCTCCACTGGTACCTTTTTCTCAGTTTTCCTGTTGTTGTTGTTGCATTTGTCAATGTCACTTCTTTCTCTACATTCTTATCCAAGTTGGTATTCCTTTTCATACTTTAATGTCTTTCGAATGCAGGTAACTACCACATTTACATGTTCGACACATTTCTCTTCAATGAGATCAAACTCCTGCTACTAGTACTTCTCACTTCATTTCATAGATCCTTCTACCCCAGGACGTATTGTCACTACTCAGTTTAGACTTTGCTTTCCTAATAAGTTATATTCCTATCAATGTACTTGATTAAATCAAAGACCTGGGATTCATACATGATTCCCTTTCCACCTCTTCTGTGTTCAGGTAATAAGTATGCCCACATTTATCCATTTGTTCATCTGCATTGCTTCTGAGATCTAAGTACATCATTTAGTCTTTTGTAATTTTGAGAGAAAGTTTTTTTAAAAGCAACATAATTTAAAAATATATTACCTATAAATGTATTATGTCAAAAAATAGCATTATACATAGACATGCATAGGTTAAATAAATGACATGGAAAAGTATAATCTTAGTGATTAGACTTATAGATGATTTCTATTTTCATTTTAGCTTTTAACATAATCATTATAAAATTATAATCAGGAAAATAAGTGAGTAAAATAAATTCAAAACTTTTCTTGATAGCAGATATGCCAAGGATCATTTTCCTTGATAACTTAACCAATCTCACATATGTTCCCTGGCTCAATTGGGTTAACGATTGGGCCCATATAATGAGAAAAAAATCATTTTCACATGTGAATTGAATTTTAAAAGAAGTCTAATCCTAATTTTCAAAATTTGGGTTTAGTAGTGTAGACAAAAAAAGGTTACTTGAAAATCAGGATTGTGACTTATATGTGATTGGCTACATATACGTGACTAAAACATTGGGATTCATGAAAGTGAATGAATTACAAGGTCAGACATGCTTTGTACATTGGTCTGTGCTTCAGTTATGTCACTAAGATTGCATTCTCCATCTGTTAGTGGTTTTATAACATTTATCTATATGTATGCTGTTAAGTTTGAAGGGCCAATGTTGATTCTATTGCCTATAATGGTTTTTTAATGAGATACATTAGTTTCAATTATGATCAATCTAATATATATTTTGGAATGTGTTGCTTTAAAAGACTACTACTAATTCTGTGAAAGTTTACCTCAAAGACTAAAATATATGTCAGCTATGTTAGAAGTGAGCCATATTACAGGGACTTTGTAAGTTTATTAAAAATCAAAAAGCTTGGATACTATGTTATTGATGAAATAATCCACTTAAAGGGGTGAGTTAGTGTGGCAGGATGAAATGCATAAAGACTTTGGCAAAAGACAACCTGAATTTTAATCTTACCAGATAGTGTCCGTGTAACCTTAAGCAGTTTACTAAACCTCTCTGTGCTATCTATACAACTTGGAAAATCTTACTTTGCAGGATTGTTGTAAGAATCAAAGAAAATTCATATAAAATGCCTAGGTTAAAGTAATTTATACCTTCCTGACTACTGCTGACTTGTAAACTTAAATGATATGATATCTGCAGGTCTGCTGCTCCAAAATCACCTACCACATTGTTAGATGAGCATTGTGGTTGGTTAGTCAACCTCATTGGCTATGTTGACTGACTCTCTTGGTGGTTCTATTACTGTTGTTCAGATGAAGATTGTATTGGATTTTTGAAAGAGGAAAAACAGAATTACACATATAAACACACTCAACCCAGTTAATCAGGTGAAAGCCCAGTGTAATCAGGGGGAAACTTGTGTGTACTCAGGATTCTTTCTACAAATCCTTCACTATTATGTGGAGGTATATAACCTTGTCTCTGCTCATAAAGATAATACCAAGCATGCCCTCTAGAGCAACCTGACTTGGCCTTGTTAGCCTATCTGTCTCATACCTGCTGCCTTCTCCTAAAACAGAAGAATCAGTCTTTTTCTGTTTCCCAAAGCAACACCTATTTTTTCATTGGCATTGCAATCATTTTTCCTTCACGACCTTTAATGCTCTCATTTTCTTATTTATAATTGCCATTATAATCACTCCCCCAAAAAACTATGATCCCAGAAAGCAATACATCTAGCCAAAATGATAGTGATAATTTTTTTATATCCTTTACAAGAATCTAAATACCTTTGTGATTTTAGAAGAAACAAATTATTCCACCCCACCCTAAATTACAAGCTTCTTCAATTCTTTTTGTAAAGATGACAATTTATAAAGGGATTATCTACAGTGATTGTAATCACTCAGGAGATAGCAAAATGTCATAATTATTATAATGTGTTGGGGGTAACCAGGCTGGAAGGGGGCGGTGAGAGGGGACTATGTGCAAATCTAATAGCAAAACATGTAAATACTTCACTAAAATACGCTGCTCAATTAACAACTAATAATGGGGTAATAAGTAAAGTGAATGCCATTTTAAATACCTTGGGCTTCTCATTTGTGATATAAATGGCACATTGCAGATGGCCCAGAGAACAGTAACAATTCTTCTTGACAGCTTCAGCCACTCTCTGAATGATCAAGCTAAACAAGTAGATCAGCACAAAAATCTGCATTGAAAGCACATGAAGCAGAATCTGAAACAATTATTGATCAGGGAAATATTTCATCATAGTTATTTCGACGTACTTCACAGTATTTGAGAACGTAAATTACTCCATTTTGTTATGAAATTATACAATCCGGTCAATAATATATACAGATTTCTCATTTGTTGGTAAAACCTTAAACATAATGGGAAATTTTTTAATGGAACCAGAAGAGGCATTTAAATGGTAAATGTCATTTTGGTTATTCCCCTGCTACAGGATTGATGGAAGTTAATTTACATAGATCATTATTGATTCTAGTTCCACAAAATGGGAATGAAAAAATTATATCTGACATATTTTAAAGTCCACAAAATGCCAATATTTTTTCTCCCCTATATAACTTTAATCTGTTGAAATGCAAGAATGTTTTGTTTTAGTCTATACTAGACACTTCAAATTAAGTTATAATCAATATTATTGCGTAACAATCCAGGGTAAAAATGTATTTTCAAGCCACAACTTAGGACTGACTAATAATAACAATATGGATTATATTAATATTCTGCCCCAAGCAATACATAAACAATTTATTGGAGTTCTTTGGAAATTCCCCACAGCACTGTCTAGAGGTAATCATTATTTATATTTTTATTATATATTCTTCCAGAGCTTTCGCTATGCTGTATTAGGTTGTCAAGCATTTTATACAATGTATCCTACTGCATTTATTATTTAAATTTGTTTATAGCAGTCATCTTAAAACTCAATATGCATACATAGTAACAAAATAATAAATCTATTTAAAAACCTATTAAAAGAGCAAATCTCTTTGACCTTTACACCTGCTCACCTACTCATTCTCATCCATCCCAAAGATTCTGATTTACAGAATTAAGCTGGAGTCTAGAAATATAAATTTTAAAAATAAAACAATATAGCTCTGAGGAAAGCAGATTGTAGTATTAAAAAACACAGTCCTATAATTTCTTTTTTGTGCTAATCTTATGAGGACAGTACTCAAGATTAACCTAGTTTGTGATGATACTTTGTTAAGAGATTCATCTTTTTCATAATTTGAAAGAATCTCAATGACAGAAACTATCTATTTGATAGAATTTTCAGAGGAAATCAGCATTATTTGGAGACTTTTGAAGGGAATGAATAATTTACTAACTTTTCCATTCCTTCTATAATTAGATTGTATCCAGGTTTTCTACCTTACCTTAGACAATTTTTATAGGTAATAGTTTTCTAAGAAATTATAAAATGTATTTGTGTTTGTGAAATGGAAGGCCTTACATTCAATTAGAACAGCTCCAGCTTTTATCTATGTCTCAGCTCCTTCCTTTTGTTTATTCCTTTCTATGCTAAGCTTCTTCAATTTCATACTTAATTTTTATTTGACATTTATTTTACAGGTTATTATCTCCTAGGCATAGGCATAGTTTAACTCTGTTTTGATTTACATCTACTTTGCTGTCTTTCAATAATGCCTTTTTTCTTTTTCTTTCTTTCTTTTTTTTTTTTTAAACAAAGTCTCATTCTGTCACCAGGCTGGAGTGCAGTGGTGTTATCTCGGCTCACTGCAACCTCTGCCTCCTGGATTCAAGCAATTCTTGTGCCTCAGCCTCCCGAGACGCTGGGACAGGCAGGTACCACCATATCTAGCTAATTTTTGTATTTTTAGTAGAGATGGAGTTTCACCATTTTGGACAGGATGGTCTCGATCTAACTGCAGGAAAGCCTGTTAGATTAAAACTGAGCTTTCAAGGCCATTTATGTTCATTGAATGTGTTGCGTTTGAATTTGAAGCAATCTCCTCAAGATCTAACTAAAACACCAATAATCTATTTACAAGGGAAAGGCTATAATTTAAGAAGATTTTATTACAACATTGAATTTCTTTTTCACAAAAAGAAGAAATTTAAAATTGTTTGAACACGTACTATATGCCTAGCATGGTATAAGGTGCTTTACATATGTGTTTTGAATGTAAGTTTCAACACTAATCTAAGAGAAAGTCAAATTGCTACTAGTCTGCAAATGAAACCAAGGCTGAGAATAACCATATAACTTTCCCAAGGCAATGTAACTTATGTCTGATAAACCCCAGAACTCTTATTATTCCTCACAAAGAAATAAGCAAACCACATGGACGTGCCTGGGCCTTAAGAGTTAAATCCTCTATTTGAAGAGATTTTTTTTTTTCTTTTTTGAGATGGAGTCTCACTGTGTCACCCAGGCTGGAGTGCAGTGGCGCGATCTCAGCTTACCACAACCTCCACCTCCCACCTCCCAGGTTCAAGCGATTCTTCTGCCTCAATCTACCAAGTAGCTGGAATTACAGGCTTACGCCACCACACCTGGCTAATTTTTGTATTTTTAGTGGAGACGGGGTTTCACCATGTTGGCCAGGCTGGTCTTGAACTCCTGACCTCATGATCTGCTGGCGTTGGCCTCTCAAAGTACTGGGATTACAGGCGTGAGCCACTATGCCTGGCCTGAGATTTATGTCTTAAACATGAAAACCAATTATATGAGCCATAAGTAGTTTTAATATTACACTATATTCTTACCTTAAATAAGTTGATATGCACGTAGAAAAGTCACTCACTGCATATCAAAATAACATGCCATTATAAATTTTAAGCAGATGTATAAAGATAATATCCATTTATCTAAAATCAAAATAAGTCATTCATGTCAGTTTTTTTTTTTTTGAGATGGAGTTTCGTTCTTGTTACCCAGGCTGGAGTGCAATGGCGCGATCTCGGCTCACCGCAACCTCCGTCTCCTGGGTTCAAGCAATTCTCCTGCCTCAGCCTCCCGAGTAGCTGGACTACAGGCGTGCGCCACCATGCCCAGCTAATTTTTGTATTTTTAGTAGAGACGGGGTTTCACCATGTTGACCAGGATGGTCTCGATCTCTTGACCTCGTCATCCACTCGCCTCGGCCTCCCAAAGTGCTGGGATTACAAGCATGAGCCACCACGCCCGGCCGTCAGTTGTTTTTCATGTACATTCTACTTAAACCTGACATGCTGATGATTAGATGTCAAGATCCTAATATTGACCTTTTAAAAAACCGTAAGTACCTCTGGGACAAACCAACTATCTCCATGAGTTTTCATACAGAGTATTGACCATAAATACATGTGTCTTCACAGTTGAGACTATTTAAGGCTTTTTCCCTCAATTAAATTAAAAATAATACATTATCATGTATTTGGCGGTAACATTGCTCCAAAATTTCAAATTATATTAAAAATGTGGTTTTGTATAAAAAGGATTACTTTGCATTAATATTCTTTTAAACTTGAAAGACATGCGATCTCTTCAAAACAGCACAATTTAGGTTTTAAAAATTCTTTTTAATCTTCCATAGTTCTGTGAATCAATATTTGTAAACTTAGCATAGTGCAAGAAAACTCAGTGTTTAAAAAGAAAATTAATAACGTTGATGGTATTCTGTAGTTGTGTCCATATCTTCAACTAAAACAAAATCATTAAAATTTTGATTTAATGTATGAATACAATCTTCCAAAGAGTATACATATCTGTTGAAGGAACTACTTAAAACAGTCTCTTCAGAAAATAATTCTAGTTTGTTTTCGCTTTCTTTTTTTTCACAATTTTAGTAAAAATTTAATGTAATTCTTGGATTTGCTGAGAAAAATGTATTAGAAGGTTAAAGCATTTCTTATTTCTTGAGGAATAAAAATATTGGAGGCCAGTATTTTCATAGTAAGAATTCATTTCTCCAAAATAAAGAAAATTAGGCCCACGTGGTAGCAGGCACCTGTGGTCCCAGCTAATTGTGAGGCTGAGGTGGGAGGGTGGCTTGAGCACAGGAGGTCAGGGATGTAGTGAGCTGTGATTGTGCCACTACATTCCAGCCTGGGTGACTGAGCAAAACTTGTCTCAAAACAAAAAACTAAAATATTGGTAGTATGTTCATTCACAAATTATTTCAGTAATCCAACAATTGCATTACACATTAAGCACAATGAATTTAATGATATTTAATTAAATGTGTGGAAGAAGGGTTAAAATTATCATAGATATGATCTATGGTTGCAAGTAAGAAAACTCCATTATTTTCAATTTATTATAAATAAATTACCATATTTAAATGATTCTACTACCACATCAACTGTAAAGTGGATATCTCTTGCATGATGCTAAAATGTGAAAACCTAAGCACCTTGCAAATGATGTACGATGTTAATAATTTGTAGACTGTATTAGATCTAAAACCAAAACTCACCTAGGTTTTTGGTATCCTCTTATTTTACTTAATATTATACTACAACAGACCAGGCACAATGGCTCATGCCTGTGATCCCAGCACTTTGGGAGGCTGAGGCGGGTGGATACTTGAGGTCAGGAGTTTGATGCCAGCTTGGCCAACATGGTCAAACCCCATCTCTACTAAAAATACAAAAATTAGCTGGATGTGTTAGTGCACGCCTGTAATGCCAGCTACTCAGGAGGCAGAGGCATGAGAAAAGTACAGCTTGAACCCAGGAGGCAGAGGTCTGATTGGTGTATACAAATCAAAACCCATTTTTTTGTTGTGTATATGAGACACAACTGAAATTAAAGTGATTCAGAATAGCTAAAAATAAAGGGATACAAAAGCATACTAAGAAAATGCAATAAAAAGAAAGTGAGGATAAGTTTTCTGATGTTAAGCGCGGTAGTCTTTAATCAAATGAGCATTATATAATTCAAAGAAAGTAGGAATACCATTATTCGCAAATAAAAATTTGAAATTTCATCAAATTTGAATTTCAGGCAACCAATGAATATTTTAATCTATTAATACCCAAGCATCATTTGCATCAACATACAAAAATTAGTGACTTCAGTTAAATTGAAATTTAACTGGGATTCATTTTTTTATGTGACAACCCTACTTTTTTCTCACTAAGTAACAATTATCCTGAGCAGACAAAATCTGTGGAATGTAATCGTAAAGCAACTTTATTTTTGTCTCTCACTGTAAATCTGCTGTTTTCTACCAGGTGTTACTCCTTGTCAAGAGCATTTCTAACTTCTCCAGGGTTGTAGCATAGGGAAGAAGGATATCTAAGGAGAGAAGAAAGTTCTGACTTGATACATAGTGTTGTGGTTATTCAGAATACCGATCTTCTTGCAGTATGTTAAAAACTCACCATTTCCTTTCATATTTATTTCATGGTTGCTTTGGAGATCCTCTTGCCATCTCTGGGGATGTCTGCCTTGCAGTATTGTTACAGGTGAAGGCACCTCACTTTTTGCTGGATGTACCCCTTTGTAGCTTTATAGCAATACAACACTATCTTTGGGTTAGCTCTGCTGATTTTGCCTTGTTGCTATAGGTGGTCATTTTGGATGGTACTCCATATAACCTTTTGTGCAAGTCTGATGTCTGTTCACAAGAGACACTCCTACATTCTTTGCTCCTGTTAAGTTTGGAAAGCTAGCCCCTGCTACCACCTCTCTTTCCTCAACCATCAAAGTAACTCTTCAGCCCACTTGCAGACCTTTGGATTTTCTAGGGAGAAACAGATACCATCTTCTCTGTTTCTGTCTTCCCTGTCTTATGTTGCAAGGAACACATAATATGCTTTCTGAAGCCATAAGCTTCTAATTTTGCAGAATTCTTCTCTTGTATTTTGCCTGTTAAAATATATTTGAAACATATGTAACATTTTAAAAAACCCATACAAAACACTTAAAATATATATTTTAGTAAATTAGAAGAAACAAAATGATACAACCTCAAATCACAAACTTGAAGGTGTATAATTAATAGCTGACAATATGATTTTATAATGTGACTCATTATTTCCAATCTTTTGAATGAAAGACATGCAAAAGATCAAAGCATTCATTACAAAGTCTCAGCTTTCAAGTGTTGTTTTCTTGGGAGTAAAAATGAGGTAAAGTGCTATGGGCTATGTTGTAAATTATTTTATTATGAGTATTATACGTATTTCTTACAGCAATATAAAAATACAAGAAATACACAAATATATACATGTACATACAAATATATACATATATACATATCGCAAAGAAAACAATATAACAGTATTTCATATGTATACTTATATACATCCCCAGAGATGGCAATCCAAAGGTCTGGAAATGTATATATATTTGCATATATTTGTACATTTCTTTTATACATATGTATGTATATTTATTGTATTTTTATATTGTTATAAGAAATATATGATATTCATAATTTATTCATAATAAAAAATATACATATATGTAAAAAATATGGATAAGCAAAGCAGGGAAACAAAAATACACATACCCTCACCAGAGATAACTACAAGTAACATTTTAGCTTATATATTTCTATTATTTTTCTAGGTACAATTGTATATACATTTTTATACAAAGATACACATATAGAATATGTATTACAGCCTGCACTTTTGACACTAAATTATATAGCTTATTTTCCCTTCCATTAAATATTTTTTCATCACATTAATATTTCAATATATAGCATCCTAAAATGTATTTGCTCATTTTCCTTTTGGGGGACATATTACAAATAATTCTATAATATATATACCTTTATATGTAAATTTATCATGCAGTTAATCTGGTGGTATACCAGTGTCCAATGTTCAGAAGTTTTAAAACTTCTGACATATATTGCCAAATGGTCTTCCATAAGGATTATGCATAATTGCACTATTCATCAGCAATTTATCAAAGTATATCTTTTGCTGCACTACTACCAATATTTGATATGCCCATAAATAAAAATATTGTTCGTTTAATTTATTAAAATAACTCTGGCTAAACATTTTTAAAACTGTGTTCAGTGGCACTGGTCTACAAAATTGACCTCATGTTTGCTTATAAAAGTTTGGGAAGTGCCCAGTATAACAAAGTGTTTTTTTCCTACCAGGGTTGGCAGAGCTTTTAATAGAATTAACATGCTGAAATAGATCATGGCTCATCAAAGGAGGGCTATTGCATCTGCAATCCTAGTAGCCACTAAACTCCTTTATCTCAAAACCATAATTAACACTTAGGTGAAAGCCTTAGAAACACACACAAAATAATGCTATTTTTAATTATTATTAAATATTAGGTTTCATATTCTTAACAGGCTTCTTTCTGATAATCATGTTTTCCATAATGGCACTTTGTGATTTTCTTAATATTCAAGTTGAAAAACCATATTTTGGGGATGAAAGTTGCCTGTCAAGGTATTCATTACTGATCGTTTTTCAAGCTCTCTTTCCATTAGCCTTGTTTTTCATTTTTCTTTTTCTTTCTTTCTTTTTTTCTTTTTAACAATTGCCTGCATTTTCAGAGTAGCTGGAGATCAGTTTGGTTGTAGAGAAAATTGGGGAAGAAAACCTAGGTTTTGCTAATTTATATGTTATTTGTACGTTTGGTTTTTGACGGGCTCTATCATCCATGTTTGGCTTTAGTAAATATCAATTTGACTGTAAAGTATTTCTTGAGAATATTCCCAGAAACTTTATTTTTAGGTAATTGTAACTATAAGAAAAACATACGTTTGCTTTTTGAAAATACCTTTACTATCTTTCAAATCTGCAGTTTTTTCTCACTGATGAAACTAAAGGACCTGGGCATTATTCAAAAAACAATTTACTATTATCTAAAATACTCTTAGAGAACATTGAGCAATCATCTGGACACTCCCAGGATTTCAGTCTGGCTATAAAATTAAGATACACACTTAATGATGTTGTTTTTGGAATGCTTTTTAAAGTTGCACATTATAAAGAGTATGCAAGATAAAAGTTAAAAAATTATAAAGTCCTGCTCTTTAACAAATGGTTGAACTTACAAGTTTGACCAAACTAGATATGAAACTCAAGTACCACTTCTTGAAGAAATAATACTTCTTCATACTCGATCTAGAAACAGGGCGAGACAGATGGAAACCATGCAGGTTGAATGCAAAAAGGTATCAGCATCCTTTTTTTTTTTTTTCTTCCTTGAGATGGAGTCTATCTTTGTCACCCAGGCTGGAGTTCTTAGGTGCAATCTCGGCTCACTGAAACTACTGCCTCCCGGATTCAAGCAAGTCACCTGCTTCAGCATCCTGAGTAGCTGAGATTACAGGCATGGGTCACCATGCCTGGCTAATTTTGGCATTTTTAGTAGGGACAGGGTTTTACCATGTTGGCCAGGCTGGTCTCAAACTCCTGACCCCACGTGACCCACCTGCCTCAGCCTCACAAAGTGCTGAGATTACAGGTGTGAGCCACCGTGCCTAGCCATATCAGTGTCCTTTTAAGATAAAAAGTACCAAAAAAACACTACTGTCTAATCATCATCCAATACCCCTCTAACAGCAGTTAGGTTTATGTCTCCTGAGGGGGGAAATAATACAGGAGTTATTAAGAAATTATATTAGGCAGCTAGAAAGGGTGAAAGTTCTCTGTGGAATTTTTCTTTTAATAAAAATAAAACCCCAAAACCATTTTTTTCTTTAGCAGAAAGTAGCCTGAGAAGTCAAGCAAAGATATGTAAACTAGAAGCTTTTATATGTAAATCCTGGCAGCTGTACCTGGAATCCAGCTACATTCAATATGGCATCTCCCACCCTCTTTTCCTTGTCACCACCACATGTGACAGCTGTCATTGCAGCCTCCAGGTAAAGCCACATGAGCAGGACAACAATGGTGGCCAGCAAGGTGGCTACATTTGCATATTAAAGGGCTAGGGTGGGAAGGCCAGTTATTCTGTGGGCTACCTGAATAACACAGGTCAAACTAATACCCTGGGTCCTATGCAGATCAGACAATGCCTCCTCCAGCCTTCGAATATAACTGACTGCTTTTCCACCACATGTGGGGTTTTCAGTTCGGAGCCCTCCTCTCTCTGTACAGGGGAGCTGTTTTCTTCTTTCTTGCCTATTAAACTTTCCACTCCTTAAACCACTCCACGTGTCTGTGTCGCTAATTTTCTTGGCGTAAGACCAGGGACCCCGTGTGTTTCTCCAGATGATGAAGCCGTATTACTATCTTCTTTTCTTTGTCTTTAAGTGGCTCAATTATTTAGCCATTTTGTCCAAATTTTCTGTTCTTTTTTCTTTCAGGTCTTTATATCAAAGCATTCTGGTATCATTTTTTCTACTATATAGTGTCCTTTCTGTATGTAATTTTAAGTATTTTTTCTTTGTTTAAATTTTGGTAACTTTTTTTGAATATATATTAGATTATTTGTTCTGTTTCATTGAATTTGCTTTTTTCCTTGGGAATACTTGATAATATATATGTTCAATCCACTTTATTCTCTTCATCTGTCATTTTTTCTCTTTTTTTTTTCACTTTGCTGTCTTAAGACATTCACTCCTATGATGATTTCTTTTTTCAGTTTAGTGTTCATTTCTACAACGAATATTTTATTTCTTGTCTTTCTTGAGTTCTGTTACCTTAACCAAGAATTTTTCTAATTAAGATTTGTATTATCATTTAACATTTTAGATTACTTAATATCTTTTAGCTTGTTTTGAAACATTAGGTTAGAAATTTAACTGTTTTATGTGCATACATTTGTTTTGTGATTTGTTGTGTCTGTAGAGACAATATTCTGCTCCTTGACCTTTATTTTCTTATAATAACTTTGTGTGAAAATCGGTCCTAATCCTTTTAAGTATCTCATTTATACATGAAATTCATTTTCTGAAATTTTAGAAGGTTAAAATAGATATTCTTGCTTTTCTAGTCTAGCACTACCTCTTTTTGGTTCTATGATTAGTTTAGAAATATTCCTTGAAATTCTGCAATCTGGTATTATTCCCTTTCTCTTATCTCTATATTCTTTGTTTTATAAGTTTTTTATATCTGTTTTCTAATGTTTCCCCATCTTGCTAATTTATACTGCTCTTAACAACTTCTCCCCAATAAATAAGATATCCTTCTATTTAGTTTTGAAACCCCAAAGGGCCTAGACTACTGCAGATCCTTCAGATTTTATTCTGGACCAATTACATTGACCCGTACATTAAAATATGTAGAAACTGCTGCCTAGGTTTACATGCTTTTCTGAAATTGTCCCTAAGAACTGTGCTTCCTAAGAACTTCTTTTTGCTGTCTGGGGGATTCTGAACTTCTGGGGTTCCTCAAATGCACCATTGATTCCCTGAGATCACATGGGTACAAGCTGTCAGTGCTTTCTTCCAATTCACTCACAGTTTCTAATGTGGGGGAAAAATTGTCACTTGAATGTTCTGTTTTAAGATGTGATCTATAAGTTTTAGGTGTTGTTATTAGGGAAATCTGTCTTTCTTATAGAGAAGATTTGGAAAATTTCAAAATATTCTACAGTCATCACCACTTTTACAAGATGTACTTGACATATTGATTTTTTAATGAACTCTGTTCCTTTTAATGCTTTTTAGATATTGTGTCCATCTTGTCCAGTTTTCAGAGTTACATATGGGGAGCCTGATGCCATTTTTCCTCTGTCTTAAACACTTCTGTTTGTCCGCTTCTTTGTTTTTGCCTGTAAAATTTAGATTTTTTTTTTTTTGCCTTAAAGTAAAAATCTCACTTAACTTTCATCTAAATGTACTCAGTCTCTTTTAATTCATAGTGCCAACTATTCATTGAATCTCTTTTCCCACAATCCTCTCAGGCAAAATTAAGTTCCATGTATTTAAGAAGAACCTAATAGAATAGACAATAGCCAATAGAACTTATATTAACTCCCAATACTGCAGAGATATAAAACATCTGTATGAGTGACAAAAATATAAATCATTAGAATGTCTTAGATTCTTTCTTTTGCCATTCTGCATAAAGCTTGTGTTCATCAATTATTCTTTATTGCTTCTGTTTTTATCTGCTCTCTTCTCTAATGATGCAGTTCATTTTATACATATACTGCATCACCTGGCTCTTTTAGTTTCTTATCTCTTCCTTCATCTTCATTTTCATTTAAACCTATGAAAAATATCTTGATCTGTTCTTTTAATGCAGTGTTTATTACTGTTTTTTTTTTCAGTAACCGATGTGTTACTTATTCTCTTCTTCACATTTTTTATTCAGCAATAATCTTTCTTAATTAATATTGTTTACAGTTTGGTCTTTCTCTTATTGCATTTATGACTTGGATTATTTTTATGCTTTTAAGTTTTTTCTTTCTTATTATATGTCTCTTTCAAATGAGGCCATTTGCTCTGAATACTTTCCTCTTCTTTATTTAGTGAACTTAACAAATCCTTGTTATTCCTGGTCTAATTGTTTATTTGTTAAAGATAGTTTATTTGGGAACTAAGATAGCTTTAGTCAAATACTATATAATTACCTGTTTAAAGTATTAAAATCTGTACAAAAGAAAACTAGACATTTTCTTAATTTTGCCAGTTCAGAAGGTTTATTTACATGAAAAAATACAAAGTAAGTTGAAATTGTATGGTAAAGTATTTCACTGTCAAGGCTAAAGATTTTTCTTCTCAACTTTTATCATTGTCCTGTTTGTATGGCTATGATTAACTGGGACATGACCCCACCTTCCCTAATTGTCAGAACTGCTCTCATCTGGAGCTTGCTGTAGCTCCATTTCCTTAAAATATTTTCTAATCCAGGCATAGGCTGGGCATGACCACACAACATTTGATGCACTTCCTTGTCATACACATAGGATTGTACTTAGCTCCAGCAATTGCCTCATGACCTCCCCACCCACAGTCCTTGTTATATTCAAAAGCATTTGGTAGCCTGAGCTGGAGAACAAGCCAGGCACCTGAGTAAAATACTAATTATCCAAAGTAGCTGCTAATACAGGAAGATTCGGTGCTAGGAAGAATAGCTTTAATACTAACCTTTGTGTGGCAGTCAAGTTTAACAAGGGCTAGATTTCCCTCTGCAGCTGGCTTCCTATCCTTTAAGGCAATACCTTGCCTTTTGCTTAACATACCAGTTTAGACAACTCTTACATGAAAATCAGCATGTGCTACCTTCCAGGGAATTTCCTGAAATAATCTAAGACTTATTAGGTATTGGTACACCGTAATTTTTAAAAGCTCAAATTATAAATCCTGGCTATATGGTAGATTCTAGAAGTATTTGTTTTTGATTTTGTTTGTTTTTCAAAGCTGATGTCCAGGTCTCATACCATACTAATTGAAATGTCTATGGGACTGTTATTTTTAAAATCTCCCCCAGGTGATTCCAATGTGTAGCCAAGGCTAGGAATCACTGCTATGAGCCTACATTTGTGTCCTTACTTCAACACTGACAAGCTGTATAACCAATCAGTATCCTTTGGATTATCTACAGAAAGGGATAGTAAGAGCACATAATTCATGTTAAGAATGATAGACAGGTTAATATACCTCTAGCAGTCTCTGTGTGTGGGAAATTAGGGCTACAGTATATGGAAGGCTAGTTATATTTCTCTTGAGAAGAATCTATTTTACTGAATTAGGTTATTAATGTGTTTTTATTTAATGGCTATAATGTATGGTTATTAATTTTAATGTCATCCTTACCTTTCAAGGAAAAAGTTGCTTTCAGATTATTAAAATATGTCTATTTTATAGTGGCTGTCTTAAAACACAGTCTGTGTGGGATTTTGGGATGGGGCAAATGATCCAAAAAATATGTAAGTAAATAAAGTATGGTTCTTACATTCAAGAATTTTAGAGTCTAGCTGAGTAACAAGAAAAGAAAAATAATCCAATATAATGTATTGTGATGACTGCAAAGATAAAGGGAGATGCATAACACAGTACACCCAAATCAGATTCCATGTTTGTATGTTATGAGATGGTTGAGAAGGAAAGAAAGTACGTGTGGGACATCAACAAAGTCTCGGAATAAAGAGCATAATATGGAGAGCACTGAAGAAGACGAAAGACATGAAATCCAGGTGTAACTCAGAAGCTTTCTGGATTACTTTCCTCACATTTAAAACTGGAAATATAAAAATTGGCCCATATAACTTTTCAAGAATACTTTGTGAAAAACATCATGTGTGTAAAAATAGATTGGAAATTATAAGCTGCTATAGAAATATATACTACTAATGTTATCTATAGCTTTATATTTTCTTTAAACATTATGGTACAACATGTTTCATAGAACAAAATATGGAAAACATTTTAAAAAACATGGCAATCAAATCTAACAGGGAGAATGCATTTTATTTCAGTGAAGGCTAATTACCAAATTAAGACATAAATATCTTGGCTCCAGTTTTCAAAATGCAGTCAAATTCTTTTTTTTTTTTTTATAATTGATCAGATGATATTTATTATCATATCCCACATATTTTCTAAAAGGAAAAAATCACTGCTTTTCCAGTCTCCAGGAAGAAAGGGGACCAGAGAAGAATTATTACTGTTCTCTCTTTTCTGCTCATCTGATCCTCTTACAGAGGAAATCTGAACTGACACAAGTGACTGACAAACTGAAAAGATGAAACAAAGATACTCTCTTGAGTTTTTTCATAATTTATCTTTTTTTTTTTTTAACCTCCTCTCCTTCACATGCCATCAAGTCTCTGTAATAGCCTTAGGCTGGAAAAGTAAGCAAGTTTGCATGGTACTCTGCCTTGGGCTTTAGAATCATAATTTTGCCTGATTATTGTTGTATCCTTAATTATAAATCATAAGCAAAACCAGCTTACAGTAGTTACTTTAGGCATAATTGTTGTAGTAAGAGATAACATCAGTAATCAGTGGTTGACAACAACGAATGTTTCTTTCTCTTTTTTCAAAAGTTGTGACTATTTGCCTCTGCTTGGCTCAGCTGTATTTTCATTTTGAAGCCAGGCTGAGTAGCTCCAATCTGTGACTGCTATTCTCATGCCAGTGGTCAAGAATGGAAAAGAGTCTAACCTAAGCAAACAAGCATCCTTAAGCTTCTACTTGGTCATGGAAAGCATAATATGATCTTATATTCCATTGAACAAAGCATATCCTTTAGACAAGTCCAAAGACAATGAAGCTGGTATGTATACTTCACTTAAATGATGCATGTGCAAGTCACATGACAGTGGACAGCGAGGCATGATTCTAGTACAGGGAGGGGGCGAATAATGTAGGAAAATGTTCCAATTTCATCCTGGCCATGTGGCATTTGCTCCAATATTAGATTTAAAATCTTATCTGGAATGTAAGTGAGGGCCACCTGAATTAAAGTAAATAGGATAACTCCTGAGAATAAAATTTTTAAATATTATTTATTAACAAATAAACATCATATATGTTTATTGTGTTCTACATACGAGTTTTAAACTTATAGATTGTTAAATAGCTACATTGAGCTAGTTAACATGCATTTCTTTACATACTTATAATTTTTTTGTGGTGAGAACACCAAAAATCTCTCTCAGCAATTTTTAAGAAAACAATACATTGTCATTAACTATAGTTGCCATAGTGTTCAATAGATCTTTTTAAATTATTTCTATTATTAAACTAAAGTTTTGTTTCCTTTGACCAACCTATCCTCAATGCCTCACTCTCACCCCTCAGTTGTAGGCAACCACCATTTAACTCTCCACATGTCCATGCTCAACTTTTTAGATCATTCATTATTTGTCTTTTTGTGCCTGGCTTACTTCACTTAATATAATGTTCTCCTGGTTCATCCATGTTGTCACAAATGAGAGAATTTTCTTCTGTTTTAGGGCTGAATAGTATTCCATTGTGTGTATATAACATATTTGCTTTATCCATTCATCACTGATGGACACATAGGTTGACTCCAGATCTTAGCTATTGTGAATGATGCTGCAATTAACATGGGAGTAGAGGTATCTCTTTGACACACTGATTTCATTTCTTTTAGATATATACCCAGTAGTGGGATTTCTGCATCATATAGTAGTTCTATTTTTAATATTTTGAGGATTCTCCACACTGTTTTTCACAATGGTGGTACTAATTTACCTTCCCACCAACAGTGTTCAATTGTTCCATTTTCTCCATATCCTCTTCAACACTTGTTATTTTTTATCATTTCGATAATAGACAATCTAACAGGCATGAGGTGGTATTTCATTGTGGTTTTTTATTTCTCTAATGATTAGAGTTGTTGAACTTTTTTTCATATATCTGTGGGCCATTTATATCTCTGGGATCATCAAGAATTTTAAACCTAATTTTTACAGATTCAAATTTATATAAGGAATGGGATTTAATTTTGGATTTTTATTTTTCTCTGTGAATTTAATATTAGGAGAGATTCCATATTATTTGAAATGAAATGATCTATTGTAATGCATATTAGTGCCCTTAGGTGCATCACCACTGGTCCCAGGAAGATAAACCAAATAGCTACATATGCTGCTGGGGAGCACTTGAATGAAGGCAGAAATAAGATTGCTTGAGTCCAGTATGATCTTCTTCCTTGGTGAAGTTAGCTAATTTCTGGCTGATCTTGGCTTAGCTATTGATCAGCAAACTTAATGGGTTAAGAAACTAAAATTAAACAACAGTGGAGGATAGAAAGAATGCACTTAGTTGCCTTTATATCACATTTTTAGTATGGAATGGGGATTTTTCCTCCATTTACCTGGAGGAATGACATTGAAAAATTAGAAAACTTGGCTTTATCAAATGTCTTGTCTTCTTTTGACATTTCTTCTGTTTTCTTTCCTGGCTTAAGGTGAAGTAGATTCTCATGCATTTTCTTCTCTTTCATGTGGCAAATAGACTTGGAGGCTTTTTTTTGCCAAACTGCAAGGGAGGCCTGAAATTTAGTTTCTGTTCTCCTTGTTTTGTTAAATGTTCCTTCTTCAGAGGAGCACATTATCTGTTTCACTTCTTCTCATGAAACCATCTCCAACTTTCTCGTAGATTAACAAGCTGCGAAAGAGGCTATGGCTCTTAGGTAATGGGCTAATGAGAGTGCCCAGACCTTGGCCTACAGACCCAGAGGCCCCAGTTGCTCCTTCTCTAAGGTCTAGAGCAGAGCTTTCCAGTAAAAATATAATGTGAGCTGCATACCTAATGAAAAATATTCTAGTAGCCATGTGAAAAAAGTAAAAAGGACAGGTAAAGTTAAATTAATAATACATTTTATTCAGCATGGTATTTTCAAATATTATCGTTTCAGCATGTAATCAATAAAAAAACGGTCAATGAGTTTTTCTTTTTTGTATTAAATTTTTTACAACTGATGTTCATTTTATACTTAGAGCATATCTCAGTTCAGACTAACCACATTTCACAAGCCCAGGAGTTACTCTACTATCATATCTACTGAGCAGTACAGATCTGGAGTTTTGTCTTAGTTTCCATTATAGTTTGAAAAGGGTTGCAGATTCTAGGATTGCTTCCTTAACCAAAGCAGTCCTGGAGTGCATATTACAAAATAGCCTACCAGAATAATATAATTCTACCATTTATGAAAGGGTAGCCAATACTCTATTTGATCCTCATCTGCTTGTTTGTACCTATTCTCACTTAATTTAGCATATCAGTTATTAAAATTGAGATGCCTGACTTATTTTTTTTTTTTACCTGGATGGGAAACAACTCACCTTATAAAGCCCAATGGATCCAAAGGTAAACATGATTTTGAACTTCCAGACTTTTAAATTGTAATGATTCGTAAATAGACAAGTTAATTACTCATAGATAAAGCTAATGGCATTTTGGGGGCCATAGAAAATTTCATAACAATTTATTTTTCATTTTTGTGGATACATAGCAAATGCATATATTTAGGGAGTACATGAGATGTTTTAACACAGGCATGCAATATAAAATAAGAGAATGGGGTATCTATCCCCTCAAGTATTTATCCTTGGAGTTATGAACAATCACACTGTTTATTTCAAAATATACAATTATTATTGACTATAGTCACCCGGTTTGCTGTCAAATAGTAGGTCTTATTTATCCTTTCTAACTATTTTTTTGTACCTGTTAACAATTCCTGCCTCCTTACCAGCCCCCAAATACCTTTCCCAGCTTCTGGAAACCATCCTTCTACTTTCTGTGTACATGAGTTCAATTGTTCTGATTTTCATATCTCACAAATAAGTAAGAACAGGGATGTTTGCCTTTCTGTGCCTTTCATTTAATATAATAGCCCCCAGTTCTATCCACGTTGTTGAAAATAACTGGATCTCATTCTTTTTATGGCTAAATAGTAATCCATTGTGTGTATGTATCACATTTTCTTGATCCTTTCCCTTCATTGTTGGGGATCAATTGAGTTTGGTCCATTTTTTCCTTCTGCTCTAGCAGGACAGCACTGAGTTCAATAACTCACAATTGCTGTTTTCTCTCTCCCCCAGTGCCCAGAGACACTTTCTTTACTACACTACCACTGCAGGGGTTAGCAGAGGGGTGGCATCAGTGACTCAATACTGTTTATTCTATCTCTTCAGTGCCTCTTTTAGTGATACAATGTTAAAACCAGGTACCATAAGTGTTCATCTGATTCTTGGTTCTTATGAAGGTGTTTTGTTCTGTGTAGACAGTTTTTTAAGTTGGTGTCCTTGCAGGGGCAACAATGGGGAAGACTCTGTTCCACCATTTTGTTTTGCCTACCCAGCTCATAACAGTTTCACAGATAAAAAATCTACATGTATTTCAACTGGGATAGAAATGTATGGTCTTTTTAATTTATGTTTCTCTCACTTTGAGCAACAAATTATTTATTAATTTAAATTGTATCTAAAGTGCAAAGCCCAATTAAAGGTGGTATATGCAACTAGTGAAATAAAAAGAGGACACTTTAAATTCCAATAACAATGTTTACATACCATAACTTTAAGCTTGATATATTTGATATTGCCCAATAAAGATAATTACTTTTCAGTTATAATGTAATAACGTCATAGTGTGTTACCATTCACAGTAATAGAGGACTTTATCTGACTACCAATAAAATAGCAAAAAAAATAGTCCCTAATTATGGAAGTTCTATGGTATCATAATAATAATGACCATATCAAAGAGTTCTTTCACTTGATTAAGTCATTATAAGAGATTTAAGCGGCAATTTCAACTATTCTACCAAATGTAGATAACGAAAAGGAAGGCACTTTGAACATGCATACATGTTTTACATTTTTTATGGACTCATAAGAGTCTCTAAAATACAAAAGACTCATTGTATGTCTCCATTATAAGACTCCACAACAGCATTATGAAAGTCAGCTTATATACTCCATCACTTAAAATTCCAATTTCTACAGTAGACTACAGGCTACAATTGACATCTGGTGATCTTATTTTCTTTTTTCCTTCCAGTAATCAATTCTAGAAATATTTGAATAAGACATATGCCAAGCAGTATAAAATAATCATTAAAAATACAAGCTCTATAGCCACAATACCTGAGTTTCAATTCTAACTACATTCCTTTCTACCTTTGTGATTTGGGACAATCTATTAAAACACTCTGTCCCTTGATGTTCCTGTCTGTAAAATGGAGGTAATAATATTAATTAACCACAGCTTTGTTTGAGGATTAAGGTAATTAATTCATATGTAAAATGACTCAGAACATTGATGGTACATAGGAAGTACTCAATAACATTTTTGTGATGTGCCTGTAATCCCAGCATTTTGGGAGGCCAAGTTGGGCAGAACACCTTGAGACCAGCCTGGCCAACACGGTGAAACCCCATCTCTACTAAAAACAGAAAAATTAGCCGGGTGTGGTGGCAGGAGCCTGTAAGTCCAGCTACTTGGGAGGCTGAGGCAGGAGAGTCACTTGAAGCTAGCAGGCAGAGGTCACCATGAGCCAACATTGCACCACTGCACTCCAGCCTGGGTGACTGAGCAAGGCTCCATGTCAAAAAGAGAAAAAGGCAAAAAAAGTTTTGTCATGGTATTTCATTGGTAGTAGTATTGTCATTCCCTACATGTCTGTACACAGAGTATTTGAATTACCCTTTAATAAATAAATTAGAATATCTGCATTCAAGAATGAAAAAAAATCTCAATCTTATTTTTCAAACTTAAATTTTTTTCCTTTAAGTTTCTATCAAAAATTTCACTGTAGAAAAATTAGTTGTTACTTAAAGATGAATTAAAAGACATGCTGTCTTTCTATTCCTTGGTCTATAAGAGTTGTCCAATGAATATCACCCATTATTATATTTTTATTATTAATTACACACCTACTGATATATTCTGAGCTCTAATGTTTTAACAATTTAGAGATCTATAAAGTTATAAACTGAGGTTTACCTTATTTATCTTTACTTTGTCCTATGTCATGATCAACATAAATAAAGAACCTTCATTAATTCACTCACCCCATGAACAATATTTGTTTAATACCTGCAATAAAACTGGGTAGTATACTTAGTACTGTGGTTAAAAACAAGGCCTCTGTTTTCCCAGAGCTTACAGGTTTTACAGGAAGGTCAAACTCTTCAGAATAGGACTTGACACTCAGATGTGGGATGAAATATTTTTAATTTCCATTTGTGTTTCATCTTATCCTTTAAAAAAATCCATTTTAGGCATATTTTATAGAGTACATACATACTTATATAGTAATATAAGTATATTTCAAAAATAAAGATTCATATATTAGAAAAAATTAAAAATTATATAATAAGGGCATGCAACTCTTTAGAGATCATGATATAAATGAGTCTAATAAAGCATAAAAATATGATTATAGAAATGTGTAAAATAGGAAGAGATTGGGAAGTGGACAATTCTCCTAATTTTGAAAGTTTAGAGAAAGCTATATCTGGTGATTTAAAAAAAAAAAAAAAAAAAAGGGTACTTGTCCAGCTACAGAGTGGAAGAGTAGAAGAAATGAATAACACCAGCAGATATTTAAGGCTGAGTCTACAAAATGGGGTTATGAATGGCAAAGGCTGTATGATTGATGTGAAGATAATGCAGAAGCCATGTCCTGTGAGCAGTAAGCAGGAACTCATGCAGAACTTCACATGTTAAAGTTGGCAGTTGGGATTTCATTGTGGGCAAATGAGAATTTGTTGTGAGTGATATAGTCAGATTTGAATTTTAGAAAGCTAAGACATTTAATATGTATCTAGTGTTGTTAAAAAAGAAAAAAAAATGAAAAGAAAAAGAAAAAAGGACTAGAAAGGCTTTGAGTGCCTTAGGGAAAAGATGAGATTCAGAGCGTAGCCTCCTCACTAAAACCAGTAATCTCAAACTAACTGGCACTGAATTGAGAGAGCAGCTGGAGGGCAAGAAAACAAACCTATACAGCAAATCTGTGAACTGCATTCTGCAAAGAGCATGGGGTATAATTACTGGTAGGCAGAATGAACTGAATAAAGTGAATGGGAAGGTTACTAAATTTTTGAAACAGTTAATTGATACTAAGAAAAAAAAGGTATTCTCAGGAAGAAGATGAGCAGATTTGAAGGGTTTATATCACTAATATGGTACTAGTTAAATATTGTCATTAGGGCCTGTCCTCCTAATTGCTATGTCCAATGGCAGTGAAGTGGATATTTTAAATGTATAATACCAGGTTATTGGCATTATGCTGATATTATGGTTTTTAAAGGTCAATAACCACATAGAACAAGGGATTCACCTACTTAGTGAAGAGTTTATGTCATCAATTTGTTACTTTGTCATTTAAAACTTATACTTTTTTTGGTAGACTAACAGTATGGCAGAACAGCAAATGAAGGAAAGTATATTAATTACTCATGTTCTTTAAGGACATAGCCACTTAGCTGTCCTCACAATTGAAGCCATTAAATATTAAGTTCAATCATTCTGAGCTCATCTTTGAAAATCAACAGAGAGGTGGGGTGAGACTGAAGTAACAATTCAAATAAAATTCCTAATGGAATAACAAACCAGCAACCAAGTTCTCAGACTTATGTTGGGCTTGTTTTGCAAGCTCATTTTCATTTTCTTTTTATATAGTTACACAAAGTGGGCCAAAGAGTTCAAAGGTTTATGGATAAACTAATGCTTGGTGGGCTTTACTGAGTTTATCTTGTGAGAAGTGATATTATCATAATAAGAAAAACAAAATTCCCTCACGGTTTAAAAGGTAAGAGAAAGGAGACAGCTTTTTAAATTAATCACTGCATTATTTCATGGAGATACAACTTTTTCTCGCTGTCTCCTTCAAGTAAAGTGAGCTGGTCTTTGGTAGTATGCCCCATATCTTGGCACTACCAGTGACACAGATATGATTTCCTAGAATTACATTTTTATAGAAATGAAAATAGGACATCCTCAACAAATGTTCTCACCTCAAACTGTTCTTTGCACCCTTAGAAACTACTACTGCCAGACTTACAAAGCTGGCATGTGCCTGAAACATCTAATTAGATAGTAAAACCATCAGCCACTCCATAAAGCTATAATAGAAACAAAACCCACAAACTTGGGATTCCTTCCCTGAGTGATAACTGTAGTTTTCTCCCCTTGAAACAGATGAAGTTAGGTCTAACACCATTGGAGTAAAGTCCCTAGAGTTTCTCTGAAACTATTATGGGAGGAAAGATATATGGGTGAGAAAATGAAACGACATTCTGTGAGTGGTGGAAAAATGATTCAGAGTACGTACCTCTGAATATCAATAGAATCGCAGTTTGTTGAAGCAGGGACATATCAGTTACCCCGACAGGGACATGGCAGACTATCTCTTTTCTCAGCTTTGGAGTTTCTAATACTGTTTGACAGCTAACGTAATTATAGTAACAATAATAATATTTCATATATGTTGAATTTGTTCTTTATGCTGGTAACACAAGAATCATAATCTACATTTTGAAGACAAGAAAACTGAGGCTCAAAGAAATTAAGTAATTTATCCAAGGTCCCTCAGTCATTAGTAGCAGTACTGAAATTTAGTCCAAGTTCTATTTGGATCAGAATATGTTGCCTATTAAAATATGGAGGCTCATCCTCTTACACCTGAGAGCTTCAGTGTTAACTTCGAAATTGAATGTACTTAATAGTTTTGTGCACCTATATGTGTATATTTTTGATCTCCTGGGAAGAAGGTTCATCTTTTACAACCAATTTTTTAAGAGTGATATCAGTTCAAAATTTTATCTGCTCAAACATTGGAAAAAGAGAGTAATTTTCATCAATATTTGTTGATTCTATTATCTGTTTTCTGCTCCTATGAGGTCTCTCAACTATGCCTGCATGTGAGTGTCCATTTGCAGTGAACCTCTGCAAAATCTCTTATACTGAAAAGGTATTTTACATGTTCATTCCCTGTAAATTAACAATGTTTGCTCACAAACACTGTGCCAATTTTGTCTTGCTCTGCTTTCCTTCTCTTTACGTATTGCTCTTCTACACAGTTAACCCTAACCCTAACCCTAATGATGTGAGGAGAACACATCATTATTTTTTCCAATTTTGAAGTCTTTCCTATGAGCAACTAAAGAAACTCTATCTGTAATAACAATTTTGCATTTTACTTTTAAATTTAATTTGAAACATTCATGTGAATCAAAAATCAAGATAGTATAAAATCTATACATTGAGAAGTCTTGCTTCAAGTCTTGTTCATTTTCACTGTGTCTGACTCTGCCCTTGCTTTCTACAGATAAGAATTTTATTAGTTATATATGCATATTTTCCATTCTTTGTGCAAATGTGAGAGAAAACCAATATATCACCATTTATTTTTCTTCATTACTTACCCAAAAGTAGAATACTACACTATTATTTTAAATAATACTATACTATTAATAGTGTATATCAGTTCAATTGTTATACACTAAAATAATAGTTGTTATACACTAAAATAATAGTGTATAATAACTCTCAATATTGTCATTCCTATACTCATTTTATTTGCATTTCTATTTTTCATGATCTTTCCTAAAGCTCTAAGTCAGGTTTTATTTTAATTTTGTTCTGTCTATGACAGAGCTTAAAAATTACTTAAGACATATAGATTTTCAGAACAAACACCAACTTTTATACTCATTTTTTCTTTGTTGGTTATGCTTTCTTGTGTCTCACTTCTAAGTCTTTGGATGGATGAAAAACTGCATCTGCATAAATATGTTACTAGTGGCTTCATAAATTGATTTCTGGGATGGGAGATTCAAATTTTGAAAATATATAGCTATAAAACAGTATTAGAAATAGAACAAGGATGTTAACCTATAGCTTCCCCTTTATATGTGAAATAAATAATGACATATTAAACTTCAGAAATTCTCAGTTCTTTATATAAGTTAATTTGCATTTGGAATCTGTTAAAAAAAATAGCATGTGCAGTATTTTCCCCAAGTTACCTAGAAGTCTGGTTAACATTGTCAAGAATTAGTGCTTCTCTTATCATAGTTTGGCTAAGAGTACGTAGTCTCAGGATAGCCAGCAGTAAAATAATTATTTTGAATCCACCAATTATATTCAATATTACAAGTTTTGTAGGTAAGTTCTGGTTCCACTGTCTGTTGAATTCAGTTGTTGGTGGGATATGTAAGTATAAACAATTCCAGGAGAATTTCACTTTGTCAACACATTTCTTGGAAAAATCTATATTCTTAGTAAATCCAATGTATCACATTAATAAGAGATTATTACAAACAGATTAAATCTATTAATAAGAGAATGCAATTTAGTTTAGAGTCTGTATAATGTCCCTGCCTACCCAATATCCCAATATATAGTCAAAGGAAGATGAAAACCCACATGAATTTTTTTTAAAAATAATCTATCAATTGGCAGCTGTTAAGAATCTCAGGTATAAACTCTGCAGCTAAAGGTTAGAAGAGTTTTTTTATTTTTTACTTGTTATTAAAACTTAGTTGTGATATACTGAGGCCATTTACACTACTCTGATTTAGGAAGCCACATTTGAAGATAGAAATGTCAGAATTAGAAACAAGGTTCATGAATACTAAAGGCTTTTTGTACTTGTGTAGTATGTCAGGGGATTAATTTTTATATCTAAAAACCATTTCCTCTAGAAATTAATCTTTAAAAATATAGCAAATCCCTGTTGAGTCTTAGAAAATGTGACATTTCCAAGTATAGATTTCAAATGAGTCATTCATGTTAAAAAAATACCTCTGTAGTTAAAGAAGAGGTCCCAGATAAGTAAAATAAGGTCTCTGCAAAATCTCAGTTTAGACAAATTTCACTCTAATGAGTAAAGTATCATTTTTTGCCCCTTTCTAGAAATAAAACTACTTTTAATCCGCCCTTGGCCCCACTGTGGTATTTAAAGATGACTCCTTTCTTTGAGAAAGACTTCAAGTGATATGTTTATGTCTTTTGCTGTCTGAAATGTGCCTTTTCCATCTCATGCCAGATGGTAAGCCTCTATGTTTGAAGCTTCTCTTCATTGCCACCTCCCCCGTAAAGACTTTCTTAATATCCTTGAATTGGATATGATTTCTAATTCTTCTGAACTACCAGAGAGCTGTGTTTGCACATTTTGTTGGAATTCTTGAAATTCTCAAATGTACACTTCTTTTTCTGTTTTAGACTTTGAACTACTTTAATGCAAGTACAGTCTTGTACATTTGGCAAAATAATTTATAACTATTAAGAGCCCACAGAAAGACTAAGAAATGAGTTGACTTTAATATAATTCAACACTGGTCAACAAGGGTGTAGTAAAGAGAGGAAGGATGTTTTATATTTGTGCCATTTATGCATACAACTATTTAATAAGCCTCAGTATTTTTACAAATTACTCAATTTTTATATTTAATAAACATACATACATTTAATATCCATGAAATAAGTAGACTGATGAGTAGTATAATACATTTTAAATAAGTAAAAACTTCTAAAATGATACAAAAGTAATTATTCAGTGTATCATCTATAATTTCCAATGTATCCCCACTGCTTTATAAACATCTACTTGATCAATTTTGTGGTTGAAATTTATTTTGTGTGGAAAAAATATATAAGGTCATTGGCAAATTATTGTTGAGCACACATCATATGCCCAGTATGTTCTGACTGAAGTAAATGACAGAATAAGAGCCCCCAGCATTAAGATCCACTTATTGGTGATCACATGTAGATTCAGATCTACAAGAAAAATTATCCAAGTCCACATTCTGTGATTCCAAAAGATAACAAAACACATTTATCCAACATCTGTCTTATAGATTTGTGCTGGGTAACTTTTATGAAATATAAAAGAGTTAAAATACATATTCTTACCTTCTAAGCTATTTTTTCACTTCCTTAGCCTATAGCTACATAGACATATGAAAGTTGTGTGTACTTCCTCTAAAGTTTCTTCTTCTAAAGTACTTCTTTGTGTTTTTCTTTAAAGTACAGTTTATTTCAATTATAATGGCTATCAGTACTTAAAGTCATGGAGTCAAAAAAGGGAAGAAAATTCTCCTAATAAACTTTCATTACTATCTCTCATAGATTGAAACTAGAAAGTTTTGTGGCTATGTATGAATTGCCTTTTACCTCATATTTATGTAGAAACATTTTTGAAAATGTTAGTGATCTAATAAAAAGGCACCTGAGAGTATAAAACAAGAACATATTTATTGGATTAGAGGCAAGCTAAAAAAGTATTAGTCTCATTATTTTTGTGCTAAGCATCCCCAGATTAAGTGAGCCTTGTATCCAGCAGCTGAATAATTTTTTTTTCTGACATTGCACAGTAAGACATGTTGCATGTGTTTTCTACAGTTTCAAAAGTGGGCTTACGTTTCATGTCTGTTATTTTTATATAAGCCTCAATTTTAATAGCATTTCAACAAAAATATGTTTTGGGGGAATTATTTTTTTAATCATTGATAAGATTCTGACAATGATTCTAATTCATTCATAAATGCTTCAGTGCTTTGATTGCCTTTGGAAGTAAAACTAAGACCCAAGGTGAAATATTCAGTTCCTTTGAAGCATGGCTTGGGCCTATAATAACAAAATTCAAATCAATAGCAACATTGTTTCAGTGTTACAATAACTGAAGAAGGGGTTATCATATTTTACCTCTTATAAACAAATTTGACTCCACAAAACTGTATGGATAATTGTAATGCCTGCTCCTTAGTTCTTCATGTGGTATTTTGAGGAACGAGCTAAATGTAAAATTGATATCAGATTCTCAAAATAAGAATCATTGTTCTACTTCAGTGTCACAATCTTGGTTGCTCACTTGGCTTTGTCTTACCTTCCATAGAGTAGTTAGAATTGAGCATCATCATTCCTTTAAGTCAACAACATAACAGGCTTAATTTCGATTTCAATTTTTATAGATAACAGAAAGAAAAGAATTTGGTTTGGAAAACCAGGTGGTGTTAATATTTTCTAAGAAGGGGAGAGGTTTGACTATGGGATAGCAAGGACACAGCCATTTTGGTTTGGACATGCAGGGTGGAGGTCCAGGTTGAAAATGTACATATTTAAGAATTGTCATGAATATATGGTGTTTAAAGCCATGTGGATAGATGAAAGAATCTGAAGAATAAATGTAGATAGACAAAAGATCAAATCTGAAGGCACAATTCTGTGGGAATGAAACATAAAGAGCTCAATAAAGAAGGATGATCTTTTGCATATATGCCCAGTAGTGGGATTGCTGGATCTCACAGGAAAAGAAATCAGTATGTTGAGAACATATCTGCACTCCTATGCTTACTGCCGTACTATTTGTAAGAGCCAAGATATGAAATGAACCCAAGTGTCCAACAATGGGTAAATGGATGTATTAGTCTGTTCTTATGCTGCCATGAAGAAATACCTGAGATTGGGTAATTTATAAAGAAAAGGAATTTAATTAACTCACAATTCTGCACGGCTGGGGGACCTCAGGAAACTTATGATCATGGCAGAAGGCACCTCTTCACAGGGCAGCAGGAGAGAGAAAGAGTCCCAGCAGGGGAAATGCCAGATACTTAGAAAACCATCAGATCTCTTGAGAATTCACTCACTATCATGAGAATAACATTGGGAAACCACCTCATGATTCAGTTACCACCAACTGGGTCACTCCCACAACTCATGGGGATTACAGGAGCTACAGTTCAAGATGAAATGAGATTTGGGTGGGGACACAGCCAAACCACAACAATGTATAAAGAAAATATGGTATGTATACATAATGGAACATTATCCAGTCATAAAAAGGAAACTTCGTCATTTGTCACAACACAGATGAACTTGAAGAACATTAATTTAAGTGAAATGAGCCAGATACAGAAAGACATTTTTGTATACTTCATGACCAAATACTTCAGCCAGATACCTCATGACCTCAATCACATGTGGAATCTAAAAAAAAAATAAAAATAAAAATAAAAAATAAAAAGTTCATATCATAGAATTGTAATTATCAGAGACTGGGAGGAGAAAAAGGTGAGAACAGAGACAAGTTGGTCAACAGGTACAAATCTACCATTTGATAGGAGAAATAATTTTGGGTGTTCTATTGCACAGTAAGGTGTTGATGGTCACTATAAATACACTGATTTTATCATGCTACAACATATATATGCATTGAAACATCAAACTCTACCCCATAACTATGTACAATTAAAATGTGACAATTTAAAAATGAATATAAAATATAAAAAAGAGAGGAGAAAGATGGCCCTGAGATGAAGCAGCTATTGAAGTTGTAGGAAAACCAAGAGATTCTGTTGCTGCAGAAGGCAAGAAATTACATAATTTTAAGAAAGATCAAATGTGAATGAGAGAATGTATACAACAGAAATTATAAAACGATCATTATACTTTTCACATTGTGGAGACTGTTGTTGATCTTGACAATGGAATTTTAAGTGGAGAGATTCAGGTGACAGATTGGTTAGCATAGATTCAGGGGGAAAAGAAAGGTCAAGAAATAGAGGCAACAAATCTAGGCAACTCTGAGGTATTTTACTGTAAAAAACAATAGCAGATAAGAGGAGGAGGAGTTAGAGAAAGATAAAAAATTGAGGAAGTTTTTTATCTTAATTTCCTATAAAGAAGGAAACATTAACAACACAGAACTGAGCAAATATGATTGTGGAAGCAATATTTCAAGAGGTCAGAATTCAATGCACATGTGGGGTAAAGTTAGGTAGCTTCTGGGACACTTCACCAATTACTCAAAGATGGAAGGCAGAACACATAAGTGCAAATGCAGGTCTTCTGTTGATTTTGTGAGAGGAGAATAAGGACATTCTCCTCTGATTTTCTGACATATTTTATTTAAAAAGATCCAAAGATATCAGCTGATGTTCAGAAAGTATTGGAGGTTTGAGGATAAAAGCTGTTGAAATAGTTATCTTACAGAATGGAAAAGAGATTTTACTTAGATTATATGGTGGGATTGTTTGGCATTGCTGAGACTTGACGAGATTTGTAGTCATGAATTTAAAGTGAAACTTGTCATAATGGCTGTGTATACTGCTCTAGTTGCATTTGGATGTTTGAGTAGAGGTATAGTGTGAACACAAAAAAATTGTGTGCAATCGGGGTAAAAGTTATGCAGGGCAAGTTCAATGGGAGGGTGGGTGTCAAGGGAGTTGAGAGAATATTCAAGTTAGTGATGATAATGTTGGAATATAGAGCCTTCTCTGGATAAAGAATGATTCCAAAATTAAATTACAATGGAGCTAACACAGTAGATAAGTGGGTTAAAAGTACTAGTGAAGTTAGAGAATTATGGAAATAGAGGTAGTGGAGCAAATGAATTGGAAATACAGAAAAAATAGGTGGAGAACAAGATACTTAAAATTGGCATAGTTAACATGTCAGAAATGATGGCATAATCAATGATGAAAAGTCTGTCATGGTGGTGAGATAAAGAGGGTTGGAACTGAAGAGGTTAAGGGACTAAGAGGCCAAAGTGCTGAAAAGGAATATTATAGACACAAAGACAGCAAGCCATGCACTAAAATCTTCAATGGGGTTTATTATATATTACACATATGTTAACACAGAGATTAATATATGTGCTCATTAATGAAGAATGGCTGATAACATCAGTGAGGTATACCTAATGTTAGGTGTTTCTAGGAGGAATAGATGGAGTTAAAAAATAAACAATGGCCTGGAAACATAAGATAGAATCACGACCATTGAGTCTGGGCCCTGAGATACAATAGAAATATGAGAAAATCAAATCATCTCTTGACAGGCTTCCAACTAATAGAAGTGTCCTAAAGGGAAGAGACAAGGACTTTCACCAATGACAAACCAGGGGTCCCAGCAGGTATGGAGGAAAGCTTTTGCTTAGCTTAATAATGGGAAATGAGTTAGAACAGTATCTCTGCAAAGGCACATAGGAATGAGGATGTAGATGATGGTGTTTGACCTCTTGTAGTGACTGAGAGAAACAGGAATGTAAGGCCCAATGTGATTAGTCTTGCTGGACTCTTTGTTAAAAGTAGCTCATCATTTTCTTGGGATTGGTCTGTAGTTAATTTGTTGACACCAGATGAAAATTACTGGGGTAAAGGGGGCAAGGAAGATAGATTGGAGAGCTTACCAGGAATACTGTTACCTCTGAGGAACTAAACTAATCTGTGAAATGTTCATGTTGGTGGAAAAAACGGGGAAAATTGAAGGACAGCCTCACCAAGCTCACTTGCAGTCTATGTTGTAGTTGTTGTTAAGGTTTGAGGTTCGGGGAAATCTCACTAGGAAAGAATGTATGTTTCTCTACAGAGTCTGAGTCCTTGACTTTCACTGAAAACAATGTAAATACTTTACCTTGTTGGAAAATGTGCATGATCTTCTCTTTTGCCCCTGCAGATATTTTTCCTCTTTTTCCACTCTGCTGTGGAATCACAGCAGTCCTGAGTGGCTGATTTGTATGAATTGCATCCTTTGTCTTGTAGATACTGTCTAGGCTTGGCCAACAGAATATTGGAGAGAAAGAGGAGAGCAAGGCTACAATTTTATTCTCCCTGTTACTCTCCCATGGGATTCTGCACGAGTGATTGTGTCTCCTAACTGAAGAACATGTAATATATTTTTTGGCCTTCTACAGTCAGCTTTCTTACTTTTCATGTTCTGCTAATTGACCTTTGCCTTTGTTCTTTCAAGCCACCAGGTATTCATGATGTTCCGCTATTCCTACTCCTGGAATACTGTGTTATACTTTGTGGTTTCCCTACACTCTGCCCACAGCTTTGCAAATAGTTTTCTTAAGTTACTTAATTTGAGTATACTGTTTACTTTTATAAATGATAAATGCAGTATCATGGTCTATTTTGTGTTCCTCTAACATAATATATTGGGTAATTTACAATAGACAGACATTTCTTGGCTTGTGAATCTACAGGCTGGGAAGTCCAGAGTTGAGGAACTGGCACCTGGTAAAGACATTTGTGCCCCATGATCTCATAGCAGAAGGTAGAAAGGCAAAAGAGGGTGAGAGAGAGAGAGAGAGAGAGAGAGAGAGAGAGAGAGAGAGAGAGAGAGCGCGCGCGCGCGCACATGAGTGCATACAGGAGAAGGACAAATTTATCCCTTTATAAGAAATTCACTCTTGCAATAATGGCACCAAGCCACTTATAAGGTGATGCTCCATGACTCAAACACCTCCCATTAAGTCACGATTCCAAATACCACTGAATAGAGGATCAAGTTTTCAATACATGAACTTTGAAGGCCACATTAAAACCAGAGCATACAGTAAAATGGTATTAGAAGCAACACCAAGAAAAGCCTTAAGTGGGATTCTGGGATTGGGTGTTTCATATATTTGAGAAATGATAGATAAGCTTTTTGCTGTGGAAAAATCGGGAATAATAATCCACAGTATGTGGTAGCATGCATATTTGCATGTGACATGCAAAGAAGTCAGGTGGAAGTGAAAGTGTTTGAAGATTAAGGGCTGTGGTGATTTGTTACTATTGCTACATAGTAGCTATAGATTGTGGCCTCAGTTGGCTATTATGAAGGCTATACAGCACACCCATCCTTTGACATATCGATGGTTTTCGATTAGATAGTCAATAAAACTTGTTGAAATAATTACTAGTACACAGTTGTAATTACACAGCAATCATTTCCATATTATTGATTCAAGTACATGTTCACTGCTTTAGGTAGGATAAAGGTTTTGGTGTTCAAGCTTCTTAACATCATCTGTGCTCTGGAACCTCAATTAACCTTATTCAATTCTGATAGAAGATGTTAAGTTAATTCATTGCTATATAAACAAAATTTACCAGCATATACACCCATGATAAATTAAGAAAATGTGGCACTTACTATGCTCTAGGCCACATTGAGAGGCCCATGAAATTATTAGCTTTGATAGACTGTAGCACTGTAAACTTTGTTGAAAAGGAGCTATCTATCACATCGTATGTCATTTCTTATATTTCTTTTCCCAGTTTCTCCCTAGTCCAAGAAAACCAGAAGGCTGTGTGGGACAGTTTGGATACTGACTCATCCATATATCTCTCCATTACAAGTCAATTTGCTATATCTAAGTCATGTTTTTCTCATCTGCATAATTTCATCATTAGATACCTTCCAGTGTTTTCATTAAGAATAAAAATAGGACAATAAATGTAACCAGCAAAGTGTCCAAACAATATATAATATGCAATGAAATTTCTACCCCAAACCCCTGCCTCAAATTTTACCTTGAGAAAATCACCCAAGCTTTATCAAGGTCATTTATGACTTATGAATTGAAGAAATTAGAACACATAGATTAATAATGCTGTAATAAGTGGGAGAAGAGAAAGAGAGAGAGAGAGAGAAAATGAATGAATCTGGCATTCTGGAAATTCTACAGTCTTTTAAAAATACTTATTTAACAGTAGGAATCATTTATTTTCTTCAAATGTTTATCTGAAATTACAAAAATGTCATATGGATTGAACTTAGTCTCCAGAAAAAATGATACGCTGAATTTTAACTCCAGTACCTCATAATATGATCTTATTTGAAAATAGAGTCATCGCAGATATAGTTAGTTAAGATAAGGTCATACTAGAGTAGGAGTGGTCTCTAATCTACTGTACTAACATCGCTGACAGATGATTATGTGAAGACAGACACAGGGAGAACACCATGTGATAATGAAGATGGAAATTAGAGTAATGCAGCTACAAGCCAAATAACACCAAAGATTGCTGGCAACTACCAGTAGCTAGGAAGAAGCAAAGAGGCATTCTCCCTACTGATTTCATAGGGAGCATGACCCTGACAACACCTTAATTTTGGACGTTTAGACTCCGGAACTGTGAAAGAAGAAATGTTTTATTATTTATTTATTTCGATTTAAAAACATTTCTATTTTTCTTCATGACAGCCTATTACGGGGAAAAAAGACGGGTATTTGTACTACCATTTAAAAATTTATTATAGTTTAAGTTTTGGGATACATGTGCAGAATGTTCAGGTTTGTTACATAGGTATATACATGCCATGGTGGTTTGCTACACCCATAAACCTGTCCTCTATATTAGGTATTTCTCCTAATGTTATCCTTCCCTTAGCCCACACCCGCAGACAGGCCCCAGTGTGTGATGTTCCCCTCCTTGTGTCCATGTGTTCTCATTGTTCAACTCCCACTTATGAGTGAGAATATGAAGTATTTGGTTTTCTGTTCTTGTGTTAGTTTGCTGAGAATGATGATTTATAGCTTCATCCTTGTCCCTGAAAAGGACATGAGCTCATCCTTTTTCATGGCTGCATATTCCATGGTGTATATGTACCACATTTTCTTTACCCAGTTTATCATTGATGGGCATTTGGGCTGGTTCCAAGTCTTTGCTATTGTGAACGGTGCTGCAGTAAACATATGTGTGCATGTGTCTTCATAGTAGAATAATTTATAATCCTTTGGGTATATACCCAGTAATGGGATTGCTGGGTCAAATAGTATTTCTGGTTCTAGATCCTTGAGGAATCACCACGCTGTCTTCCACAATGGTTAAACTAATTTACACTCCCACCAACAGTATAAAAGTGTTCCTATTTCTCCACATCCTCTCCAGCATCTATTGTTTCCTGGCTTTTAATGCTGGTCATTCTAACTGGAGTGAGATGATACTTTATTGTGGTTTTGATTTGCATTTCTCTAATGACCAGTGATGATGAACTTTTTTTCATATGTTTGTTGGCTGCATAAATGTCTTGAGAAGTGTCTGTTCATATCCTTCCCCCACTTTTTGATGGGGTTATTTTTTTCTTGTAAATTTGTTTAAGGTCCTTATAGATTCTGGATAGTAGCCCTTTGTCAGACGGATAGATTGCAAAGATTTTCTCCCTTTCCGTAGGTTGCCTGTTCACTCTGATGATAGCTTCTTTTGCTGTGCAAACACCTCTTTAGTTTAATTAGATTCCATTTGTCAATTTTGGCTTTTGTGGCCACTGTTTTTGGTGTTTTAGTCATGAAGTCTTTGCCCATACCTCTGTTCTGAATGGTGTTGCCTAGGTTTTCTTCTAGGGTTTTTATAGTTTTAGGTCTTAAATTTAAGTCTTTAGAAAGAATAAATATTGTTTTAAACCACACCATTTGTGATGGTTTGTTATGGTATCCCCAGGAAACTAATACAGGCCTAAACGTCAGATAGAAATACAGTAGTAGAGATCAGTGGGAAATATCTTGTGACACCCTGCTTGGCTGTACAGGATCACTTACAGAAGCATGGTCCCCCACCATTTAGAAGATGACAATTGCAAAATTGCAAACACGAAGTATATCCCATATGGAACAGAGGTTACAGCATTTCTCTCATATAAAGCTTGTGGAATTTGGTTAGTCTTGGGTATTTTTCTTTTATTTTTTACTGTTTTTTTTCTCCTATCATTTAACTAAGTAGGAAATGGTTTCAGATATTTTTGTTGTTTCTTATAATGACTTATTATTAGTCCAAATTATGATTTAGGCAAATTTAAAATATTTGATTACAGCTTCTTCAAAGACAGTGACTCAACTCATTCGGCATTCCAAATTTAGAATTTTGAAAATAAATAAAATTAATGGCTCTGGTTATCACCAAAAAGAGCAATAAATACATTTATTATAAAACTTACATAATATCTTACTAAAGATATGATGTTTTATAGCACTCCCATTTTTATCGTTCTTCATCACCCACAGAAAAACTCACAAAAGAAAGAAAATGTTCATCATTATAGTTAGAAAATAAATTAATTTTCAAAGTGGGGTACATTGTTATATATGCATGTTGTTTAGGTCAGACATATTGAAGAGTCACAACGTAAATATTAAAACATATTTTTAATTAGTTAAAGGCATTTCTGCAAATGCCTAGGGATCATTCTTATGCTGACAGTTATGCTGGCCCTAGGGTGCTTATTGGATGATCTTCATGGAAGAATGTCCTCAAGGTAAGTGCACTTTGGAGAAAGTACAATAGTGCCAGCATTGCTAAATTATAAAAGGCTTAATATAGTTTCCATAGGAAAAACCCTGTAGGGGATATTCCTGGCAAGATAATTTGGGAAGATAATCAAGCCATATTGACTGGAAGATCAGCCAGGAAGGAAATCAGGTGGAAATGGGAACCACAGGAATATGAGTCATTTAAGTATGCTTGCTTTATTTACAAATAGACTGAGAAAAAAATGTCTCTTTAAATAAAAAGTAGTTTTCCAAGAGAAAGATTAAATATCCTTAACACAGAATAAGAACAAAGATAACAAATGCCAAACATTCAGCTACGACAAACTGTGAAATTAGTTTTCCTCTGCCTAATGGAGAATAAATAACCGTTTTCCATGTTTATTACTTATCAAGCACGTTCCTCGGGGAATAATTTATTCCCACAAAAGCTTTGAATGTCCATTTTGTATTAGGTTTACCTCACCAAAAAAGCAGCATTCTAGCTTTCATACTTTTAATTCAGTAATAATGTGCGGTCTTTTACCAATGCAGGTGATAAAGTAGTTTTTAACAGTATTTTCCAGGCCAGGCACTCTAGCTCATGTAATCATAGCACTTTTAGAGGCCGAGGCAGGTAGATTGCCTGAGCTCAGGAGTTCAAGACTAGCCTGGGTAATATGGTGAAACCCCATCTCTACTAAAATACAATAATAACAAAAATAATAATAAGCTGGGCATGGCAGTGTGAGCCTGTAGTCCTAGCTACTTGGGAGGCTGTGGCAGGAGAATTGCTAGAACCTGGGAGGCAGAGGTTGCAGTGAGCTGAGATCATGCCACTGTACTCCAATCTGGGCGACAGAGTCAACTCCATCTCCAAAAAAAAAAAAAAAAAAAACCCACAATATTTTCCAGGACAATGTAACCCAAAATGCGCTGTGCAGACTGGGGAAGCTCTGCAAGTTGTTTGTTGCTAGAATGCAGTCAGTACAAAAATTACAAGTTTAAAAAACTTTTCTAACAATTGGACATTATCACAACTAAGCCTGTGGTCAGTGGATTCTACTTGAATAGGTTCTGGACCAATTCAGGGTTGCTGAACTTGAGTGATGAGTTCCACACAGCATCAACTACACACTAATCATGCACAGCTGAACAATGTATTTATCTGTGACAGGAAGTAAAAAATATGTTCTGTATTATATATAGTTTGAGAAGTACTAGTATACTAGGAAGAGCATGGAGTTTGAAGTTATAGAGACCTTCACTACATTTTCTTTAAATCGCGTGTGATCCTGAAAACGTTTTTTTAATTTAAAAAAGAAGATGGTAATTTTTATCTCAGAGAATCATTGAGAACCTTATATGGAATACTTTGACTGTAAATAACACAGTTATTCACCAGTAATTCTTAGGTATCCAGTTAATTTCATTTCCTGTACTTCCTTTCCCACTGAGGAAGACAATCATATTCTACCCAGGATGGCTAAATCTAGTTTTTTTGGGGAGAAACATGAATTATAATGGAATCAGTAAGGTGCAACAGTCAGTAACACTAGTAATAAATTGTCTGGACAATAATAGAGGAACCTAAACATACTGCATATCTGTCCATATGTAAATATAGAATTTAACATTTATATCATCTTTTATTATTATTTTATTTTATTTTTTGAGACAGAGTCTTACTGTTACCCAGGCTGCAGTGCATTGGCACAATCTCTGCTTACTGCAACCTCCACCTCCCTGGCTCAAGTGATTCTTGTGCCTCAGCTTCCCGAATAGCCAGAATTACAGGTGCACACCACCATGCTATAATAATTTTTGCATTTTTAGTAGAGACGGGGTTTCACTACATTGGCCAGGCTGGTCTCAAATTACTGAACTCAAGTGATTCACTTGCCTCAGCCTCCCAAAGTGCTGGGATTCAGGCATGAGCCACCATGCTCGGCTTTAAATCATCTTTTTTTCAGAGTCAAATAAATGCATCACCAACTAGGTCTTCTGAAATCCTTCTTAACGTACTTCCATGAACTTTACTTTTCCTTCCACTCAAACTATGAGCATTAGTAAAGGCATATTGTTATCCCTTTTGCTCCAACCCATTCCTTAATTCACATGAAAGCCTGAATAAAATTCAAACATATCAGATTGATAAAAATTTAACAGGATTGCCCACATTTTCTATACATTTTTAGATATATCTGAACATAGATTCTACTCTTCACACATTTAGTTACCCCTTGCTTGTATTGTATTAATACACAGGTAAAATTAACTGATTGTAGTCAGGAAAGATGGTAACAATCTATGTCAATTAAAGATCATTTTAGAAATACAAAGTACGGATCAAGAAATGTAAGACAATAACCTGATTTAGGTTTATGTGGAGCCTGATGTAAAGCAGCAGACAGCAACAACCAGAACCCAGACATGAAGAGACTAATGGAGAGGTTTGTTTTGAGACAGTATTCATAGAGAAACACTACCTGCTTCAGGTAAGCCAAGAAGGACAGGACTAGAGAAATAAATATTCAGCCCTCACTCTCATTCCTCTACCTTCCTTTCGGAGTTTCCAGTTGTTCCAATCTAACCAGAAGCCAGATACCAAGAACACCTATTGAGATCAGACTTTTGGGGCAGAGTAAGGATTTGAAGGAAGATGCACAGAAGATGTCCAGGGTAGCATATGTACACATACACATGGACACACATGTGTACACACATTCACACAAAAGAGAGACATCTGCCTGTCTCTCTTAAATTTATCAAAATGTTAACTATGGTCATCTAGTAAAGTGAGATTTGAAGTGAATTTTACTTGATTCTTTTCATATTAGTTTTTTGTTGTTATTGCAACGCATATGCTTTTTCTAAATTTAGAAAAGGCAATAAAGGTATTTTCATGGTAAAAACAAAATAAAATTGCTGGTAGTCCACAAGAAAAAGATACTTGAAAGAAGACATAATCCAAAGCTGAAAGCCACAACCCCATTTAAGCCTACTTGACTCTCGGTAGCTCATGCCGTCTTTATCTAGCACTTTGTAGCAAAAGAAACCAAACAAAGGAAAAGATGAGAGTTAAGAAGGACATTTCTCCAATGCTACAGAATCAGAAAGGATGAGAATTTAAGACTCAAAAGCTATTCCCACTTAACCTCAAGTTGTGAGTCAGAATACATAGTACATCAGACCTCTTATTTTCTCCAAATGGGTAGAGAGGATTTGCTACCATGATTTATAGAAAGGTCATGGATCCCTGGACAACACAGGACTAGTAAAAAAATCACATTTGTATTAACAATGCTCAATATGAATTGCATCCCTGATAAAGCAGGGATGTAAAGTTTTTAAATCTCAGCTCTAACACCTGCTTACACCCATGACCTTAAAAGTCTATCACATATATAGATCAGTATAACTACCAGCGTGAGAAATAGCCCAGTCAGATAAGGTGAAAACTCTGCAGGAGATGAAACTTTTGATTTTTGTCAGGTGTTATAAATGAAGTTCTAACCTGGTTTTTTTTAGCATCATTTTAAGAATATTTTAGAGAGATTCTGTATAGGCACTTGTAGGTCTCAGACTCCCTTTTCTCCTTGTGTGATCATGCGTGATCAGCATTACCTTGATTGCTATCAAGGTAAGGGGTATGGGAAGGCTTTCTTGTAGAATGATACCTAAGTTGTCAATCAAAGAATGTGGCAGTGTGGCATACTAGTTTAGCAATTAAAGGACTCTAAAACCATACAGCATAAGGTCGATTGCCTGCTCTGACATATATTATTAGCTCTGTGACTTTGGACTAGTTACTTAGCTTTTCTGTACCACTGTATCTTCTTCCATAAAATAATAATATCGACTAAATGGAGCTGTTGAGAGTATTAATAGAGGTAATATGCATCAAATAATCATAACAGTGTCACTCTAAGTATTTGTCATTTTTAAATAGGTGTAAAGTGGGATGAATCCTCTTCTAAGGAGTAGGAAAAACAATATGCAGGGGGGCTGTGAGAAAAGAGAGGGCTTAGAGGTTTTGAAGACCTGAAAGATAGGTCATGGGAAGACCAGATACCTAAATGAATGGTTAGTAGGGTTAGCTCAGGGAGGACCTTTTTAGGTAAGGTAAGGGTTTGGAATATTAACCAAATGGCAGTAGCAAGACATTAAAATACTTATCAAGAAAGTTCAAAAACCAGATTTTAATTGTAAAAAGATAATTTTCACCATAACTGCAAAGTCTGTTTGAACTAGGTAGGGGATTTGAGTGAGGACCCCCATAAGGACATTTCTGATAGCCAGGCTAGACATAATGATAGGTTGGACTATAGCAAGGTAGATGAGATGGACATAAGTAGAAATATCTTGTTCACATTACTCAAACTAATTTTCTGATTTTTTAGTTATTTTTAAAAGAAAAATATTTACTCATCTCATCTTTAAACTATAACTGAATTTATAGACCTGCCTGGAATTATATTCATAAATTCCACCACTCCACATAGTTACATCACCTAGACTTTGAAGACCAACCTTACACTTCCCCTACCACAATCCAACTTTAATCTCACCTTATGTTTTGAGGTCATTGATGGCCGAAACTATTATTTATTCCTCTAACACCCAAACTCAGTACAGTGCCTATACAGCTTCCCTTTTCCCCAAACAATCAACATTTGCAGCTATAATAAATATTGCTGCTATAATAAATCACCATAATTTAGTGGTTCAAAACAAAAAATAATTATCGTCTTACAGTTTAGAAGGTCGGAAGTCCAAAATGGGTCTGTAGCATTTACAAAGGCTGGCAGGGAGAATCCTTTATCTTGTCTCTCCAGCCCCTACAGGCTGCCTGCACTCCTTGGCTCCTAGCCACATCATTCCAAACTCCACTTCCATCACCACATATCTGAATCTGACTCTCCTGCCTCTGTCTTAAAAGAACCATCATGTGATTACATTGGACCTATGTGGATGATCCAAGATAATCTCCCCATCTCAAGATCTTTAACTAAATCACCTCTACAGTAAAGTTTCAGTTGCAATGCAAGGTAACATGTCAGATTTTAGGTTTTAGCACATGGTCATCTAGGGCAGGAAGTGTTATTCTAACTCCCACAGGAAGGATCAGCATTAAAGCAGAACTTACCTGAGTAACTCTGATAAATAGTCTGTCTTTAGTATTAGAATATTATCACACTATAAATTATCAAAAATATGTACTAAGTGAATTAAGGAACCCTACCTTATTAACTTGTATTAAATTCTACTGATGTGAATCTCACTTTGTTCAATAATTCATGTACCTACCTTTGTGTTTTTGTTTCTAAATTCAGGTCCTTATTTTATATCTCATGTATGTAATCTCTGCCTCTATCCTGACCACTCCACATACCCATGCCAATCCTTTCTAAGAACATCTAAATGCTCATTAAATTGAGATCTTTCTTGTTTTTTATTTATCTTCACAAGGGACTAAAACACTTTTTGCCTATTTAATAAACAAATACTACCTTTTCTCAAATCTTTTTGAAACTAAATACCTGCCTGACTGTCTTTCTGCATAATGTTTGCTTATAATCTTCCCATCACATGCTGTGTGTGCCCCTGCCAGAACTGCTAATTTTCATCTTTATTTTCTGCTTTGCAGAAATTTATTAAAAAATAAAAACATTTAAAATATGTTTAATTTCCTATCTCATGACTATCCACCAAGCTGCCTTTCAAAGAGTAAGCTGCATGCTTGGTGTGGTCATAAAGGCCCTTAATGTTTTCAGAATAACATTTGGAACACTTTCATGACACCAGCTAAAAACTGGCATTAACATCTGGCCTGTTTCCACCCTGAACAGCAGCATGTGTACTGATGAAAGGCAGGTCTCTACAGCTAAAATGCGTGGCTCTAACATCTAGCCCCACATTACTAACTTCCGTGTGCTGGTAGGTTTTATGGTAACACAAATTTGGTTAAGTCAATACATGTAAAGAACACATTGACCCTGGTTAAGGGAAGCATTAAAATAGTAATGTTATTTTTGGTACACCCTATGGTTATTGTTGTAGCCATAACTTTACTTTCTACCATTGTACCTGGGTTTACCTGGAAATTACTGAAATTGATTCTGTGGGTGTAGCAGTTGTTTTTAGGTGTCATGCTCTTCACATTCACTTCTCTAACTACCTACAAATGCCGTCCTCACATTTTGTAATGCTTTTGGTATTAGCCGACAGTATTTACTGCAAATCACTCAATCATAGAGACACGATATGAAACATTACATACATTTACACAATTCATCATTAATATTTATCTGATTCATTTTGCTATGAACTATTTTTATTGCATATAATAGAGCCAGGCCTTGTTATAAGAGCTTCATGTATCTTGTTCAGTCAAAATGTATTTAATCATAACTTCTAATTTATGTTTATTGTCAGCTTCTGAAGATTGGTTATTAGTGTTTTTCACTGTGGGTCTTTTAACTATTTTCAATTTAAGGCTAAGGAATGCTTTCAATCTGGCTTGCCTCGGCAACTTTTGTTATCATAACATTTTCCTGGAGTCAGCATTCATGGATTACTTTTTACTGTGTTCAGTGATCAAGAGCCTTTTAAATAGAACGGTTGACATAATCATTTTAGTAAAAAGCACATTTCTGGGTAATAAGTAACCGTAAAACATTTACCAGTTGAAGAGACTCACATGCAGGAAGAGAAAATCTAATGCAGTTTTTTAAATATAATCAAGGAGAAACTATTCTATATTATATAGCCTGTGTGTCCTCAGGCCTCCTCAGAGCGGGGCTGAAAAATGTGGCCACTGAGAGACAAATTTTGCCTTCACCTGTCTGTAAACACCAGTTCCCTACAAGGCTTCTCGTCATCGCTTTTTTATTCAAATCCCTATTAACAAGCCACTGAGGGTCATCTTGGCAAGTGCATTTTCAACTCCTCTGAACAATCTTCCTATGACAACAGGAAGATCTTGTAAATTCTGCTATCTGTAGATTCTACTAAGCTCTGCCTTGCTATTAGCTATGGCCATTTTACCAAACAGCACAGACCCTGCTAGGATGTTTTAACTCCCCACTGTGCACCGTTGACTTTGCTAGGTATTCAGAAAATACTTTTTCCTTTGGGGACTGTATTAGTTTCCCAGGGCTGCCATAATAAAGCCCTATGAACTGGGTGTCTTAATAAAAGAAACATTTTCTCTTACAGTTCTGGAGGCTACAAATCTGAAGTCCAAGTGTTGGCAAGATTGTGCTCTCTCTGAGTGGTCCAGGAAGAATCATTCCATATGTCTTCCTAGCTTTTCACAGTTGCTGGCAATCTTGGGCATCCATTGCTTGTAGAAGGACACATCACTCCAATCTTCACCTTCATTGCCATATAGTATCCTTCCTCTGTTTATGCATCTGTATCCAAATCTCCTTCTTATAAAGATACCAGTTATTGAATTAGGGTCCACCCTAACCCAGTGACTTAATCTTGACTACATCTGCCGCGCCCTATTAAAAAAATTATATTTCAGTTACTGATGCTTAGTAGTTATAGTAATCTTTTTTAGGAACAAAATTCAACACAAAACAAGAACCAGGAAGTGTTAAATATTTTTTGAGAGCCTACTGTGTGTCTGGCACTCTTAGCTCTCCAGCTGGGCATTGTCACTGCCACTCTTGTTCCTGTCTACCTCTCCCCACCAAGCACCACAGCCCCTCTGCGATCTCCTTGGGGAGCCGCTAGACCACCAATACATGGTCTTTCAGATTCCAGGGATATGTGAGGTCAATGGTAAAAGGACAGAACTATGTCTGTTTCTCTTTTGTAAACAGTTCAGTAAAGAAAGTACAGAAGCAGTGCTGTTTGCGTCTAAGAATCTTACAGAATCTTTTATAACCTGGCTACTTCCTTTTTTACTTCTAGTCTTCATTCACCTGAGGATGTAAATGTGATTGAATGGGTGAGACCCGGCGGAAGGACAAAGGTAAGTAAAACACTTGGGATATATTCAGGGATGAAAACAAATACATAAGCAACAACAAAAAAGCATTCTCTGAACCTGTGGTTTTAAAATCAGTTCGAAAATGTGTTCCCGGTGTCTTTTCTTAGGAAAGAGTCTTAGGCTCTCTTTTGAATGGACTCTTCTTGTGCTGTGCCTGTACTGAGTTTGTGCTATTTATGTAATTAGTAACATTAAGCCTTCTGAACAATCAACTTCACCTCAAACAATCAGCACTGTCTCTCCTGTATGACGTGCCAGTGGATATCAAGATTATGCAAATGCATAATACCATATTTTAAAACTGTAAGCCAGGATAAAGACAGCACTCAATTTTAATGTAACAGCTTCTAAAAAAGGACTGAAAATCATGATTATTGAGAGCTAACTGTTGGCTAGATGCTATAATGAGTTATATACATACACTATCTGATTAGATCCTCATGAATATATATGTGTGTCTGTGTGTACATATATATATGTACTACATATATATGTAGTGTTGTTATGTCCATTGCACAGCTTAGGAAACTGATGTAACTTCCATAATAAAAGGTTAGATAAATGTCCAAGGTCACATAGCTAGAATACAGACCTATCTTGTTGGTTCTTAACACGTTTTGCATTTTGCTTTTGTCATTATCATTCATGTAACACAGTCTATAGGGTGCTTAAAACTATATACTATAAATATCTTGTATGATATTTATTTTTAAAGTTGATTAACACCTACTAAATAAAATATACCTTTGATTCCTTAAGATGCTATACGTGGAAATGAACCAGATGTGGAAACCTGCACTGGCAAATAGCAAGATTTCCATATTCCTGTTTACTGCTGAATTTAAAGGCACATCATCCTAGAATGTGTCACTTTCATAATCAGCAGTTGAACTGTTTTACACACAAATTACATCTCCCAAAGTAATGTATACATTGTTATACTCACAACTAAGGTTCATGCTCTGTTGACTTCTCCATGTGAGGATGTATGCAAATAGTTTTTATATATGCACACATAAATTTCCCAAACTCAGATCCAATTTATTGGTATTAGCATGTGCTTTCACCCTCCAACATGCTGAAAGAGACAATTTATGCTGGATATTTTGTAAAAAGAGAATTAGATGTAGATTCAGAGCTGGAAATCCCTCTGTAGGGTATATACTTCCTCATTCTGCCTCCTCCTTTTAGCTTTTTAATTTTTTGAAATGGGTCAAATGAGGCTAAAGTATAACACTGGGTAGCTTTATTTGTTTGACATAATTACCAATTTGTTAGCCATCTCTTTTATTTATGATGTAATTTTTTCTTTGTTTCCTTCTTTTTCAATTTGAACTAACATTATCTTATGCAGCATTAAGAAAGTGCATGCCTTCAGTTTCCAAATTGATGCCCCTCCCCACCAGCTAAGGAGCTCTGCTTTCAACAAATACATCATGTGACAATGATTCATAGCAATGTTTTTGAATAGCTTTTATTATAATGCATTCATTCAGCACTCAACTACACCTAAGCACTGGACATTGATTATGTGTCAGGCACTCTGTCAAACATTAGGTGATATTTAGGTGATTCAAAATCCCTCAGAACAGTGGATGTTCCATTTCTTACTCTATAACTGAGACTTGAACTCTATGAGAACAGAGATATTTTTAAGTTTTAGATCAATTATAGGGCAAGAGATACATGTTTACCTCAAATAATATGAGTATTTGACAGTGAAGAAGCCATTCCCCTTGATCCCTTGGGACCCATTTTTTCATTGTAAAATCAGATTGAGACATGGTCTCTGAAGCTCTTTCTAAATCTAGCATTGTATGATTCAAATGAATCAATAGTTCACATAATTTTACCAATCTACTTATGTTTGTAACTTCCTATGTAAAGTTTTTTTTTTTTTTTTAATTGTACTTTAGGTTCTAGGGTACATGGGCAGATCATGCAGGATTGTTGCATAGGTACATACATGGCAAGGTGGTTTGCTGCCTTCATCCCCCCATCACCTATATCTGGTATTTCTCCCCTCATTATCCCTCCCCACCCCCACTGTCTCTTCCCTAGCCCCACCCTACTGACTGCAGTGTGTGATGTTCCCCTCCCTGTGTCCACATGTTCTAATTGTTCGACACCCGCCTATGAGTGATAACATATGGTGTTTGGTTTTCTGTTCTTGTGTCAGTTTGCTGAGAATGATGGTTTCCAGATTCATCCATGACCCTATGAAGGACACAAACTCATTGTTTTTTATGGCTGTGTAGTAGTCCATGGTGTATATGTGACATATATACTTTATCCAGTCTATGGATGATGGACATTTGGGATGGTTACAGGTCTTTGCTATTGTAAACAGTGCCACAATGAATGTGCGTATGCATGTGTCTTTATAATAGAACAATTTATAATTCTTTGGGTATATACCCAGTAATGGGATTGCTGGGTAAAATCGTATTTCTATTTCTAGGTCCTTGAGGAATCGCCACACTGTCTTCCACAGTGGTTGCACTAATTTGCACTTCCACCAACAGTGTAAAACTGTTCCTATTTCTCCACATCCTCTCCAGCATCTGTCGTCTCCATATTTTTTAATGATTGCCACTCTAACTGGTGTGAGATGGTATATCAATGTGGTTTTGATTTGCATTTCTCTAATAACCAGTGATGATGAGCATTTTTTCATATGCTTGTTGGCCTCATCGATGTCTTCTTTTGTAAAGTGTCTATTCATATCCTTTGCCCACTTTTGAAAGGGTTTGTTTTTTTCTTGTTAATCTGTTTTAGTTCTTTGTACATTCTGGATATCAGCCCTTTGTCAGATGGGTAGACTGCAAATTTTTTTCCCATTCTGTCATTTGCCAGTTTGCCCTAATGATTGTTTCCTTTGCTGTACAGAAGCTCTGGAGTTCAATTAGATCCCATTTGTCTATTTTGGCTTTTGTTGCCATTGTTTTTGGTATTTTAGCCATGAAGTCTTTGCCTATGCCTATGTCCTGAATGGTTTTGCCTAGGTTTTCTTCTAGGGTTTTTATGGTGTTAGGTCTTATGTTTAGATATTTAATCCATCTGGAGTTAATTTTAGTGTAAGGTGTCAAGGAGGGGTCCAGTTTTTGCTTTCTGCACATGGCTGGCCAGTTTTCCCAACACCATTTATTAAATAGGGAATACTTTCCCCATTGCTTGCTTTTGTCAGTTTTGTCAAAGATCAGATGCTTTTAGATGTGTGGTGTTGCTCCTGAGGCCTCTGTTCTGTTCCATTTGTCTATGTCTCTGTTTTGGTACCAGTACCATGCTGTCTTGATTACTGTGGCCTTGTAATATAGTTTGAAGTAAGGCAGTGTGATGCCTCCAGCTTTGTTATATTTGCTTAGGATTATTTTGGCTATGCAGTCTCTCTTTTGGTTCCACATTAAGTTTGAAGTGGTTTTCTCCAGTTCTGTGAAGAAGGTAATTGGTAGCCTGATGGTGATAGTGTTGAATCTATAAATGACTTTGGGCAGTAGGGCCGTTTTCACAATGTTAATTCTTCCCAACCATGAGCATGGGATGTTTTTCCATCTGTTTGTGTCCTCTTTTACTTCCTTGAGCAGTGGTTTGTAGTTCTCCTTGAAGAGGTCCTTTACATCCTTTGTTAGTTGTATTCCTAGGTATTTTATTCTCTTTGTAGCAATTGTGAATGGGAGTTCACTTTTGATTTGGCTCTCTGTTTGTCTGTTATTGGTGTATAGAAATGCTTGTGATTTCTGCACATTGATTTTGTATCCTGAGAATTTGCTGAAGTTTTTTATCAGTTTTAGGAGACTTTGGGCTGAGATGATGGGGTCTTCTAAATATATTATGTCATCTACAAATAGAGACAATTTGGTTTCCTCTTTTCCTAATTGAATACCCTTTATTTCTTTTTCTTGCCTGATTGCTGGCTAGAACATCCAATACTACATTGAATAGGAGTGGTGAGAGAGGGCATCCTTATCTTGTGCCTAATTTCAAAGGGAATGCTTCCAGCTTTTGCCCATTCAGTATGATATTGGCTGTAGGTGTGTCATAAATAGTTGGTCTTGTTTCATGCCTCCTCTGATGTGTCAGGAAGTTTTTCATTCCCTTACTTTCTCTTTCTTCAATCACACTATTTAATCAATTTTTGTGTCAGATAGAACATTGTCAAGAAAATTGCATGGTCATAACATCTCAAGAATTTCAGAAGAATAAGTCAATGTTTACATAAGCAAAGATTTTAGCAATAGTGAATAAACAACTCTCAACTGTTAACCCAAATATATTTACATTTCATGGTAAAAATCTAATTGTAGTCTATAAAATATCCAAAAACCTTCAGAAGAATTGAAAATTCCTCATGACTCTGCCCCCAGACCTATTTTCTTCTCACTCTGTATTATCTCCCCTGCTAACATCATAGGTTCAACTAGAAGTTCTCTGATTTCAATTCCAAAATCTAGAGATTTATTTCTGAACTTTAAATTTTCTGTATTTCATGTTCTCATTTTAGGTATCTTTATTTTTATCTATTTACTTTATGTATGTATGTATGTATGTATTTCGGAGACAGGGTCTCACTTTGTCACCCAGACTGGAATGCAGTGACATGATCATGCCTCAACCTCCTGGGCTCAAGTGATCCTTCCACATCAGCCTTCCAAGTAACTAAGACTACAAGTGCATGCCACCATGCCTAGCTAATATTTTCTTGTTTGTAGTGACAGACACTCATTATGCTTCTCAGGCTAGTCTTCAACTCCTAAGCTCAAGCAATACTCTTCCATCTGACTCTTAAAGTGCTGAGATTACAGGTGCGAGTGACTGCGCCCAGCTTCAGGTGCTCATTTTATAATACTGGTTGACTTTCATATAATATATGGAATAATACAAGAATGCCCACTTTAACCAGTTATTTAACATAGTACTAGAAGTTGTAGTTAATGCAAACAAGAGATAGAAATAAAGGACATCCAAATTTGAAAGGAAGAACCTTATATTTGGAAAAACCTAAAGACTCCACCATGAAATGATAAACACATTCAGGTAAGTTGCAGTATACAAAATCAACCTGCAAAAATCAATGGCATTTCTATATGCTAACGCTAAACAACCTGAAAAAGAAATGAAAAATAGTAATCCTGTTTACAGTAGCTACAAGTAAAATTAGATACCCATGGATTAACTTAATTAAGGAAATAAAAGCTGTCACAATGAAAACTATAAAACATAAAGAAATTAAAGAGGACACAAAAAAGTGAAATGATATTCCATGTTAATGAATTGGAAGAATCAATATTGTTAAAATGTCCATACTACCCAATGCAATCTACAGATCTAATTCAATGCATATCAAAATACCAGTAATAGTCTTCACAAAAAAAAAAAAAAAAATTCAAATTTACATGGAACCACAAAAGACCCAGAATAGACAAAGCTATCTGCTGGGCCAAGTCCTAACGTGTGTGATAAATTATATTGTTTGCTGAGAACGACAGCAAGGAAAACCAACCAGAAAACTGCTTGGGGTGTTCTAACGTAGTAAACAGTATATGTACATCATACACCAGTTAAACTAGTTCTTTAAGCATGGGATATGCGACCTTGCCCTGGTGGCTCCCTCATGGAGAACACTTTATTAGTGGTAAGCAGGCACCAGCTGCCTGCCTAGTTTATCTTGGTTCTACAAGAAAACACAGAACCCCTGTTTGTTAAGGATAATCATCTGTTCAGAGAGGAAAAATACATGGGTCAGAGTCTGCTGAAGCTCTCAGCTCAGGAGGCTGTTAGGCCCTGATATCCCACTTTGCTCTTCTATTTTTGTGTCTGTTTCTTAATTCCTTCAGCACCACCTGGGTTAGGGTCTCTACAAGTGAGCTGATCTCAGTAGCTATCCTGAGTCAAAAGAACAAAACTGAAGGAATCATATAACTTGACTTCAAATTATACTACAAAACTTTAGTAACCAAAACAGCATGGTCCTGGCATAAAAACAGACACATAGAACAATGGAATGGAATAAAGAACCTAAAAAAAAGAACTTTGTTTTTGACCAAGGTATTAAGAATATACTTTGGGGAAAACATAGTCTCTTCAATAAATAGTGCTAAGAAAATTGGATATCTATTTGCATAAGAATGAAGCTAGACCCCTATTTCTTGCCATACACACAAAAAATCAAATCAAAATGGATAAAGATTTAACTTTAAGACCTCACATTACAAAATCACTACAAGAATACGTTGGGGAATCTCTCCAGCACATTGATCTGGGCAAAATTTTCTTAAGCAATACCTCACAGTCACAGGCAAGTAAAGCAAAAATTTACAAATGTGATCACATCAAGTTAAAAAACTTCTGCACAACAAAACAATCAACAAAGTGAAGAGATGAATGGGAGAAAATATTTTCAAACTACCCATTTGTGTTAGTTCATTTTCACATTGCTATGAAGAAATACCTAAGACTCAGTATAAAGGAAAGAGGTTTAATTGATGCACAGTTCTGAGGGCTGAGGAGACCTCGGAACACTTACAATCATGGTATAAGGGGAAGCAAACATCCCCTTTTTCATATGGCAGCAGGAAAGAGAAAAATGTGAGAAGTGCAGAGAAAAAGGTGGAAAAAGCCCCTCACAAAACCATCAGATATCCTGAGAACTCACTGTTATGAGAAAAGCACAGAGAACTGCCATCATAATTCAGCCACCTCCCACAAGGTCCCTCCCCCAACACGTGGGATTACAATTTGGATCACACTTCAAGATGAGATTTTGGTGAAGACACAGAGCCAGACTATATTCTTTCACCCCTGGCCCCTCCAAGATTTCATACCCTCACATTTCAAAACATAATCATGCCTTTTTAACAGTCCCCCAAAGTCTTAACTCATTCCAGCATTAACCCAAAAATCCAAGTTCAAAGTCTCATCTGAGGCAAGGCAATTCTCTTCGTCCTATGAGTCTGTAAAATCAAAAGCAAGTCAGTTACTTCCTAGATACAATGGGGGTACAGGCATTGGGCAAATATACCCAATCCAGATGGGAGAAATTGACCAAAACAAAGGGGTAACAGGCCCCATGTAAGCCCAAAATCCAATATGGCAGTCATTAAACCTAAAAGTTCCAAAATGATCTCACATCCAGGTCATGCTGATATAAGAGGTGGGCCCCCATGACCTTGGGCAGCTCCAACCCTTGGCTTTGCTGGATACAGGCTCCTACCACAGCTGATCTCATGGCTGGCTTTGGGTGTCTTTGGCTTTTCCAGGTACATGGTGCAAACTGTCAGTGGATCTACTGCTCTGGGGTCTGTAGGACTGTGGCCTTCTTCTCACAGCTCTACTAGAGAGTACCCCAGTGGGGACCTTGTGTGGGGGTTGTGACATGTTCCTTCTGTACTGCCCTAGCAGAGGTTCTCACATTTTCCTTCTGCACTGACCTAGCAGAGGTTTTCAACAAGGGCTCTGCCTTGGGGCTGACTTCTGACTGAACATCCAGGCATTCCTATAGATACTCTAAAATCTAGATAGAGATTCCCAAACCTCAATTCTTATCTTCTGTGCACCTGTAGGACCAATGCCACATGAAGTTGTCAAGGCTAGAGGCTTGCAGCCTCTGAAACAACATCCTGAGCTACACCTTGGCCCCTTTTAGCAATGGCTGGAGCAGCTGTAACCAGTCCCAAGGCTGCACACAGCAGGTCAGCCCTGGATACTACCTAGGGAACTATTTTTCTTTTCTAAGCCTCTGGGCCTGTGATGGGAGAGGATGCTGTGGATGTCTCTGACATGCCCTGGAGACAATTTCCCATTGTCTTGGTGATTAATATTTGGCTCCTTGTTAAGTATGCAATTTCTGCAGCTGATCTGAATTTCTCCCCAGAAAATGAGTTTTTCTTTGTGTGGCATTATCAAGCTTCATATTTTATAAACTTTTATTATTTGCTTCCTCTAAACACTTTGCTGCTTAGAAATTTCTTGTCCCAGATACCCCAAACCATCTCCCTCAAGTTCAGAGTTCTACACATCTCTAGAGCAGGGGCAAAAACTCACCAGTCTCTTTGATAAAGCATAGCAAGAGTCACCTTTGCTCCAGATATCAACAAATTTCTCTTTCCATCTGAGGCCACCTTGGCCTAGATTTCATTGTCCCTATCACTATCAGCATTTTGGTCAAAGCCATTAAGTCTCTAGGAAGTTCCAAACTTTCCCACATTTTTCTGTCTTTTTCTAAGTTCTCTAAACCATTCCAAAGCCACTTCCACATTTTTGGATATCCCTATAGCAGCACCCCACTCTACTGGTACCAATTTACTGTATTAGTCCATTCTCATGCTACTATAAAGAAATATCTGAGACTGGGTAATTAACAAAGGAAAGAGGTTTAATTGGCTCACAGTTCCACAGAACAGGTAGGCCTCAGAAAACTTACAATCACTGCGGAAGGGGAAGCAAACACCTCCTTCATATGGCAGTAAGAAGGATAAGAATGAGAGACGTGAAGAGCAAAGCGGGGAAAAGGCCCTCAAAAAACCATCAGACCTCATGAGACCTCACTCACTATTACAAGAACAGCACAGGGGAACTACTCCCAAGATTCAATCACCAACCCCCTGACAAGGTCTCTCCTCCAACATGTGGTGATTACAATTCAGATTACAATTCAAGAAGAGATTTGGGTAAGGGTACAGAGGCAGAAAAATGGACACATGTGATTATATCAAGTTGAAAAACTTCTGTAAGGCAAAGGAAACAAAAAAATGAAGAGACAACCTACAGAATGGGAAAACGATTTCAACCTACTATCATCTGACAAGGGATTAACAAATGGAATAGATAAGGAGCTCAAACCCTACAGAAAAACATTTAAAGATCTCATTCAAAAGTAGGCAAAAGTGCCAGGCTTTATGGCTCACCCTTGTATTCCCAGCACTTTTGGAGGCCAAAGCAGGCAGATCATTTGAGATAAAAAATTTGAGACCAGCCTGGCCAACATAGTGAAACCCTGTCTCTACTAAAGACGCAAAAGTTAGCTGAACATGGTGGTACGTGTCTGTAATCCCAGCTACTTGGGAGGCTGTGGCACAAGAATCTCTTGAACCTGGGAGGCAGAGATTGCAGTGAGCCAAGATCACGCCACTGCACTCCAGCCTGGGTGACAGAGTAAGAGTGAGATTCTGTCTCAAGAGGAAGGAAGGGAGGAAGGGAAGAAGAGAGTGAGGGAGGGAAGGAAGGGAAGGAAGGGAAAGAAGGGAAGGAAGGGTAAATGAGATATGTGAGTTGACATTTCTCCAAAGAAAAAATACAAGTGGCAAACAGCATATGAAAAGGTGCTCGGCAAAACTGATTGTCACAGAAATGCAAATAAAGACCACAATGAGGTATTATCTTTCTCCAGTCAAAATGCCTTTTATTCATAGACAGGCAATAACAAATGTGGAAAGGGAACCTATGTACAGTGTTGATTGGAATGTAAATGAGTACAACCACTATGAAGAACAAGTTGGAGGTTTCTCAAAAAACTAAAAATTGAGCTACCATATAATCCAGCAATCCTGCTGGGTATATGCCCCAAAGAAAGGAAGTCATTATATTTGAGAGATCTGCACTGTCATGTTTATTGCAGCACTATTCATAATAGCCAAGATTTGGAAGCAATCTAAGTATCCATCAACAGATGGATGACTGGATAAAGAAAATGTGGTACCTTCAGCACCGTAAGACTGAGTGAGAAATAAATAAAAAATGTTTAAAATAAAAATATGATACTTATATACAATGAACTACTATTTAGCCATAAAAAAATGAGATCCTATCATTTACAACAATACAGATGGAAATGGAGGTCATTATGTTAAGTGCAATAAGTCAGGCACTGAAAGACAAACCTCTCATGCTTTCCATTATTTTTGACAGCTACAATTTAAAACAGTTCCACTCATGGAGATAGAGAGTAGAAAGTCATCAGAGACTGGGAAGAGTAATGAGGAAGTAGAGGGGAAGTGTAAATGGTTAATGGGTACAAAGGAATAAAAGTAAGTAATACTTCATATTTGATAGGGCAACAGGGTGATTATAGTCAATAATTATTTACTTGTACATTTAATAATCAAAAAAGTATAATTAGATGATTCGTAGCACAAATGATAAATGCTTGATGGAATGGATATCTAATTTTCCATGATGTATTACACATTACATGCTTACAGCAAAATATCTCATGTACCTCATAAATATTTATACCTATTATGTATCCACAAAAATTGAAAATAAAAAATTGAATTAGAATAATATAAATTAAACTACTTGCTGTGCTCCCTTTTCACTGCATCTACACCAACATCTACTATTTTTTGATTTTCTGATTACGACCATTTTCTCAGGATTCAGGTGGGATCACATTGTGGCTTTGTATTTCCTTGATCATTAGTAATGTTGAGCATTTTTTCATATGTTTGTTGACTATTTGTGTATCTTCTGAGAATTTTAAAAATGTCTTCACTCTTCCCAGTCACTCTCTATAGCGTACTTTCATCTGATCACCACATATCAGCATAATACTTATTTAAAAGCCACAGTAAATAAGACTCAATGTATGAAACCTCCTGTAGCCTTCTATAAAAGTAACTTTTTTTCATCTCAGAAATTAGATTCTAGTTTACCTTACCTTTTACAGCACTCGTCATTTTCAACCTTAAGTTATAGTTATTAATACATGTATTTTCCTTATCTATCTAATCTTTTAGATTGCTTGAGAAAAAATATATTCCATGAAGTCTAAAATGCCTAAAAATACTTATCACACTTCACTGCACACAGTAGGTATATAACTTTGAGGTTTTCTATTTTTTTGTTTCTCATGTCCATCATATGATATGCGCCTAATAACAATTTTCTTAGTTTATTGGCAAGAACAAGGGATTGTACTGAGCAATTGTTTTCATTATATAGCAGTATATATATAGACCTGATCAGAAGACTAAATGTTTTTGAAGGCAATTAAACACTAAACAGTTTTTGGACTAACCCTATTTTCTTTTGATGTGCATGACTATCCTAATGCTGAGTGCTAAGAAATAAAATTTGGTTTCCGGAAATTTTGGTTCCAGCAAATTGAGAATTTACTGTTGTGGATGCTACTAGGAAATGAGTTTTAATTGCTGATGGAAATGATGCAATTTTTCTATTTTAGAGTTGTATGCATTCTAAATACATATTAAAAGGCAATCATTAAGTGAGAAATTATTTTATCATTGGCCTTATTTTCCAGACCAAATACATGATATTAAACCACCAAATTGAATCAGCAAACTCAAAAAATAGCAGTGGTCCCCTAAAGTTGTACCCTATATCCACTGATTTCTCCTGAGTTTATAATTTGTTAAGTTTAAATAATCTGTTTGAAAACTTTCTTCAGCCACTCAAATGACTTTCTAAGTTCCCAAGTCTAACAGTCTATAAAGAGCACTTTCTATATGCCCAAACACATTTCTTCTTGATGGCATGCAAACTTGAAGCCTATTTTCAGGAGTCGTTCCTTAAAAATGGAAACACAATTCTCACAAATCTTTCATTGTATTGGCTATTGAAATGTGCTTAAGTTAGAAGCTTTTTAAGCCTCATATTTCTTAGACGATAATACTCTGCTTTTAAAATTACAGAAAAGTTCTTGCAGAATTCTTAATTAATAATGCCACTTCTACAGTTTAAGTAAAACATCAAGAAATAATTTCACCCCAGATGTGCAGATGTGACATCATTGTAAAACCCCCTGCTTTGTCTCTTTGTGCTACTCATTATAGTCATTTTATGTTCTATTTTAACATTCTTTGTCTATGAAAATGTCAGTCTTAAACCAAATGTCTTGAGCTAACAGATATACACTGTAAGGGAGAAGCATCTAGAATTGCTTCAAATGTGAAGATAGTATAAGTAATATCATTTCTACTAATGCTAGCAACATCGATTATTTAATCTCCGATGTTGTTAACACTGTGATAGGGTTACATATAAAAGAATTAATGTATTTCAGTTGGTAAGCTCTTTATGGTAAATTATAATCCTTTCAGTCAGTATGATTACTAATTGTGCAAATTAACCTAGAATCTGAAAATACAAGACAAAGTGCATATTTAGTCTGGGGATGGTTTATGAAACCATTTTCCATATGGAAAATCTCTGACTCCACAGAACTATATGTCGAAGCTTTGCCAACAGTTTCATATTATAACATATAGCATTGTCAAAATTTCAGATATTCTTGGTTATTTTAAAGGTAATAACTAGAAAGCACAAAACCTTAAAGGCGAGCAAATCTTGTAAAAATGTTATTTAAGATGTAATGTAATAGCAGTGCATTAGTAATAATTGAGAAAGCTTTCTTTCATTTTTAATTGCTATCTGCTCATCGTTATTATCCTCATCCAAGAATAAATGAATGTCTGCTGTGTATTATTTTCAGCCAGAAATGATAGTAAAGAGACTAATTCAAGAAGCTTAACTTAAGTAAATAGAGTTTCATGCATACAAAGGCATTAATGCAACCAAAATCACAGATAGAGATAATACGTATTTTTTTTGAGGAGCTTACAGAGCTATTTGATTGAAAATAATAGTTTTTTTAAGAAGAGGTTTCTTTCCAGTAACTTCCTTAATTTTGCAGTTTTGGATTGCAGAAATCTTTTTTTTTTTTTTTTTTAACCATACTTCATATCTTTAATAGGTTAACTCAGTTACTTTAAGGTTAGAAAATATTTGGTTAATTTATTAACTTTTGCTCAGTGTGGTGTGTTTTCTTTCTAAAGTTCTTTACATTATTTAGCAGAACTCCAGGTGAATCAATCGAAGGTTAATACTTTTCAGGACTTGAGATTGGGAACACATCAGTGTGCAAATAACTAGTGTATTTATGTATCTGTCTGAAGTTCAAATCCAGAAAGATTTATATAGGAACACTAGCCATGCATCAATTAATTACTGAATTTAAGTATAAGTTTTAACCTCTGATTATTTTTATAAAGTATATTTGAATTAGCTTTAATTAATTGTGGCCACTAACAGATCTATTCAAGAAATTGATTTACAGCTTTTTGGCTTAACAGTATAGTTACAATCAAAACAAAATAAGTGATAAATCAAGTTTATGTTTCCCAAATTTAATTGTTATTAAGACTGAGATGTTCTATTTGTTTCCTTACTATACAAACATCTGCTTTTTCCTTCTTGTTAAACTCAGTGGGATGAAACTATATATTGATAAATCGTATTCCTGAAGTCTAAAATTACCCCTTAACCAGCCAGTTTCCTGTAATCTCAGCTGTTCCACTTAGCCAAACCTGCTGTCACAGTCATCTCTGACAGCTAATCACTTGAGCTCTTCTTAATGTATTAGAATATAGAACCTATCTGGCCTTATTTCCCTCCCAGGGTATCCTGGACCAATCTCATAGTTAATCATCTCAGTGACTTTCTCCCTACTACTTTCCATCTATTCAGTCCCCTTCACCTTCTGCTGATGACCTCTCCTTTGCACTGCCAAAATGTTGACCAGTCTAATCATCTCACTTTTCCCTGGGCTGAGAAGTGCTGATGGGGAAACCTCATGTTCTCTTTAATTATATCTATTATACATTTACAATAGCAGCTTTGCTTAAGCCCTGAAGCAACTCAGAAATTTTTCTTTGACCTTTCTTTCTCAGCCCCCCTTTCTTTATCCACATACCAGCTATTCTAAAATATCCAAAACTAACTTCAAAGCTTCAACTGTATCTTCAACCCAGTTTATTCTCACTCACAGCATAAAATATAATCGATTTTATTGAGACAATAATGGTCACCAAAGATGGATTTTTTAGAACCTATAGGATTTTCAGTACAAGCAGTAAAACTTAATGTATGAAATTTAAAAATATATGGAGGAGCCTAGTGTAATCCTAGGATGGAATCTTGACCGACAAAATAATCTAACTATATCACAAATGTATGAAACAACCTTACTGAAGGAGGTATAGGAAAAAGGTGCTGACCTAAGTAACTTTATAAATGAGAGGAGTCTAAAAGGCCAGAAACAAAAGAAACTGTAATATACTTGATAAAGTGGCTTAGCAAAGAAGTACATGTTATAACTCTGATACTGCTAATACATATATATAGAATGTGAACAATTAAATAAATTGATTATAGATGGCAGGAGATACGTTTCTCACTATATGAATGGAAGGTTACAGATCAGAGAGAGGAGAAGATTAGAATGAACTATGAAGTAATGTATTGCAGATTGAGACATCAGTATGAGCTTATGCCTAGCTTAATCTACATGTATATGGCTACATACAAATTAAAAGTACATGTACACATGTGTGTATACAAATGCATATATATACATGTGTATATATACACACACATACACATGTACACACATACATACACAAGTATAAATATATCAGAGACATATATATTATTCACTTCATTTTCCTCTGAATTTTGATAGATGAGGAAAACTTTCCAAGGAAGAACAATAGAAGCATATTCTAAACAGAAAGAACCAATATTATTGAAAATTGAGATCATAACCTTCATTTTTTCACCTCCCATTATGTCTTCAAACTGCCAGAATCTAATTTCTAGAAACACTGTTCTAATAAACATTTTATTATTATTACACTTTAAGTTCTGAGGTATATGAGTAAAACATACAGGTATGTTACATAGGTATATATGTACCGTGGTGGTTTGCTGCATCCACCACCCTGTCATCTACATTAGGTATTTCTCCTAATGCTATCCCTCCCCTATCCCTCTAACCCCCAACAGGACCTGGTGTGTGATGTTCCCCTTCTTGTGTCCATGTGTTCTCCTTGTTCAATACCAACTTATGAGTGAGAACATGTGGTGCTTGGTTTTCTGTTCTTGTGTCAGTTTTCTGAGAATGAGGCTTTCCAGCTTTATCCATGTCTCTGCAAAGAGCATGAACTTATCCTTTTTTATGACTGCATAGTATTCCACAGTGTATATGTGCCACATTTTCTTTATCCAGTCTATCACTGATGGACTTTTGGGTTGGTTCCAAGTCTTGACAGACAACTTCAACTGATCAACAGTATCAAAACGACATTTCAATACCATCTCATGCCAGTTAGAATCCCAAAGTGCTGGGATTACAGGCATGAGCCACTGCACCCAGCCATATTTTCCCCATATTTTAAATAATGCTATTACTTTGTAGGTAAAATTATTTTGGCATTTTAAATAAATCCTAGAAGAACATGAAATAGTAGCCCCAAAGACACCCAATTTTAATTAATGTGGGGAAAATTTGATATGAAGCAAACCCAAATATGTATGCAAAGCTAATAGTTTTCAAATGTGCTGTATTGAAACTTCAAAAGAATGCATTTTTTAAACGTTCCATAAGGATCCATGTGTTCAGAGTATGAAACATTTTTATTTCAATAGGTACAATCACTAGGTGTTTTTGTTGTTTTCTCCAATATTTTTATTTTCTTTTGACAGTGATGCTATTTACCGAGGTCTTTTTAAAGACCAAAAAAGTGGAGAAAACTTAGTAAGCATGTACATAGAATTGTATAAAATTGGTTAAAAATCTTAAAAAGCTTTAGGTTAAAAAGCTTTCTGTATGAAGCTATGTAGTGTATCATATAGACTGTGTGCTATTGATCTCTATTGTCAAATGCTGTAGCATAGATGGCTTCCTTTAGCTCTACAGAAATTCATGAAGATTGTGAAGCAGTGTTGTATCATGCCTCCAGCTCTCCATCTACCTCTTCCATCTTAAAAGGCAAAGACATTCTGACATTTTGTTTATTACTAGACCATTATACCAAACACTTATTGTACGTAAAACTTAAATCAGATACATTATAATGAAAACAATATGTTATTTTCAATATCTTTATGTCAGTTTCTAGTGGAGAAGATGTCATTCTAAGGAGGAGCCTGAACACAGATTATGAGAGCACCTCTGTTAAGCTGGGATGGTATGTCTAAAGCATGTGATGAGGAGTGTAACAGGGTTTGCTGATATCAAAAGTGCAATTCAGAAATAAAATGCCTTCTTTTTCTACATATATTAGGTTCTGTTTGGATTACAGAAAGAAAATAGATAAAGATATAGGAAAGGAGATACAGTGATGGTTTGGCAACAAAAACAATGGAAAGACTGACTACTTTAATATAACAAAATAGTCCATGAATTAGTATATACTTTTTGCAGATGAATACAAATTATTTTTCAATGAATTGAAAAGAAGCAAGCTCTGCGTGTGTGTGTGTGTGTGTGTGTGTGTGTGTGAGAGAGAGAGAGAGAGAGAGAGAGAGAGAGAGAGAGAGACAGCCAGCAAGGGGTGCTACTGTAGTTCTAGACTCTTACTCTGATAACTGACAACTCTTTGAGATTAGAAATCTACAGTGATGCTTGGATACCTTAATTGGTATAAAGGGATTGCCAATACTTTTCAAAAGTTTTGAGAAAGGCTTTAAAAAAAAAGATTATTTAATCCTCTTCTTGGCTTCATGTGCCATGTAAGATTCAAAATAAGTATAGTGAATATGAATACGAAGCTTTTCCAGAACACCCCAAGAAAATAAAATCTCATAAAACTGACTCAGAACACCTAATCGTCAGTATAAACAACAGTGTCAATCTCTGTGGAAACCTTCCCTCTCCCTAAGTTTAAGTATGAAAACTAGAATCACCTGATTCAAAAAATTTGGGGAAAAAAAGGTCTGTTCTTTATCCATAATGAAAATTAGCTCTACCATTATTACCATCAGGAGATGACTTTTGCTTTCTGATGAACCACAACATTTTCCAGTGGCTCAGAGATGTCTTTCATAGAAGCATTCTCCACTTTAGATTTAGATTTTACATTGAGATATAAGGAATCCCAATGAAACCCTCAAGGCCATAGCATTAGTGTTCAGCTTTCTCAGGCAGGTCACAGGCATTGCTTGAACCATCTGTAATATTGTGAGCAATCCGTTTATAGTTCTTCATCAGTTTCAGAAACTCATAAACTGAAATTCTCTTTCATCATTAAGTTAGCTTGTTTTCTATTTATTTCATCTTCATGTATTTTCATGTTCTGCATTGTCTGAGTTTTCCTTAAAGATCCTCTAGATCTTGTTTAAAGCTAATGGACCTTGACTGTCATGCATATCCAGGATGGAACATGTGTTCAAGTACTTCAAAACTTCTGTTTATAGCCTTGAAACTCACAAATCATTGAAAAACACCTTCAGCAAAGGAAGCCAAAGTTCCACACCTCTGAAATTTAGGTGTCTTATCTGTAAGGGTCTGTGTGGCAATGGAGAAAATCATCCTCTGTGGTAAAAAGAAGACAGAAGTTAAGAGACCTGATAATTATACTATCTCATTATGTATTGTAAAATCTGTGGGATGTATACCAGGAAAAAATGAAACAGGCTTAATGCAGACAAGATCATTCTTATTGTTCTTTAGTTTTTTTTTTTCAGCTTTAATGCAATATATTCTTATTGATGTAAACCTGAGTTAATTACAAATCAGTGAGATTTATCGTCTAAGATTGTAGCACCCGATTTCTCTGAATTAACATACGAGCTGTCTTATTAAATGTAAATGAATGTTTGTTCATGATATGAAATTATTACAGAGTATTTTTGTTTTGATACATATCAACAGAGGTTTTTATAGAGTTGCTCTGCACAGGTTGAACAATTACACAGATGTTCTGCAATCAGAGTGGCAAAGACTATAGATTATGGAAATGTCTGTTTTCCTTTTCCTGTTTTTCCACCTCTTTCTCCTTTATTCATTTGTACTCCTCATTATCCCTTTAGTCCTTCTTCTAAATTGGTATTACTGACCACCTTCAACAAACTATATTATCTGATGGAAAAGACTATCTAAAGGAGACATGCTAACAAACAATTCATCACTTTAACACAAATATACAAGTGCAAAAGTTAAAGTAGCTATAGCACACTATGATAAATCCATTGCGGTATCAAATTTAAGCTGTTTGTGGTTAAAAAAAAAAAAAGACACAGAAAACAACTCTAAACTTTATATTAAGGCAAAATGTTTATATAATGTCTGCTTAATATAATGTAAAATACTAAGAGGAATGTAATGACAACTTCAGTCTTTCTATTTGATTCCTCTACCCTGTCAATGAACTTTGATGTTAAGAGAAAGGCATCAAGAAACACTTGAGAAAGAGTGATGTAATATTTTCTAAAAAATAAGGTTAAAATTCTATGAGTGGCATTCCATCTCATTAGGGACATGAGAAAGTACAGCATGATTGTGTAACAGGCACTGAGTCAAGAGACATAGAGAAAATGGACATTAAAAAAAACATGGTTTTATATAGATATGCAAATTAGTATGTGCAATTGAATACTAGTACAAAAACAAAGGTAAGATAAATAACATAAGAATCATGGCACTTGATCAGTAATGGCCAAAATTCAAGTTGGCAATCTCTCCAAAAGGAACAATCCAAAGTAAGAAAAAACATGTAAGTTCTGCAATCTTACCGCTAAAGACATCCTGATCTTAACTCTCACTTCAATCAGAGCAGCAAGAGCATTAGTGTAAGGTAGAATCAAATTCAAGGGCATTTGGGACCATGATACTAAAGGATATTAATGTCAGAATAGGAGGAGACCATGATACTAAAGGATATTAATGTCAGAGTAGGAAGAGAAAATAATTAAAGCTCTGATTTCCGCATCCTGTTTTCTCTCCGAGTTCTCTCATGATAGCTTCCTTCTTTGGAATATCATTCTTTATTTATTCAAAAAGTGTAAATTTAGTGGATGAAATGAGATATGTTCTCAGCCTTATGAAGAAACCCCTTTACTTTTTTTCATTTTTTTCTTAATATGCTTTCTTTAGTTTTAACTTTTTTGGTTTTGTCCTTCCTCCCGCCCAAAACAATGAACTTGAAGTATGGGCCACAAGGAAAAAGAATCAAGTATACTTTGGGTAAATCTTTAGATAGGTGCACATAAGTTTTTGTGATGCATACTTTGCATTACCTAGCTCACTAGAAGACAATATTGGGTTTATATCAAAGCCTCAGCTAGTATTAGTCTGTTCTCACTTTGTTGTAAAGAAATGCCCGAGGCTCAGTAAATCATAAGGAAGGGAGTTGAACTGGCTCATGTTTCTGCAAGCTGTACAGGAAGCATAGTGGCTGCTGCTTCTGGGGAAGCCTTGGGAAACTTACAGTCATGGTAGAAAGTGAAGGAGAAGCAGGCATGTCTTACATGGCTGGAGCAGGAGCAAGAGAGAGTGAGGGGAGAGGTGCTATATACTTTTAAACAACCAGCTTTCAGTGTAACTTACTCATTATCATTAGAACAACACGTAGGGGATAGTGCTAACTCATTCATGAGAACTCCACCCCCATGATCCAATCACCTCCCACTAGGCCCTGCCTCCAACTTTGGGGATTACAATTAAACCTGAGATTTGGGTGGGGACACATTTCCAAACCATATTATTTCACCTCTGGGACTTTCCAAATCTCACAGCCTCCTCACATTTCAAAACACAATCATGCCTTCCCAATAGTCCCCCAAAGTCTTAACTCATTTTAGCATTAACTTAAAAGTCCAAAGTCCAAAATCTCATTTCAGACAAGGTAAGACCGTTCCACCTATGAGCTTGTAAAATCAAAAGCAAGCTAGTTATTCCCAAGATATACTGAGGGAACAGGCATTGGGTAAATACTCTCATTCTGAAAGAGATAAGTAGCCCAAAAGAAAGGGGCTGCAGCCCCATGCAAGTCTGAAACCCACCAGAAAAGTCATACAATCTTAAAGCTCCAAAATAATCTCCCTTGACTCCATGTCTCACATCCAGGGCACACTAGTGCAAGGAGTGGTCTCCCAAAGCCAAGGGTAGCTCTGTTTTTATGGCTTTCCAGGTTTTAGCCCCTGCAATTGCTCTCAATGGCTGGGGTTGAGTTCGTGCAGCTTTTCTAGGTGCAAGGTGCAAGCTGCTCCTGTATCTACCATTCCAAGGTCTGGAATACGATGGCCTTTTTTACATAGCTCCCCTAGGCAGTACTCCAATGGTGACTGTGTTGTGGGGCACCAACCTCACATTTTCCCTTTGCATTGCCCTAGTATAGGCTCTCCATGAGGGCTTCCTCCAGCAGCAAGCTTCTTCCTGAACAACAGGCTTTTCCAAACATTCTCTGAAATCCAGAGAGAGGATCCCAAGCCTCAACTCTTGCGCTCTGTGTACCCACAGGCCTAATACCACAGGCTTATAGCTTATACTCTCTGAAGCAGTAGCCTCAGCTATATCTGGTTCCCTTTGAGCCATGACTGGATCTGGAGCAGCTGGGATATGGGGAGGAGTGTCCTGAGGTGTGTGGAGTAGCAGGCCCTAGGCCTGGCCCATGAAACCATTCTTTCCTTTTAGGCCTTTGGGCCTGTGATGGGGGAAAATTCAAGGAACTTCTCTGAAATGCCATCTGGGCCTTTTTCCTATAGTCTTGGCTATCAGTGCTTACCTTCCTTTGAGCTATGCAAATTTCTGCAGCTTGCTTGAATTCCTTCCAAGGAAATAGGCATTTTTTTTTACTATCACATAGCCAGGCTATAATTTTTTTTAAACTTTTATGCTTTACTTCTTTTTAAAATGTAAGTTCCAGTTTCAGTTTCATTTCCTTGTTTACACACATGAGCATTTGCTGTTAGAAGAAGTGAGGCCAAATCTTGAATGTTTTGCTGCTTAGAAATTTTGTCTACCAGGTACCCTGAATCATCACTCTCAAGTTCAATGTTCCACAGACCTCAGGGGGAGGGGCACAACCTAACCAAGCTCTGTGCTAAGGCATAGCAAAAATGACCAATCCAGCTGTTTCTATAACCACTTCCATTTTTTGTACATCACTTTCCTTTTTCTGTCCATAAATAATCTTCTACCATGCAGCTTCAGGGTAGCCTCTCTGAACCTCTTCTGGTTCGGAGGCTGCCTGATTTACCAAATGTTCTTTGCTCAGCTAAACTCTGTTAAATTAGATTTGTCTAAGGATTTTCTTTGAACAAGAATTACAGCTAGTACAGCAATAAACAAGTATCGGTGTTTAATGTTGTTTAAGAGAAAAGGAGCACAATCAGGTTTTTAACCCCTAGTACAGAGAATTCAGGTCACCAGATTAAATGCCTTTTTGCAGGAAACTTTTTCTCATACTTCTAGAGGTTTCTGTCATTTATTGTATTTTGTTTATTCACAATGGCTTTTCCACTTTTAAATAAAGAATCAAATACATAGTGGAGAAGGTGAAGATTTTGGAGGTGCTATGCTTTATATTTATAAAAAATGTATTGTAGAATCAGTATCTCCCAATTTCAAATCATCTTTGTTAGAATTAAGTATTTCAAGTCCCTGTGAGCTTTATCTAGATTGCTTTAACAGTTTGCTTTCAATTATTACTTAGCAAATTATTTAAAGTTCTACCAATTCAGTTGCACTTTTACTCTAACTAGGACTGCATATCAAACCTAAATAATTGATTTCTAATCTTTGACTTGTGTATTCTCTCTCACTAATGATTTCATTATAAATAGCCGTCTGACTGGCTTTTTATTCCAAAATCTTTCCATATGTCCTGTTAAATATGACTATGCCCCTCAATCTTTTAAGGACTATTTACTCCCTGGTGTTGTCTATGCTTTAAATTTAGGAAACTCATTCCTTAATTATCGTGACCATTTGCTATCCATATCTGATGGTCTCCTATAGACCTTCTCTCTCTATTAAAATCACATTGATTTTTTTTAAATACCATAATTATGCTTTAAATACTCTAGTCTCTGTTCCTCCTCAACAGATATTTCAGTTCTTATGCCCCTAACACTATGCCAGCTATTTTTCTGTGTATTTCTCCTTCGTCCTCCTATGTTACTATAAGAAATCTTTGTCTATTTCAGGGATTCTTAAGCTGATGCACATTAGAATCATCTGGAATAAACTCGTGAAACAAACTTGCCTGAGACTCATCCAAGACATATTTAATCTGAAATGAGGCAAGATTAAGCAATGGTAGATTCAAAAGCTTTCCCATGTGGGGGGGTGGAGGTGGGGGTGAGGAGGATTTGGAATGCACAGCTATGATGGAGAATCACTGCTTGATTACTGCTTCCACTCTCATCTGGTTACTCTTATATTTATTACCTGAGGTCGACAGGAAATATTAGGAAAAAAATTAAAATGCTTGATCTTTGTAAAACCTATAACAATCTGAGATATTAGAAATGTGATTCATGATAGAATTAAGGATTTCAGTGGCATTTAAGTGGAAATATAATAATTGTGAAATATATGTCTAATGTGTAGATTCAACTTTGTTCTATGTTACATGAATAAGGTACAGAGCACAAAATGGATATTATACAAAGGTCTCTAATTAAAAAGGGCTGCATGCATATTTTTAAAAATTTTAAGGAAGTATAAAAATTGGAATAAATTATTTTGTATATGTACTGATTAGAGAAAGGTCAGAGCTTTGAGATTAGATGCTACAAAGTGGTTGTGAAACAATTATAGGTCAGGAACATTCTTCTTTTTTCTATTAAGCCTAAAAGGAGTCTTGAATCTGCTTTATCAAAGAAAGCATTTCCTGGGTGATCTTTCCATTCAGTGTCTTTCTGTGAAGTCCTTTGCCTGCATCTGCATTTTATTAAAAGTGATTGATTGAGAAAAGATGGAAAGAGACACATTTTAAAGATGTTTCATATTAGCCAGAGATAAAGTTCTGTTTCCTTGAAATTGGGAAAATAGGACTGGGAAATAGAAATCAGATACAAACACCAAAAGACTAAGCATTACTTTTTAAGAATAATCCTGTTCTCTAATAGGAGGCATAAAATAACAGAAAATCACTAGGTAGAAATTTTAGTATACAAATTATATAAAGCCTATTACTAGTAAAAAGGAAACAGTATAGGCATACAGGCAACTTCATTAATCACTTTTTGTTTGTGTAATCTGAAACTGGCTAATAACATGGGCTGTGCCAATGACAGTACCTTTCAATCACTCCCAAAAATTTTAGCTTAATAAATCTGGGATAAGGAGTGTATATGGTTTACAAAAAAAAAAAAAATCTTTTCTGTGATTTTAATGTAAAAGCAGAGTTGAGAGCAATAGGGCTCAAAGAATATAATGTAAGAAGTAATATTGAATGTTTGTGTTTTAAGCTTGCACTGCAAAATACCTAGTTTTTCTTACATGCATCTTATAATTTCACTACCTTTTTCTAGTACTTGTTTGGAGATAATTTATTTTACAATGTATATCTCATGATTCTTAAAATAATCACACATTGAAATAACAATTATCCAGGCCATCACCATGCCATTTTATTCTTAAAACAACCTAATTAGGATGCTTTATAATGACTAGTATTCAATTAGGTAACTTGCCCACAGTCACTGAATTACTATGAGAACAGAAAGTCTGGTGGTTCTTAGAGTCAGCATGTAAAAACTTTAATATTTACACTAAGAAGCTATTCTCTATATCAGAAGTCAACTACTAAAAGCACTATTGGGTATTTGCATTTCATTGTCCCTATAAGCACTTTAAATTCAATGTATTCATATCTGAATTAATATATTTTCAAAACCCTACTTTTCCTATTGAGTTTACTCTATTCCACAGAAATTGGTTAATGAAATATACACACATCTCAACTAAAAATCATAGAATCATCTTCAACTTCATATTCTTCAACACCTCTTTTCAAAGATCAAATAATATGTCAGAACCTTCCAAGTGTGGCTAATAAGTATGTTTTCATCACAGTTGATTCTCAACCATCAGTGCATTTGCCTTTGTTCCAGCCTTTAAAATCCAGGAACCATGCTTTTTTCATTTCCTACTACATGACAATTTATTTTATGTTTTGTTAAGTCTTTTAGGGTTGTGAGAACTAACTAATTAATATACATAATGGGCTAAGAATGAGTCCATAGTGTTAAATAACTGTGAGCTATTATTACTTCATTAAAGGGATTTCACATAAATGTAAGAAGTTGAAGGATATGTGAAGAAGTTAGAAAAGTTTTTCCTCATTGCCTATGAGAGTACACTTTACTAGGAAGCTGCAACTTTTGTGGTTTGTTTCCTCTAGCTCTGGCTACAGTTATGATTCTATGAAGTGCTGTGCTCTTGGAGATTTTCCCTGTTACCCATGGCTTCTTATCAATATTTAAGAATTTAAGCCTCTTCTCCTCCCACAACTCTCGGATCTGTTTCTTCCCCTCTTCATTGCTTTTTTCTCCGTTTGTATAGGTCAAGACATAATTTCCCTCTTCCCTTATCTAGAAACTGCCTTTTATATCTGGGGCTAGTGTCTTATATTTGGGAATACAGAATCTATTTCAATGAGCCTTGTTCCTCCCTTGTGTTTCAATTCTTACTTCAAATTATTCCCACTCCACCCTACAGTCAGAATGGCAAGACATTTTCATGCTGATTGATTTTTACAGGTGGCTATGAAAGAAATAGAGATCATAATATCATCAGCAGCATGATCAAAGTAAGTTAATATGTATTAAGCATTTACTAAATGTCCAGCAATGTTCTCAGTATTTATTGACTATCACCACACTAAAGCTTCGTAAGAATATTAAAATATAGGCGGGCCTATTGGCTCATTTTATCGTTCAAGAAACTGAAGCTCAACAATGTTAATTTACCTAAATCCACAGATATTAGAAGATAGAATGGATGGCAAACCAGAGCCAAGAATTAGCAAATATCAGGATCTACCTGAGGTTGAAGAGGATCTCCTCGAGAGCAGTAATTAGAAATTCAAATGAATGGACCAGACATTTTATATTAGTCTTAACTAGATGATAATGTACTTAGAGCATGGATGTGACTTTTGGCCATAGTGATTAGAGATTAAGTGAGTGGTGGATAGTAGTGACTAGCAGTACTGAGTGGGTTGTACAGTGCATGCACAAGGTAGGTAGGGCTACAGCAACTAAATTTTATTTCAAAAAGTGATGACTTCTAATTTTCCAAAAGAAAGTCAGAAGTTCAGATGTACTTTGAAATCTGAAAATGTTTAAAATAGGAAATGATTTAAACATTTAAGATCAGTTAGATGAAAACTACAGAGATTCACAGGTAGGCCTGATTCACTCACTTATCAGCACATAACTTCTGATGCAGACAGAAATAGAAAAGGTAAAAAGGGCCAATTTTTTGTTGATGTGAATTCTTGAAAAATAAATTTTTGAGTTAATTTTGATTATTGGTAGGATCCACTTGACTTGTTTGTTGATGTATTTTTACCTTTGTTTTGCTTTGTGTGAGCCTATCATAGAAAAAAATGAAAAAGAACACATTTAAGAGAGATTGAGAAGATACTATCATCAGGATTGGGGTACTACAGGAATGGTTGCAGGGAGGATTTAACAGTAGCTGTCATTCATTCATACATTCATTCAACAGATCTCTATAGAGCACCTGCTATATTCTTTGTTATAAAAAAGGATGTTTTGATCTTAATCCCTGTCCTCAAGGAACTTAAAATTTAGTAACTGAGCTCTCTTAACATGCATGCTATTTTCATCATATGTTGCTTACAGGATGTTTTAATTAGTTCCCCAAACAAAATAATCTGCATTTAACTCACAAAAAACATGGATGTATCTAATATTTCAATACTCTTATTCATGCTTAGTATAGTATGGGCACGTGATAATTTTTTATTCAATATTTTGATTATATACTGTTTTCATGAGCCTTGGTTTTGCAATGTGAGAGTTCCCAAAGGTATAAAAGGAAATGAGATAGTATAAAAAGCATGGATCTTGAATTTTGTAAGCCTGAAACTTTGAATTAAGTTACTCTAAGTCTGAATAAAGTTACTCATCTGTAAAGTGGGTAAATTAGTGTTTACCTTGGGGCATAGTTTGCATAAATGTTTGTAATTAATTGATTGATAAGCTAATATTATAAAGAAAAGATAACTTTGTCATCATGATTATCATTATCATCATTATAATCTTCATCCTTGTGTGCTCATCACCTACCATTAACAGGACACAGAAAACATACTCAAAATAGGATCAGAAACACATAAAACTGCATTTAAATTTAAAAATATACATTACTCATCGTGTATAGTGCCAACATTCAGAAGAGAAGTCCAAATTATGCAGAGCTCTTTGAAATAGGATCTGTGAATCTATTACTCACACTACTTGATATTCTAAAAGTAAATGACCCTTACACTTGGTCTCTGCTAATTTTAAATCTATGTGTATTTAATAGATCTGATTGTTTCTCAAGGTTTCTGATGGAAGGTACCAATCACAGACCAGGTTTTGGCTAAAATTGAGCTAGCTTTGTGCATTGGGGTTGGGTAGCATTTGACCTTGGGCATACTTATTGGGGTAATCTCAAACTTGAATCTATAGTTATGTATTAGGTATTCTATGGCTGCAGTGTGGAAAGCAACACTTCAGATACCATTTCTGAGCTTTGGTGAAGAAAATTAATCAAAAACAAATGAATTAAAAAAACATTTTTAATAAGGCACACTACTAATACAGCAGGCTAAACATTGTGTGGAATTGTGCAAACCAAAGTGGATGAAATGTTGTACCATTTTGAAAGGCATTTGTCAGGCATTTGGGTTTGAAAATAAAATTGATGTGAGAAAGGATGGAGAAGTACAACAGATCAGTTTTTCAAATAGCTGGCTGCAGCTTCTTACTGTTCTTACCCAAAGTCAGAGGTACCAGGCCAAGTTTTAAAGTGACCCTACATTTTTTTTTATTTGAGGTGGGCAATTTGTCAAAATTTAATGTATACACGAATCAGGCTCAGCATATGATTTATATGCAAGTATGGTTTGTATATACTGTATGTTTTTAAACTTTTAAGTTTATGTTTTTAAGAAATTGGATTGGTAGTCAGCATGCTCTAATATGGTGGTTGTCAACCTTTTTGGCACCATGGACCAGTTTTGTGGAAGACAATTTTTTCCACAGACTGGGGAGGATGGGATAGCTTTGAAATTATTCAAGTGTATTACATTTATTGTACACTTTATTTCTATTATCCTTATATTGTAATATATAATGAATTAATTATACAACTCACCTTGTTGTGGAATCAGTGGGAACCCTGAGTATTTTTTTCCTGAAATAGATAGTCCTATCTGGGATCATGGGAGACAGTGACACCTGAAGCATGTTGCTTATGACTAGTCTACTCCAGAATGTCATTTTGGTTGCTGTCACTGCAGAAAACCCTAATTTACAGAGATAGGATAGGATGTTGGAAATGGAAGTAGGCTTTTCAGTGCTTTTGTGGCAATCTCAGGATAGTCCACCTTTTCTTTAGTCTAGAATGCATGGATAAAGGAAGTTGTCTCAAACATACTTCTAAGGCCACCATCATCTGTGATCTCTTGCAGTTGATCCTCTTCTAGCACGGACAAACTTGAATCATTTGACTTATTCACAAATAGATCATGGATCCATTCCTTCCCAGTGTGGGGGTGTTTTGTGGTTGGGAAGTAATTTGGAAGCTAAGATAGGTGATCATGCACCAGCTGGAAGGAAGAAGGTCCTGGCTAAGTCTCTTTCAAAATCTCTGCAATGTTTAAAACATGTCAGAAATCTCCATGTTCACTGGTCACCTCCCATAATTCCAGTTTGGCTTTGAATGCAGCCACTTTATCTGCTGACTTGAACACAGCTGTCATTCTTCCCTGAAGTGACAGATTGAGTTTGTTGAGCAAGTTGAATATGCCATACAAATAAGCAATCTTTGCAACCCATTTTGTGTCACTGAAATGTGTTGCCTAAAATCTCTGAGGTGGTTCCCGTAACTCAAAAACTCCGGCCAGTGATCCACCTTCAGAAAGCCATCTCACTTCTGTGTATAAGAGAAGCTGTGTGTGCTCTGTGTCCATCTCCTCACAGAGCTGCATGAATGGACATGAGTTAAGGGCATGGACTTTAATGTGGTTGTTAATTTTAGTCACATTCTGGAAAATGTTATTAAGTTCAGGTGACATTTTTCGATTAGCCAGCATTTCTCTATGAAGGACGCACTGCATAGACTCACGTTTAGAAGTGACCTCTTTGACCCACGTAGTGAAACCAAAAAGCCATCCAGTCACGGCAGCTGCTCCATTTGTGCATATACCAACCAAAAGTGACCGATTCAGTTTTCCTTAAATGTAATAATTCAAAGACTTGAAAAGTTCTGCAGTGGTGGCGTTGGTTGGCAACAAAAGTGCACTTAACGTATACTCATGCACATTCTCCTGAAAAACATAATGCACAAAAACAAGCATTGTCACCTTGTTGTTAAGATTGATAGGCTCACTGATCTGGATTGCATACCATGGCAACTCATTAATTCTCTCTAACAATTGTGCCTCAATATTCTCTGCTATTTTATCAATTAGTTTAGTTATGGTGCTAGCCAAAAGAGGAAAGTGTACCATCTTTTGAACTGCAGCCTCTCCTAAAAGTTCATGACAAATATCCTTAGCAATAGTCAGGTTAACTCTTCACCAATAGTAACCGGTGACTTAGCTTTAGCAGTGTGGTTAGCCACTAAGAATGATGCTCTCAGTTCAGACATATTTGATGCAGAGGTAACCATCAATAAAAGCTTTTGTTCTTCGTGTTCACATTTATTTTCTTTTAAAAAACTCCAAAGGTTTTTTTTTTTTTTTTTTTTTTTTTAATGCTGGATGCTTGGTCTCCATGTGGCAAAATTGTTCTGAAGGTTCCATGGCTTTGTTGGATAGCTGTTGCCACATATTATATAAGGCGGAGTTGGAGAATGTGAATCCCCTGCTCCAATAAACCTGTAATTTAAACAGAATTTCGATATTTTCTTTAAAATGCAGCCTTAATTTTCTTGGCTGCCTCAGAGTTGTCTGCTGTCTCATCATTGGGTCTTTTTCTCTTTTTGGAGAAGCTATCCAGGGACATTTGTTTTTTTCTCATTTTGGCCAAGGTTAGCTTGTGGGCTAAAACAAAACTGTGATTGAGACAAATGCACAGCATAGGAAAGAGGCACAAGTGGCAGTGGTAAATAAAATAATGGGTGGGCCAGGCATGGACTAAAACATGTGTCAGATTCTGACTTAAAGCCTGCCACCAGATGCAGCTGTATGATTGAAGTACGTCAACTCCCTTGCCACTATAAAGCCTGTGATTAGATGCAGTTTAATTGCCACTTGCCACTCATTGATAGGGTTTTGATGAGTCTGCAAGCAATTGATTTCTTATGGTCTGTGTGCAGTCAAATCTCTCTGCTAATGTTAATCTGGATTCACAGCTGCTTCCCAGCTCACCACCTCAGCTCCACCTCAGATCATCAAGCATTAGATTCTCATAAGGAGTATTCTCATAACTTACATTATTCACATGGGCAGTTAACAGAAGGATTCGCATGCCTATGAAAATCTAATGCCACTGCTGATTTGCCAGGAGGCAGAGCTCAGGCAGTAATGTAAGCAATGGGCAGCAGCTGTAAATACAGATGAAGCATTGCTTACATCCCCTTTGCTCACCTCCTGCTGTGCAGCCAGGTTTCTAACAGGCCACAGACTTGTACTGGTCCATGGCCTGGGGTTTGGGGACCCCTATTCTAATAAATTGAAAAATTGATTTTTGGTTGGGCACAGTGGGTCACATCTGTAATCCCAGCACTTTGGGAGGCTGAGGCATGTGGGTCACCTGAATTCAGGAGTTTGAGACCAGCATGGCCAACATGGTGAAACCCCACCTCTACTAAATAAGAAAAATTAACTTCTTGTGGTGGAGCATGCCTGTAGTCCCAGCTACTCGGGAAAGTTGAGGCAGGAGAATCACTTAAACTCAGGAGGCAGAGGTTGCAATGAGCTGAGATTGCGCCACTGCACTCCAGCTGGGGCAACAGAGAGAGACTCCATCTCCAAGAAAAAAAAAAAAAAGTATTTTTATTGTTAAAAAGTGTTAAATATATAGTGGTTTGTAAGAAGAAAAAGTAAAGGAAGATATGCTTAATGTTGGCGGATAGTTTTTTAAATCCATTGATATATAGAAAATTAAAAAATTAGTAATAGAGATGTGTATTAGGAAAATTGTTTATACCTGCACTAGTAAGACAATTTTACAAACTTAAGTAGACCTCATCTGTTTTTAATACTTAATATTATTATTTAAGAATTTTATCAAATAGTTGCATATAAGTACATGTTAAATTCAGTCATCATGCATGTATGAAGTAAAATGTATAAGAAAGAAAATAGCTTTTATAATTTTTAAGACTTTCTTTTTATCAGGAGGTGTCTCAGTAGTTATTTACTTCTCAAGATATACTACTGTAAGTCACAGTGACGAAAAGAAACAGGCTCTATAAAAAGCATTAAGGGGAGATCAATTCTCTGCCAGAACATCTTGGATGCTGGATAGTTCACTATGTCAATAAAAATATAACTACATCTCAAAGGATTTTCTTTTGTTATCATGGTCCACAAATTTATGTGAAAGCCTTACACAGAGAACAGAAAACATGCCTGTCGTGTTTCTGCATTACCAATCTGTGAACTCTATAAACGGTTTTTACTCTAATTACTATAGAACAATAGGCACTGTTGGGCTTAAGTTTAACTTCTACAAGTGTGATTTTCATTGTTATTTTGACCCTGAAACGTCCATTATGTCATGTGGACATAGATTTGAGAGAATAAGGACTTTACAGCTCTAGGATGCCTAATCTTTAAATCTCTCTTCACCCTTTTTATTGCTGTTGTAAATTCACATTCTATGGCTATAACTGATTTCACAGCATTTGAAAAGAGGAAAATGCTCGTAGGAGATGTCAGTTTGATTCTCCCCCAATCTGGGCTGGGGATATTAAGACTTGTTTAAATACACAGTGAGAGAGCCTAAGACGTATAAGCAACAGCAATGGAAAAAGCTGTTTTGAGTTTATACCAATAGCTAAATTTTGTGCTGTCAGACTCTTAAGAGAAACACTGTCATTGAATACCCTGGCACAAAATAACAGAAAAAGGAAGGGAGCACCATGAGAGGATTAGATATATAGTCAACAGATTACATGAGGGACTTTATGTGTATAGTATACCTTGAATAAATTATCATATCTCAGAATCTCAATTTATTTCCCCAATGTAAAATGAGGAATGACTATTTTGACTACCCAGTTCATCTCAGGTTTGTAGAGAGCATTAACTTTTTTTAAAAATTCATTTGTTGCTCTTTTTTTAGGTTATTATTAGGTTAAAATCAGTATATTCAAGGTGATTCCATTTTAAAAAATTAACTTTAGTGTTGTATAGTTTACATACTGTAAAGTACTTACATTTTAAAAGTAGTTTGATGGTTTTTTAAAAAGTGCATACTACCATGTAACCACAATCAATATACAGGATATTTTCATTATTCAAGCGTTCTGTTAATCCCTTCTAGTTATCCCTCATGTTCATCCCTGGCCCCAGGAAACCACTGATTTGGCTCTGTCACTATAGATCAGATTTTTTTCTGTATTTTATATGAATGGAACCATGGAGCATGTTTTTTGTGTGTGTGTCTGAATTTTTTCTTTCAACATAATGACTTTGAGATTCACCCATGCTGTTCTGTGTACCAGTAATTCTTTACTTTTATTGGTGAATAGCATTCAATTTGGACATTCAGAAATACATCTTTTCAAGTGTTGACGGATGCTTGGGTCATTTCCAGTTTTTGCTTACCACGAATAAAGCTTCCATGAACATTCAAAAAAAAAATTCAAATGGATTTATTATTGCTGGCCTTAAAATACTACAAATAATTGCTATGATTATACCTCAGGGAAAACATCTTCACAAATTTTATGGGATGATAAAAATTACCACTTATTAATTAAAATATAATTATAATAGTTCTAGTATATCTTAATCACAGAAAAAATTGACTATTGTACTCAATATCCTCTTTGTCTCTCTCATTCCCTCTCTTTCACTCTCTTCTTCCCTCTCTTTATTTGTTAATAAAATTTTGCTAAGCTCTTGATGTATCAGATTTCTAACAGGATGTTAGAAGAATATGAAATTAGAAAATGTGTGTATTGACCATTTATGACATGCCAGGATAATATCTAAACCTTTGCATGAGTAATCTCATTTAAGTTTGAATGCAACCTATATGCAAGGTACTATTATCAGTTAAATGTTCATGGTGAGAAAGCTAAGGGTTAAAGAGGTCATGTAATTCACCCAAAGTTATACAGCTAATGTATAGAGCAAATTATTTAATATATGGTTGGGCTAAGAGATGCATAGTATGAGAAAAACCCTAAATTTTACTTTATCCTGTTTTGAAGTTTATATTCATTAGAGGTGAGGTACTTGAGTAAAAGGGCAAAATAGAATAAGTCAATACATAATGCATCATTACTTAAAAAATTAGCTGATTTATATTAGATCAAAATTTCAGTTGTTACAGGCTACAGTAAACATATATATTAATGAGTTATCCAGCACAGAAATTGATAGGTGACATTTCTCAAATGCAAAGATTTAAAACTATTTATTACTACAAACATAAATATATTGTACAAATAATATTGTGGAAGTAGAAAGTTATTGTTTCCTTAATTTATTTATTATCAGTTTATACTTCCATACAATATAGTAATTACCCAATCTGAAAAAATTAAAATTACTATTGAAAAATATGATTAAAAAGTAAATGTTAAAAATATGAAAATAGTATGAGTGCTTAAAATGTTAAAATACAAAAACTAATAGGTAAAAAGTTAGGTTCCTTTTTCTTCTCACCACATAACTAAAACAAAATGTTAACGATTTGATGTTTATTATTCCAAAGCATTAAAAGCACATTGAAATATTTTATATATTCAATTATTTTTACAAACAGTGAATGATAGTATACAGTATCTCTAATTTTTAATGAAATCAATCATAGACATTTTTTCTTTTCAGTGCATATGAACACAGATTATTCTTTTTCATAGTTCATAGTGTTTCAGGAAAGGGTTGTGTTAAAATCAATGTAACTATTCTCGAATTGATAGATACTTATGTAGTTTGTAATGCTATCATGGACATCCTTGAACATATTTTACTTTGTAACCTTTGCCAAATAATTGGATTTGCTCATTCAAAAATAAATGAACAAATAAATAAATAATTAACAGGTGCATAACATAGACCTTGATAATCTTTGTACTGACTAATACCTACCACTATTGTTTGAGATTCCATGTTCCCCACATATTTGTTAATGCTAAATGTAAATCATTTTGTATTTTGCAGTCATATAAGCTATAAGTGCTATACCATTTTTTCAGTTTGAATTTTTCTTTTCACCATGGACTTTATGAACTTATATCCATTCCTCAGAGTCATTTTTCAAGAACTTCCTTTCTTCAACATTAATCTACTTTTCTCTTTGTTTATTTGCATTTTTCTCATTTATTTATAAGGGATATTTTAATATGGGAAATATTGACCTTTGTTCCTTTTTATAATTTTACCTCATTGGTCCTTTATTTAGTCTTTTGTGACTTACTTTAATTCGTGTGTACAAATTATACTGAATTTATACATATATAATTTTTTCTGCTCACACTTGGTAATTTTTAAATGACTTTTATTCTTGTTGTAATAACTAAAGCCTTCCACATTTCTGGGTAGTAAAGACCAACTTTTTCAATTGTGTTCCCATACTTTATAATTTTATATATTTATATTTTGATGTTGAACATTTGTATTTTTGTACATCAAACCTCTCTAAATAAATACCCAACTGGCCCTGTTCCATTTATTGAAGGCTCTATTTCTTAAAATGTTGAAATTATTATTTCACAATATACTTTATATATATATATATGTGCATATATATACACATACACACATATGTATGGTAAGTTTATTTGGCTGATATAGGTATATATGTACCTTTTCCTGTATTTATTTATTTTTATTTATTGGTGAGACAGAGTCTCCTTCTGTCACCCAGGCTGGAGTGCAGTGGCATGATCTCAGCTCACTACAACCTTTGACTTGGGAGTTCAAGTGATTCTCCTACCTCAGCTTCCCTAGTAGCTGGGATTACAGGTGTGCACCATCATGCCAGGATAATTTTTTGTATTTTTAGTAGAGACAGGGTTTCACCATGCTGGTCAGGCTGATCTCAAACTCCTGACCTCAAGTAATCTGCCTGCCTTGGCATTCCAAAGTGCTGTAATTACAAGCATGAGCTACCATGCCCAGCCTTTTCCTATATTTAAAAGCATATATATTTTATACCATTGTATCTGCTAAGAATCTGATGACAAAATTTTTGTTTTCTTTTTCTAAAATAGTTCAGCAAACTTACACCATCACTATTCTAAATGACATCAGCTTAACAAATATAAATTCTTTTTAAAAAGCGGGAGAAATGCCAGATATAGGTGACAGGGGATGGAAGCAGCAAACCACCTTGCCATGTATGTACCTATGCAACAATCCTGCATGATCCCAGAACCTAAAGTACAAACAAAACAAAACAAAACAAAAAAAGTAGGAGAAAACAAAAAGGTGATTTTTTTTCCACAAGAGAATTTAATTCATAAATAAATTGGGGAGAATACTGACTCTTTCCATTCAGTAATATGAATGAGAGTTTCCCTATTTTTGTTGTTCACATTAAGCCAAAATTACTTTTCTTCATTTTTATATTGCTATACAATGTGGGTATCTTTTGTTTAGTTTAGGATTTTCACATGTAAAAGAATTACTTTAAAATACTTATCTTGTAACTTTTTCAAATTGTTTTACTAGTTGTAAAATGTTTGTTCTCCTGGAATATCATTATATTCTTTTATGCTACTTCAATAATAAATATATATTTTCCTTTTCAATATTTATAATTTTTATTTCTTAATTCGTATTATATTAAATAGATTATTCAACATTGGTGAATATTGCTAAACACTATCGTGTTTCTTGGTTACATAAGGTTTTCTTCTATTTTTTGTTTTATATTTAATTTCTAGCAAATTCTTTCAGTAGCAATTGCTGAAATATGATCGTCTATTTTTCTTTTAAATGTTTTAACACAGTAAATCAAAGTAATTGATTTTCAAATTTCAAAGCATCCTCTATTTCCTAAAATAAATTCTAGCTTAATTAATTATGACATTTTAAAATATGTGGGTATATATATATATATGTATATATATATATATATGAAAATGTATGTTTTCTTGCCTATGTTGTTCTTCAAATTTTGTAATGTATAATCCAACTGCATTAACTTCATAATTTTTCCAGGCCATAATTTTCTTATTTTGAAATTAGCATTATACTGCCATTGCAGAATACATTTTAAATGTTCTACGGTTACTGATGCTACGAGTTATTTTAGTACAATAGAAAATATTAGCCCTAGAATATTTTATATCCCATTCTTCTTAAGTGAATTGCTATTAGCTTTTCTCTTTATTTTTTAAAGTTCTTTTATGGTTTCTTGGGCTGATTTCTGGGGTCTGTTCTACTCTTCCCATCTATTATTTAAAAGATTACTTTACCTCAACCATATTGCTTAAATTTTTATAAGTTCTATTTATAAGATATATCAATATGCTTTGTTTTATATTATAGAAAAAAAACAATTCAAAATGGCTTAAAGAATAAGAGATTGGTTGTTTTGATGGAATGATTAGGGACTGGCCCAATTTCTCACCTTAACACTACCCTGTTCTTTGTGTTAACTTCATTGTAGACTCACTTCCCTTTCAGCAGCCTGAGAGCTATACACCCCCAGGCCTTCTGTTACAAGACTAAATACCAGAACATACTAATATTGATACCACAACACAATACTGGTTGAGATGGGGCCATTTCAATTAGTCAAACCATGTGGACGCCTCACTTTGGGATGGAGGAAGTGATAAAATGACAAAGTAATAGAAACAGTAAATGACCTGAAGAAGTGACCAGAATATAGTATTTATTTTTAAAGTATAGTTTGATAACTGGTAGAGCATGAGGGCTCTCTTTGCAGTTGTATAATATTTTAATTTAAAAAGTCCTTATTCTGGTGAATTTTATTTCAACTTGTTATGAAAAATTCTTTTAAAATGGTTGGGAAATTGACATAGTAATTATAGTAAATAAGTGATAAGACCTAGACATTTCAATTATAGCTTTGCTGAAATATCTCAGTTCTAGAATTCTACACATAACTACATTAACGATCTCTCATAAGAAACATTTGTGAAGTAAATAGGCATTTCTGAAGCATATAATTAACTGGTTTTGAATATTGCACCCTTTGTAGTATTTAATAAAGAAAGCAGAAATTATAAGTAATTGAGAATTGTGGATTTCATAGGTGTTTATTAACAAAGATCCTATGAGGCTTTTGATGTTTGTTTCATTCTGAAGGCTTAGAAAATTATAACTAGCAGCAAGAATGATAACAGAATTTCAGACACACTCAATTGTATATGATTTGACAATTTTTGGGTCTTTCAAACAATATGCGTGTGTGTGTTTTATTCAAATTGATTATTTACTGCCTTAACAGGTACTGCAGATATAAAGAAATCTATAGATACTCGTAATGCCTTAAAGTTTGTCTCATATGGAAGTATCAGTATCTCCTTTGAGCTCACAGCATACTTGTTTTGTTTTTTTCTTTTATTTAAAAATACGAAGTATAGGGCCAAAAAAATGTAAATAATATTCCAGATGGTGACAGCTTACTTTTAAATTTTTAAAAGTATTTCACTGTGGTTTCCTTATACCGATCCTATATTTAAGGATGTGATTACGTGATCAAATTCTGTTTGGGAATGTCTTAGTCTGAAATTACATTCAGTGACCATGAAAGTGTCTCTGCATGCCATCACACAGCACACCCTTCCACCCAGCAAAAGAATGATTCTCGTAAGACAAAGTTAAATTCTAAATCTAATAAGAATATTCAGCCAACTTTTCTGCCAAATAAGTCAGAAAAAATACTGATTTATGAATTTATTCATAAGACACTTATTGTGAGAGGTGGTAAACAAGGGACTCTGTTTAAAAACAAAAAGCGCTCAGGCATGCTAAGCAAACAGCTAGCACTCTACGGTGATGGGCATGCATGTCTGATACTTTAAAAAATGGTATGCAACAAGTAAAATGTGTGGTGGATCAGATTAGCTATACTTTTGCTTTTGCCAGTACTTTCAAGTGCAAAAAAATTTATCCTAAGAAGTTTTCAGAAGGTGGTGTTGAATGTTAGGGTTAGACAATGAATCAGATTAGATCAATCAACGTGTTCATTCACTTAGCCTCACAGATTATAAGTCAAGACTAATTAGAGCCCTTGGTGGGTCATTTACTGTGGTAGCAGGGAAAATTGATTCTTTCTATTGTTGCTAAACTGATTGAATGTAAGGCTGGGTCTGCTAGAAACCATATTTTCTGCATATAAAAATTTTTCCTGAAAATAAGATGACTCAATGGGAAGCAGACTGAAAGATGAAGAGAAAAGCAGTAATTATACGATCCTGATGCCATTTTAAAGCCTGGTTTTTGCCATTTCGGAAGGTCAATCCACGAGTGTTTATTTTATGTCTTAATATATCTCTTCTATTTTTAATTTGTGTTGGGTTTCTTTTACTTGCAGTAAGAGTCCAGTAATTTTATTTATACTTAGAGAAGAGACTTAAAAAAGAAAGGGTAATTCTATAATAAAGGGTCAAAGGATACTCTATGAAATATATATTTTAATGTACTTATTTATGCAACAAATATTAATTGAGCATCTCCTCTGTGCCTTACAATGTTTCAGTTGCTAAATATTGAACATGCAAAAGGTAGGTTTTGCCTACATCTACCTACAGCTGTGGCAGGAAAAAGTCATAAAGACACATTTTTTTAAAACATATTAAGATATGAGCCTTGAAGGAAACAAACAAGAAACTGAGATGGAGAATAAGAAGGGCAAAACTTTCTAGATAAGGTAATGGAGAAAGGCTTCTCAGAAAAGGTGGCATTTACACTCAACCTGAAGTATTAAAAGGGACTGTCCATACAGAGATTATGGTGAAAAGAGAGAGTGGGTATGTGAATTTATTTGGGGAAGATTTGCAAATGTCAAACAAGATGCAAGAGATGTTTATTGCAATAGGGTCAAATTTTATGGGATCATGTTTCTGATAAACATTTACTGGAGGCCATAGTTAGTTTTCCAGAACACTGGGCAATTTGCCTCTGCTTGGAAATTTTAGGTTGTTACATTAGAATTTTCTCAGCTTTATCTCAACTAATCTGTTAACACACTTCAATAAGTCTCATTGTTTATGGGGTTAAGACTTTTGTGGCAGATAAAGGCTGTTTTTGGTGGGGGGGCGGCTTTGATAGTCAAAGTCTTAAGGGATTCTCTTTAAGATAGACAACTATGTAGTTGTAAACTACAAGTGACTGTAATACTTTCCTACCTAACTTGGCAGCTTAGAGCCATTCCAGGCAAGTTTTGGTAAAATGATTTCACTTAGCCATTTCACACTTTTCCTAATTTCTCTGGGTCACCAGTATTTTGTCCAATTTGTTGCTGACTGCATTGTTTGCCTTCTGCAACAATGGCTGAAGAAAATTATTGGAGGAAGAGAATGACAAAGTAAACTTGACACATTTGAAGCACATCCTTGGGAAAACGTCTACCAACATTTTGTCTCTTAACTGTTTCTGCAGAGTAAGCAAGTTATCTTCTGCCTTAAAATCATTTTGTGAGAGGTTTATATCTTGACATGTGTTGAGTCATAATGTTCAAATGATCTTCCTGTGTTGATTATAAGATAAATCAGCTACACTCTTTGGTAGTGGTATTGATTGTGCATTAATCATTCAGTTCCCTCTACATCATAGTAACTTTTCAAAATTGCATGAGCCTGTTATTTCTTCCAGAAATATGAGATAGAGATTTGTGCTTATGTAGATATGAATGTAACACTAGTAAATCTAAATTATCTATAAATTACAAACTTAATGCAAACATATTGTTATTTTTGTTGGTTGGTTTGATTTACTTTTTACTTTGTTCTGATTGATCTGGTCATTAAAATGCTAGAAAATTTACTTGTTGAATTACAACGTGTCACACATTACTACATACTTGCAACTCTCAGTTGATTCTCCATGTTAATTACTTATATGGAGGTGAAAAGATCCTCTTTCAGCTGTTGTGTTTTACACACTGTTGTTTCTTTAGAGTTTGAAATATCATTGAGGAGGATAAACCCAAAATTTTGTTATAAATTCAACATGTATCAAAGTAAAAAGAGGCAAAATAATAGAATACATTTGCTTTCGACAAGTAAACTATCTCTTAATATAAAGAAAGTGGCTTTTAAGTCCCAACATTTAATGTTATATTCCTTTGGGGAAGGAGGAACGCCTGATTATTTTACCCTATTTATTTACTCTATTTTTATAACTAAAGCAATATATACTAATTTGGAATAATATTTGAAGATAAATGTAATTTAAGAATAACTTCTTATTAGGATGTGCAACATAAAAAGAGAATGTTTCTTTTTCCCTAAAAATTAAAATGAGCAAAATATACTAGAAAAAACATTGTTTTTCAGAGACTATAAGAAAGTTCCAGATGCAAATAAACTGTGATCTAAATTCTAGGCAGTTGAATCTTTTTTCAAGTGAAGATCTGGATGTATCTTTGATAGAATGATCAGAGCATGAATAATTTGCCATTAAGGGGAGTAGAAAGAAAGAAGCTGAAATGACAAAATAAGAGCCTTATCTTGACTTATATGACAAATAAGAATTAGAATTCCATGGAACTTCATACATAAAACACACTGATTCTTCCATGAGTCTTCACCAATTGCATTGGGGTAGTATTACATAGGCTGGGATGCAGAACAGGAAACCTGAGAAAGATATTCATGGTCTCCCACAACTACAAAGAAACTGCCTTTCTGAAGATGTGGAGAGAGATGTATTCCTGAGATAATAAATCCAAGGCACACTGAAATTAACCTGGCAAGGGCTAGAGCTAAAACTTTTTCCTGGTTTGGAAAATTTGAAGGAGGCTTTGAGACCAAAGAAAATTTCCCAATAACTGAAAAACCCATTTGTCTTGGTAGAAGGCAGAGAGAAGTATTCCACAATTTGGAAAGCTGATAGCTCTGCTGTAAAGCACAGAGGTGTCTCTAGAATCTCACAAGTTCTCAAAGGTGCAGATTCACAGAACAGAGATACCTGAGTTCAGTCTCTAAATATGTGAAACCAGTAAGGAACTGACAGAAACTAAAGCTACTCTAACAATGTATGCTATAAATCCCAGGCCTACATCAATACAGATCAGATTTAATGAGCTCTCAGTTATAGCAGCCTATTACAAAATGTCATACTCCTTATTTTAAGTGTAAATATAATTTTTTTGCCTATACTATTACACAAATGATCAGCATATAATAAACTGATAAAATACACAAAAAGGAGAAAGAGAAAGTGCGTGCAAAAGAGAGAGAGAACAAGTTTAGCACTAAGGCAACAGGATATAGTTGATAAAAGTAGATACAGAGATGCCTCAAATATTAGAATTATTAAATATAAAACTATAATATTATTTAAAATAACTGTGATAAAACTACCAAAGAAACTAGCTAAAAATGTGTACAACATATATAAATATATGAAAAATTTTAGTAGAGACATGGAAATTTCAGTAATTTATAAAGAACAGAAGTTTAATTCACTCACAGTTCTGCATTGCTGGGAGGGCCTCAGGAAACTAACAATCATGGTGGAAGGCAAAGGAAAAGCAGGTACCTTCTTCACAGGACAGCAGAATGGAATGAGTGCAAGCAGGAAAAATGCCAAACACTTATAAAACCATCAAATCTCATGAAAACTCAGCCACTATCATGAGAATACCATGGGGGAAACCACCCCCCATGATTTGGTTACCTCCTATGGGGTCCTTCCTGGGGGCATAATGGGGATTACAATTCAAGATGAGATTTGGGTGGGGACACAGCCAAATCATATCACTAAGCATATAAAATCATTACAGAATTTGAATATAGAGCAATACAAACTATCAAATAACAACTAAAAGGAAAAATATTTAAAAATAGAACAGAGAGTCTAAGGTCTGTGGGAGATCAAATAGTCTGGCATGTATGTAACTGAATCATCAGAAGGAAAGTTAAATGAAAATGGAGCACACACATTCCAACAGATATTGGTCATGAACGTTCCAAGTTACTGCAATTAACATAAGGATAAATTCCCAGGTCTTTTCTTCATATAAAAAGGATATCAGTTGTTGGTTCTAAAGGGAGCCTAAAGGCTCCTTTGCACTTACACTGAAGCCTAGCCATGAGAACATGCAAAGGTAGGCTGCTGGAAGGATCTAAGCGACACTTGGAAATAAAGTGAAGAAATGAGAACCAAGCTGATCCGGTGGATAGCCAGCCATCCCAGAAAGTAAACTGCCTATATGACTCACAACTCATTAAAGTTTCATGAGGGAGTCAAGCCAAACGAAGAAGCACCTAATCTGCTGACCCTAAAGAATCAAGCACTAAAATATGGATATTGTCTTTGTCATTAAGTTTTTGGATGGCTGATTATTCATGATCCCTATAGAAATAGCCTTAAATTCTTCCTTATTATATTTTACCTTTCATTCTCAGAAGCCATAGCTTACTGCCATAGTAAGCTTTAGCTAGGTGTGATGGCACCTGCCTGTAGTCCCAGCTACTCTGGAGGCTGAGATGTGAGAATCACTTGAACCAAGGGAAAGACAAGGCCACAGTGAGCCATGATCTCAGTACTGCACTCTATCCAGCCTGGGTGATAGAGGGAGGAAAGAGAAAGAAAGAAGAAAAGAAGGTAAGGAAAGAAGGAAAGAAAAGAAAGGAAGGGGAGGAAGGGAAGGAAGGGAAAATAGGGAAGGAAGGGAAGAAAGGGAAGGAAGGAAGGAAGGAAAAAAGAATAAAAGATGGAATAGTAAAATATACACACAGAAAAAAACTTGGCCCTCCACAAAAATATAATTAGAAAAAGTACAAAAGAAAAATAGACAATAGGAAATAAAGGTTACATCGCAATAAGATTTTACCAGAATGTTAAAAAGCAGAAAATATTTTCCAATTCATTTAAACCCTCTTGGGTTCAAGCAATTCCCCTGCCTCAGCCTCCCAACTATCTGAGATTACAGGTGTGTGCCACCATGCCTGGCTAATTTTTGTATTTTTAGTAGAGACAGGGTCACCATTATGGCCAGGCTGGTCTCAAATTCCTGACCTCAGGTTATCCACTCACCTCAAGCCTCCCAAAGTGCTGGGATTATAGGCATGAGCCACCACACCACCCAGCATCATATTATTTATATAACCTGTAGCACAGGATAACTAACTTGTTCAGGAACAAAGGAGACATTTTAGGAAAGCAAAACAAACTATTTTTGATATCTAGAATGTATAATACAATATAAACTTTGCTTTATTGCTCTAGCTCCCTAAATCTAAGTTATATTTAATTACCATTCAGTTCAAGTTTAAGCTCCTTTTTGTAGTTTATAAGATTCTACAATAGGAGGTAACAAATGACTAGAATGACCAAATTGTGAAGTGGCGCTTTTCAAGGTTTGAAAATATGTATACTTGGTTTTATTCCTTTCCACAATACTGTGTTATGCAGACTTTCAATAGCAAGTATTTATTACTTCTGTAATGGAAATGTGCTTTATTAACATATTTTACATTCATATAATACTCTCATCTTGTTGAAATTATGAATAGAAATATTATCAATAATTTCTGTCCAGTCACCTTGAATCTTTGATGACTGTAATTCCTGGCACTTCTGTTTTCTGAATGTCATTTTAATTGTTTCACAATGCCTGCTAACCATCTTTGACTCCTACTACCTTGCCCTTATTACTGAAAGTGAACACTATAGATCACCACTTAGACATCACACAGAAGTTGCATAAGAATGCTCAATCTTGGTTCCCACACCAAAACTGCTAAATTGGTATCAGAATTTAAAGAAATTTCCTGGTGGTTCATGTGCACATTAAAATTTTGGTGGAGCCTGATGATCTGCCTTTCTCAGGAGCTCCCAGGTGGTACTGAAGTTGTTTATCTGTAGATCACAACATCCCCCTGTGGTGTCTCAACTAACTTCTTGCTGTAATTCTTTGCCTGTCCCAAACCATTTCCCATATTATTACCAATTGTCATATTAAAAAATGTTATCAGGGCCGGGCGTGGTGGCTCACGCCTATAATCCCAGCACTTTGGGAGGCTCAGGTGGGAGGATCACAAGGTCAAGAGATCGAGACCATCATGGCCAACATGGTGAAACCCTGTCTCTACTAAAAATACAAATTTTAGCTCGGCGTGGTGGTACGTACCTGTAGTCCCAGCTACTTGGGAGGCTGAGGCAGGAGAATCACTTGAACCCAGGAGGTGGAGGTTGCAGTTAGCTGAGATTGCGCCACTGCACTCCAACCTGGTGACAGAGCAAGGCTCTGTCTCAAAAAAAAAAAAAAAATGTATCTGATAGTAAATATCAAACATATAAAAACAATTCTGTTGGCTCCCATATCCTTAAAGATAAAAACCTTACCTTCTCTACATATAATCTAAGGCCCTTCACAACTTAGCATCCAAATATCTAGCAGCTATACCTTTAACAATTCTTCTTGCACAGCTTCTAATCACCCAAAATTTTTAGCTGTTCTCAAATATGTCTTTGAACTCTTTCCTATTACACATGATGAACTTCATGTTTATAATTTATTTCTTCTTATCCTTTGATGAACTTCTATTCATATCTTAAAACTATACTTCTGTGAAGGCTTTTGTTATTAATTTCCACCATTGACACTAGTAATTGAATACTTCCTTGCATATTCTTCCACAGTAATCTATATTTGTCTTATGTACTACACACACACACACACACACACACACACACACACACACACAAAACACGTGTGTGCATACATGTATATACACACATATCAGCCCATATATGTGTGTGGATGTGTATATACTGATATGTATATTTATTGAGTCTGTAACCCTGACAAAGTATGAGCTCTTACAAGATATGGACTTAGAAGCCATAGCTATTTTTGTAACTCAGTTTGTTATTTGAACAGAAATAACTCATACCAGAAAACCAGACACTGTTTCTCACCACCTTCTCCTCATGACACATATGTGCACACTCACATACAATTTTTTTTTTTAGTGAAAGAAAAATGAATTTAAAGTCACATAAACCTGAGTTTGAATTTGGGCTTCAGCAGTTCACATTGGTGGTTTAAGTTCACCACTGCTACAAGTATTACAACTATTTATAAATTTTTGAGACTTATTTTATTGCTTAAAATCTAGTCTATCTTTGTGAATGTTCTGTGTGGTCTTAAAAAGAATATGTATTTTAATGTTGGGTGGATTATTCCATAATTGTCATTTGGGTTGGTAAAATAATTTGGTTAATAGTGTTACTCATGTTCTCTATGACTTTACTGATTTTCTACCTGTTCTACCAATTACTAAGTATTAAATTTCTCAGAAATAATTGGTACACTCTATTTTTTTCTAGGAGTTCTTTTAGCCACCATATAAATAGGTGGCTATAAATAAATACTGCAGTAATTAATGCCCCTAATTTTACTTCTCATGCTAGATTTGCTAATTCTCAATTTCAGCACTACAGAATACATAATATTATAGGGTCTTTAAATCAGTGTAATCACATCAAGCAGTGGTAATCTACCTGTGCTGCCAAGGTCATATGTAAGAACTACATAAGGTCTGATATGGGATATAATGGTTAGTATTCATTCAAATAATCAGAAAATATCATGATCAATATGCAATAATAATTTATTATTGAAATTAGCCCTTAGGCATTGTGGAAACTGGTGAAGAAATTTAGGGAAAGCTGTTGCATCTTTGTTTAATGGAGGGTCTGAAGTCTCTAAAGGTCAGGAAAATCAGTCACAGGAAGAAATAGTATACATGAACCACAGAAGTGTGAGAACAGAATGATGGGTGTGAGGATAAATTCCAAGCCTTATTTGTCTTCATGGTAGCCTGCATAGATGCTGGTGGGGATGAACAGAAGCAGCTAGCACCCTTGGCCAAGGAGGCACACATGAGCCTAACCTAGGTTCTTGAAATTTAAAGGAGACGCCTTGGAATGTGAGGAGCTACAGGCACAGTTGCTGCACTATTCCAAGAAAGCAAGCCACCAGCACAGAGCTTATTAACTGTAAGCTACAATAGTGTGTGGTTCCCCACTCTCACCTTCAGTATGTAAGGGCTTCTGCTGCGCTTTAGCCATAAAAAGTTTCATGCCAATTTCACATGAACCAATCGTAACCTGGAATCAAATAGAGAAGGAATTTCTAGGAAACAGTTCCAGCTTAGATAAATTCACTTCGCAGAAGACTACCACTGACATGTGGAGGATAATGGATCTTAGAATAACAAATGTGGAAACAACTTTTAAAAAATAAGATTAATGACTGAAGTATATACTAGAATCAATATTTACTTTGTATTAAAATAAAACTTTGAAAAACATTTGGAGCTCAAAATTTAGGCATCAATGAATTCATGTAATGCTGTAATTCAATATGGACAATTTGAATAATTTTACATCAGTTATTTTTAATGCAGTTACTCCAAAAAGTCATTAATCTGAAATTTCTAAGTCCATTTATTCATAGACTTATCATTCATTCAATTAATCAAAGACCTAATCGAATAAATTACTCTAGCTCTATTTCCAAATACTCTTTCATTATCTGCTTCTTTTACTGGAAAAAAAGCCTAGCACAATACCTGGAACCTTGTAATTATTTGGTAATGAAATCTCTTTGAAACTCTAGGTAAGGTAATAAATTTAAGACGTGGACTATTAAGCAGTCATATTCCTGTGGAATATTTAAAGGTAGATGCAGAAGACATATAATTCAAAATTCAAGTTAATATGATCTGTATCTTACTTGACCTAGATTAAAATAACTATTTTGTCAAAGATAGAGAGATGAAATAGAATCCTAGAAGAATGTCCTTAGTCAGAATGGAACACTTGAGAAAGCTATGGTGATAACAACAACAGTAAAAACTCTACCATTTATTGAGAGAGATACAGACAGAAAGAGTTGGTAAATTTTGACAATCAAAAAAACTATGAATAGGACAATTAATCTAAGATTTTGATATCAATGGCAATCTATTTCAGACAGAGTATTTTTGGAGTTTCCCTTTGAGATTTATGAATTTATGGAATTATCCTTTGAAAATTTTAGTCAGAGTTAGCTGTACTAAAGGACATTTCAAAAAATATAAAGCTTTATTTTAGTTATTGCTTATTTTTTTCAGATTTCCACTGGGATTCAGAGTCCAGATGATTGCCAGTATGCTTGGAATGCAAATATATTACTGATATTAACACTCTCAACTGGCGAAATATCTCTTTGCATCTTTTTACATGTCCGTTAATTTACAGAATAAGTGTGGACTGTGGGGCTATTTTGGCCTAGACCTCATAGAGGTGATGCATACAAAGATCCAGGTACAGGAGAGCTCCTGTCCTTAAGAGGCTTACAATTTACAGAAGCATGCAGATGGATCAGTAATCAACAACTGGTAAATGTTAAGGTAGACATAGTCATAGCATATGGTAGAAACAGATGTCTCTAACCCAGGCTGTGGGATCAATAATTATTTTCTAGGTGAAGTCATCATGAAACTGAGATTTGAAGTATCCTCAGGCTGAAGATGGCAATCCTAGACAGAGTATCCAGCACATAAGAAGCATAAACTGTGAAACAAAGGACAAGAAAGCAGATAGTTTGGTGTGGTGAGGTCAAAAGGGCTAAATAAGTGGTAGTGGTAATGGTGTTTAGGGCAAGATTCTAAAAGTTACCCTGTACTAACACCCCTGGAGCATATGTTAACATGCAGTAATTGTGGATATAATAAATGCTTTGTGAGGACATGTATCCCTGAGTAAGAAGTACAATTTAATTAATGTGGCCAGTGAATTATAAACTGTGACTGTTCCTGTTTTTCTGTCCCTATCCTTCTCCGTGACAGGTTCTAAAGCTTTAAAAGCATCTAAAATGATATAATGGGCAGAGAAGATAAAATTACTTTTCTGAAGGGCTTTACAATCTAATTTGGAAGATAGAGCATATAGGAAAATTACCTGAAGACAAGAAGACTAGATCAGAGGTAGAAGTGGTGTTGATGGTGGCACTGGCTCTCTATAAGCCCTAAAGTGTTTTCTAATGAAATGTCTCCTGGAGACATTTTCCAGCAGGGAAGGACAGTGGCCCCTTATTTCTTTCTCCTCTACAATCTTAGGGACATAAAAACTGTGTGGCAATTAGTCTATTTTTTAAGATAGTTTAAAGCTTCTGTTAATGGTAAGGAACTGAATGTAAATCACATAAGGATTACTATGTCGACATGTCACCCACTGCTTTTATTTCATTACTAGTGTTGACTTAATGTTATTTCTTAAGGGCTTCTCAAGTGCAGTAGGGCATATATTCATTGGCCTGAGGATTGGGCTACCTTTCTCCATGAAAATAATGATCATCAAATAGGTTTGCTTTAAATGGGCCAGCTTTATAAATACTTTTACACAGCCAAGTCTTTAGCGGCTTCAAGGCATTTGTAAGTTGGAAGCAAACTTCATGAAGTAGAGACTCAGAAATTCTATCATTTCAAGCTGCATAATGCATTGAAGAGGTCTTAAACAAAAATCTTGGAAAGCAGCTACCAAGAATCTATAAACTAAAAATCCCGTGAGAGACTACAGGCATCTTGGCAATGTTCACTTTATTCTTTGCTGAGAAACACTGCATTGAGTTTACATTGGGGGCACCAAAAAAAGCAAAGAACAACAACAACAACAAAACCTAGTTTTTGGTTTTGTTGCTGTTGTTCTTTGCTTTTTTTAAAAACCATCTCCCTCCTCTGGCTCTTGTTTATATTTGACCCCTGTGTGAATGATACTGGATAAAAGATAAAACCAAGAACTTAATTTCTTTATGCATGAAGTTAAATTGAATGAAATAAGACAAAACAGGTGAAAACTCTAAAATGATACTCAAAATAGGAGATTCTGTCATAGGTTAGAAGTATTTTGAGCAAACCTTCTATCCTGTTCCTCACCTTCATAGAACTATACTTCCCCATCTTTGACTTGAGAGAAGTCAATAGAATATTAGTAGACATGATATGAACAGAGGATTAATAGCTACTTGCATTATTGGGTTGTGGTAAAGCCAGTCAACACCGAAGGAAAAGTTTTCAGAGATTTTGCAAGACAGTTGTCAAATAAGCCACATTAAAAAAAATAAATAAAAATAAAAACAAAGGTAATACCTACTCAAAACATATCACTTCCCAACTATTTTACTACCTTTTACTAGTCTATTCTTTTAATTGTTTTATTAAAACAACTTTCTATTTCTTTATTTTTTAAAAATTATACTTTAAGTTCTGGTGTACATGTGCAGAACATGCAGGTTTGTTACATAGGTATTTACGTGCCTTTGTGTATACCTATAGATTTTTCTCTAGGGTTTTTATGGTCTTATGATTAACTCTTTAATCCATCTGGGGTTAATTTTTAAATAAGGAATGGTACCAGCTCCTGTTTATACCTCCAGTAGAATTTGGCTGTGAACCTGTCTGGTCCTGGACTTTTTTTGGTTGGTAGACTATTAATTGCTGCCTCAATTTCAGACCTTGTTACTGGTCTATTCATGGATTCAGCTTCTTCCTGGTTTAGTCTTGGGATAACGTAAGCGTCTAGGAATTTGTCTGTTTCTTCTAGATTTACTGGTTTATTTGCGTAGAGGTGTTTTTAGTAATCTCTGATGGTACTTTGTATTTCTGTGGGATTGGTGGTGATATCCCCTTTATCATTTTTTATTGCATCTTTTTGATTCTTCTCTCTTTTCTTCTTTATTAGTCTGGCTAGTGGTCTATCTATTTTGTTGATCTTTTCAAAAAACCAGCTCCTGGATTTATTGATTTTTGAACTGTTTTCTATTTCTCTATCTCCTTCCGTTCTGCTCTAATCTTAGTTATTTCTTGTGTTCTGCTAGCTTTTGAATTCATTTGATGTTTCTCCTCTAGTTCTTTTCATCATGACGTTAGGGTGTTGATTTTAGGTATTTTCTCCTTTCTCTTGTGGGTATTTAGTGCTACAAATTTCCCTCTGGACACTGCTTTAAATGAGTCCCAAAGATTCTGGTACGTTGTGTCTTCGTTCTAATTGGTTTCGAAGAACATCTTTACTTCTGCCTTCATTTCATTATTTATCCAGTAGTCATCCAGGAGCATATTGTTTCATTCCATGTAGTTGTGCGGTTTTGAGTGCGTTTCTTAATCCTGAGTTCTAATTTGATTGCACTGTGGTCTGAAAGACTGTTAACAATTTCTGTTCCTTTGCATTTGCTGAGGAGTGTTTTACTTCTAATTATGCGGTCAATTTTAGAATAAGTGTTATGTGGTACTGAGAAGAAAGTATATTATGTTAATTTGGGGTGTAGAGTTCTGTATATGTATATTAGGTCCACTTGGTATAGATCTGAGTTCAAGTCCTGGATATTCTTGTTAAGTTTCTGTCTCGTTGATTTGTCTAAAATTAACAGTGGGGTGTTAAAGTCTCCCACTATTATTGTGTGGGAATCTAAGTCTCCTCATAGTTCTCTAAGAACTAGTCTACTCTTAAGGTTACTTACATTTATTAAATCCATATTAGTATATATTGGACCCCTGCATATCTCTTCCTAGGTCTGTCTTTGAACACATAATTTGCATTATCATGATGAAAATCATTTTACATGATATAAGAGACATACAAATAATTTGAAAGAAGTTATATCTAAAGTAGCATTTGTGCAGAAAAGAGCAACATATAAAGGCCTGCTTACAAGATTGGCCCTTGGCTTGTGTCTAGGAACTTGGATTCCAGGACAGTTCTCACCATTCCTAGAAATTGTGACTAGTGGCTCACTAGCCTGAACTGTACAATGTGGTTTATGCCGAAAAGCTTTCCTCCTGGGAACTTTGAATTTTGGTACGTGCTAGGCAGCAGCTATGTGCATGAATTGCCTCCAACAAAATCATTGGCACTGAGTCTCAAATAAGCTATCCTGGTAAAAAACGCTTCACATATGTTATCACTACTTAAGGCTGGATAAGTTAAGTACTATACATTCTATGTATGACTGCTCTGGAAAAGGACTCTTGGAAGCTTGTGCCTAGTTTTTCTGGACATCTCTCCTTGCACCTTTACTCTTTGCAGAATTTACTTTGTATTTTTTTACTTTTTGCTGTAATAAATCTCATGATGATTCTTGTGAGTTTTTCTAGCCAGTGGCTGAAACTGGCAGTGTCTGTGAGCTTCCCAAAACAGCATTACATAAACTTAGTGAGAAAAGAATGTACAAATATAAAAGGGACTTTGTCTTCAGCAAACTCTTTCCTTGAATTTCTTGATTCTGGTTCTGAGGATTAAAGACTGCTTTCCTATTTAATACTTGTAATGTTTAAACTTCATGAATTTAGTCCATAGATCCCAACCTTTAATTTACAATGTTTCGGGCTATGTGATACATACTGGAGATTTCAGTAAATCTTTTGATTACATCATTGAATGACTTCAACTTTTGATGGTAAGTCACCATTGGGAGATTTTGGTTACATATTAATGCATGCAAATTTGACCCTCCTTAGAACTTTTTTGTTATTTTCAATCAAGGACACAGTCTACTTCTTTTAATATATTTACAGTGTAATGAGTTTATGAGAATCCTGCTATAAATATGCTCAAAGCCTAAACATAAAAATAGGGTGAGTATAGAAACTGACACGCATAATTCATTGGGTAAGGTATTATGCAAGTTCCAAGCTCTAGAGAATGGTTACATAAAATTTTAATGAAGGTTCTGGCAACTCAAAACTCATCTATGCTCTTGAGTAGCACAGGGGAATATCACTTTTCTCAAAGGTAGATCTAGGCAGTTAAACCATAAATTGTCGAGAAGATAAGTTCATTACATTCTTATAGACCTGCACAAAAATTGGACTAAGTTTCCATGTTCCTGTTGTTCCAACTATCTTTTTAATACCAGTGTTGTTTAAAAGAATGCAAATAGCATTTCCTAAAGGGGCAATTGAATGTATTATATTAATATTAGTGCCAAAATTATTAATAATAATACAATGTAAAGTACCTGATACTGTCTGGATTTTACATACAAACCATCTAGGTTGAAGACAACAAATTATGAGTTTTGGGTGATTATTCTTTAAATGGTGCCTAAGAGCTTGGCACACGCCTTTAGCAAGCATAGGTAGGAGTTAATAATAGTGCATTAGCAACGAGGCTAACTGGTATGAATTACGCTTTATGAAGGATTCTCATAAACTCATTACACTGTAAGTAAAAGAAGTAGACGGTTTCCTTGATTGAAAATAACACAACTGAAAAATATATCTTTTAAATTAATAGAAGACAAAGATTGCGTATGGAAGTCAATATACAGCTGCTTAAATATTATACAAATGCACATATATTTTAATACAATTTAATTTTCAAATAAATGTTTTGTTTATTTTCTTATATTTGGATGGGCTGGAGTTTGGGTAGTAAAGATCTGAAAAGTCGTAGGAGACTGTAAGATTCACACCACTGATGAGTTACTCTAGGCTGATCTGCACCAAACATGGGTTCAGTGAGAAACAAGGATATCAAATCAAAAGTAAAAGAGAATGGTTTCTTCTTTCGCTTTCTCCTCCTTGCTTTTATCCAGAAACTTAATTTTTAAAGTGAAAAGTTTTTTGATCCTGATACTTTTCTTTGATATTAATTCGTTAGCTGAAGATTGATTAAGGTCACAAACTATGAGATTTTCAGAGATATTACTGGAAAGAGAGAAAAATGCCTTCATAGGCTGAAAAATGAACCTTTCTTGCATAGTGCTGCAATTCTATTATGCATATAAGAAACCACTGGTTATGTTAAGTGAGGAAAGTGACCAAATTTTTATGTAAGACATGCGCTACCATTGTAAAACAGGATGCACCTGAAGCAAGGGAAGCCTTGTAATTACAAACAATGATAACCTCTGGGTGTTGAGAGTCCATAGTCTTCAGAGTTCAGCAAATTTTAGCAAAGGAACATATTTTATTTTATAATCTGAAACAATACATTCCTTATATACCACAATGTGTGACAGTGTCCACATCTACAGCAAATATGCAGATAGACATACCTCAGGGCATGCTCACTCCTACCATACTGGTCTTTCTGACTTGTCTGTCTTGTGATTGAAACTAATGAGCTCCTACTGTTGACATCTGACCGCCACTTACACAGCTAATTTCCACTTTAGATCCTACTTAACTATATGGCTCTTGTTTCTGATCTTGCTGCTCTTTTACAGAAAATATTTGTTGAAGATTTTAAAACATCTCTGCATTGACCTTACCAATTGACTTTGGAATTATTTGGGGGTAATTACCTGGTCTCCCATGCACTGATATATATCTTCTTTACCCCTTCATTCTCCTAAGCCATGCTTGTACACACACATTTTTTTGTGTGTGTGAACATCCTTGAACTCCTTCTTTCTCAGACTTTAGAGTTAAGTCTTATTTGGGGCCTATCATCTCCTTCCTGAGTCCTCAATTGAAACTGGAAGGTTGCCGTTTCTATGCATCCATCTTGATCTCCACTACCTACTAAATTAAGGAATGAATTAAAAAGTCATTTAGTATTTCGGAAAGCCCAGAAAAATATATCTGCCTTCTTGGGTTAGTACTTTCTTTCACTTGACTAAATGCTTCCAAATTTTTAACTCCTAGTTACTCAGAACAAGGACTTACTGTCTAATGTAGCCCAGGACCAAGTCTTTGGGGAGGGCCCACATCTATCTCTGATTACGACCACTGCTCACTGAAAATAATCAAAGTCAGGTTTTGTGTTTTCACCTTCAAATGAAGAAGGCTCAATCCTAGAAATTCTCATTTTTAATTTGTACTTTCCAAAACCTGCTCATGGATTTCTTTTCCCCTGCTGTTATGTAAAAATCATCAATAGCAGGGTAAATCCTGAAACCAGTTTGGATTTTAAGTTATCAAAATATTACCCTTACGATTTGAGGATATAGGACCCCAATGAACTATGGTAGATTTAGTGGTGAGGATGGAAATAGTCACTTTCTGATAATCTAAAAATTATGTCATTTATGTTTAGGCCCCAGGGTGCCTAAAATATTATTTAGGGTTCAACACATATATAAGTACCCTAATAAGCTATAAATGTTAAATAAGTAGACAGAGAAACCAAGTTATTTCAAGTACTATATTTTATTACCTGTTCACTGAAGATTGCACTGAGCAGTCAAATATGTGTAATCAAAAAGCAGGAAACTCTCTTTTAATTTTCCTGTAGAGGGTCATAAACAGTAAGATAATTGCTCTCAATTACAGAAGCAGGCTGTGTTTCATTTGCTTTGCTTAATTCTTCTCTGGAAATCAAACCATGTTTTTGGAACCTCAGCAATTTTCAACAAAAAACTTAAATGTATAATGTCTAGCAAGCATCTAAGAGGGATAGAGGTTGCTCAAAGAGCTTTTCCCCAAAACTGTGGAAGATAAAGTTTTTTTGCAATAAATTTCAGTTTAATCCTCGTTACCTACAGACTGATGGAAATATAGAATGTTCAACTGTATTATTGCCTTTCTGCATTGAACCTGAGACTCTCTTCCTGGTCTATCTGAAATAATATTAGCTGTATGTGCTCCCAAAAGCTATTGACATCTTGGCCTGCCTGTTTTAGCCATGGTCAAAGTGAACCCAAAGCTCATTTGTAAATTATGTGTCAAAAAACAACATGCATTTATATGGAATATGGTTAGTTGTTTTTTAGGGCACATCTGCCATCCAAAGAAGCAGAAACAGTTCTTAGAATTGCACAAATGCAATATATTTTTATCCAAATGTGAATATGTGTTGGAACTATTCTGGAACAAATCAGGTTATAAAATATCAATATACTACATATTATAAAATTAGTATTTAAAATATTTATGCTTGACCAAGTCAATTGAAGCATATGGAAGTCATGCTTCAGCTTTCTGGTAAGAGAAATTAAAATGACATGTCAGATTTGGTAACAGAGTACTTACTCCAATTACATATACATTATTTTGGCAGTGTACTCTCCTGTGTACCACTGGGTATTTTTTCTCCTTAATGATAGTTTTGAGGCAGTGCTCTTTGCACTAACAAAGTATATTGAAATAGAAGCATTGACTCCTACAAAGCAAACAAATGTCTAATGGCTAGGGGATTCTGACTGGGGCAGAGCTGACAGTTCAATTATCCAAACAGCTTACAAATGATTGCATTGAGGACAAATACCTGTGGATTTTGCTCTCTGAGTACTGCTCAATAAGATTGAAAATATGTCAAAGATAAGATGTCTTCTCTACAAATAACTATATATATTTTTGAAATGTGATAAAGATGTATGTAGTATCTGTATGGGTGTGTATCTGTGTGTGTGTGTGTGTGTGTGTGTGTGTGTGCATTGTTTACACAATTAAGAAGATCCAGAGTTTGGGGCATTTTTAAAAGGCAAAGTTAGTAAGAGCAGGTTAGTAAAATTTTAAAAACTAAAAAAAAAATTCAGTTTGCCTTTTACCTCTATGACATTGCAACAAAAAGTATTGTCACTGTGAATATCCTAAAGTATTACAAGATTCAGATAAATCTTTCTAATCGCCACATACAAATTATTGTCTATTTAATGTCTAGTGTGAGTTGGTCACACAGTGATTCTATTTTTCCATAACTAGAAATCTACCAATTACTTTTAGGCTGATCACTATCCATAATATCTTATTAACAAAATACACTATTTTACTCTTTGGAATGCTGTTTTGCTGAAAATAAAAAGCACAGCAGATGAAATATGTGGTTGAAGTCCTTCTCTTGTTTTTCTGCAATTACGTTGTTGTTGTTTGAATTGGAGTTGTACTCCATCTTAAAAAATCATTATATTAGTCAAAAGAGAAGAAAACTATTGTTTCTTTTCTGTTTTATAAATATGTGGATGCTTAAATTATACACGCAGAATTTATAGAGCTTCAGTTAAATAAGAAAACCATCATGGCATGATAGCAACAGCACACATTTTCATGCCAAATTACCTTGGGATTTAAACAGCAGTGCAGTCTTGGGCTACTTATTTAATGTTGCTAAACATAATTTTGTCTTTAATATAACGCTGGAAATATTAGTATTACTCAGCCCATAGGAATAAATAAAGAATGCTCATAAATTACTGGGCACAATGACAAAACATCATAAGTGATTTGTTGATGTTAGCTTTTATCATAGTGAATCATTCACAGAGACATTGTCACCTGCTTAGGGTCTGAGTAACATGAATTCCGTATCTTCTTTCTTTAAATTATCCATTATATTCATTCAACACACATTTATGAAACAACCACCCTGTCAGACGCTGACTGATACCTGCACGTAACAATGCATAAAAAGGCAGAGTTAAAAATGACCATAATCTTGTGAGAGATACAGGCAAAGAAAAGAATATTTCAATCAAGGTAGTGGTATAAAGCAGATGCCAAGGGAGCAGTGATGACCGAGGCACAAAATCTAGATTGGAACTTTTACTAAGGGAAGACCTCTTGGTGATGATGGTGGAGTAGAGACTTTGAAATAAGGGTGTTCAGGCTGAAACAGTGAGATGTGAAAACATTTACTAACCCATTTGCATTTGGGGAAGAAACCATAAAATATGCTTCCTAGGGATATATCTGCAGACATCTAGTGTAGCAAAGGGATACTGGATTATTACAGACATTCGAAGCAGAATTGGAAAATATGTGGACAAATTTTTTTTTAATTCTATAAACTTTTCTATGTCTATTTCTCTACATAGGGTTCTTTACACATTCTTCTTGCCTAATCTAAGCTATATCCATTCAGAAAAGCAAAATAGTATTATGGGTCCAGAATCTCCTATTAGAAATGCTTGGGACCAGAAGCATTTCACATTTCAAACTTTTTTGGATTTCAGAATGATTGCACATAACATAATGAGATATCTTGGGGCTGGCACCCATGGCTAAACACAGAATTCATATATGTACAGCCCGAAAGTAATGCACTGTTTTTAATAATTTTGGGCAAGTAACAAAGTTTTGACTACAACCTATTTCATGAGGTCAGGTGTGTAATTTTCTATTTGTGATGTTATATTGACACTTAAAAAGTGTCAGATTTTGGGGGCATTTTTGACTTTCAGATGAGTGCTACCAGTCTGTGTTGTATTTTATGATAAACACGTTGTATTTTATGATATAAAACGATTAAACCAACAGATTGACAGCATAATACCTAAGCAAATAGAAGCTATTACACCAATCTTGTATAAAGGAGTTTTTCAAAGTGATACTCTTGTTTATCCCAGCTTTACTCAGTAACAATTGACAAATCAAAATTGCATATATTTAAGGGGTATCAAATGAACATTTTGATACATGTATACATTATGAGAAGATCAGCACAATCAAGCTAATTAACATACCCATACATCCTAAAGTTACCACTTTTGTTATTCTGTGTGTGTGTGGCAAGAACATTTAAGATCTACTCTCGGCAAATTTCAAGTATATGTTACTTATTAACTATGGTCACAATACTGTACATTAGAACTTATTTGTCTTATAACTAAAAGTTTGTACTCTTTGACCAATATTTATTCCACCTTCTAGGCCCTTCTAACCATTCTACTCTTTGTTACTACGAGTCTGATGTTTTTTAGATTCCAAATATAAGAGAGGTTATGCAGTATTTATCTTTCTGTGTCTGATTAATTTTGCTTAGCATAATGTTCTCCAAGTTCATCCACATTGATACAAATGGCAAGATTTCCTTCTTATTAAGGCTGAATAATATTCCATATTGTGTGTGTGTGTGTGTATAAAATATCTTATTGATAAAATACATTATTTTACTATTTGGAATGCTTTTTGGCTGAAAATAAAAAGCATAGCAAATGAAATATTTGGTTGAAGTCCTTCTCTTGTTTTTCTGCAATTTTGTTGTTGTTGTTTGAATTGGAGTTGTATTCCATCTTAAAAAAATCATTATATGATTGAAACTTAAAACTATTTTTTCTTTCCTGTATTATATATATATGCACACACACACACACACACACACACACACATATACACACACAGTATGTACTGTGTGTACATATATATCTATATATAAATAAGTACAGTTGGGCTCATACTTTGGCTATTGTGAATCATGCTATAGTTAAAATGGGAACTAGATACCTCACTGAGATACTGCTTTCGGTTTGTTTATACATATCCACAAGTGGGATTACTAGATCCCGGTGGCTCACGCCTGTAATCCCAGCACTTTGGGAGGCCAAGGCGGGTGGATCACGAGGTCAAGAGATCGAGACCATCCTGGTCAACATGGTGAAACCCCGTCTCTACTAAAAATACAAAACATTAGCTGGGCATGGTGGCGCGTGCCTGTAATCCCAGCTACTCAGGAGGCTGAGGCAGGAGAATTGCCTGAACCCAGGAGGCGGAGGTTGCGGTGAGCCGAGATCGTGCCATTGCACTCCAGCCTGGGTAACAAGAGCGAAACTCCGTCTCCAAAAAAAAAAAAAAAAAAAAAAACTTTTGAGGAAACTCCAAAGTGTTTTCCATAATGACTATAACAATTTACATTCCCACCAACAGTGTAAAATGGTTCCCTTTTCTTTACCTACTCACCAAATTTATATATTGTCTTTTTGATAATAGACATTTTTACAGATGTGAGGTGATATCTCATTGTGGTTTTGATAGGCATTTCCCTGATGACTAGTGATATTAAGAATCTTTTCATATATATGGTGATTTCTATGTGTTCTTTGAAAAATGTCTGTTCAGGTTCTTTGTTAATTTTGTAACCAAGTTATTTGTTTTTTAGTTATTTAGTTGTATGCATTCTTTATATATTTTGGATATTAACTCATTATCAAGTATGTTCTGCAAATATTTTTCCAGTATTTAGGTTGTTTTTTTATTTTGATCGTTTCCTTTGATGTGCAGAAACATTTTAGTTTTAGGTAGTCTCACTTGCTTATTTTTGCTTTTGTTGCCTGGGCTTTTGGTGTCAACTTCAATAAATCATTGCCAAGTTCAATATCAGGGAGTTTTCCCCTGTGTTTTCTTCTAGGAGTTTTATGATTTCAGATTTTATTTTATTTTTTGCTACAGCTAGTTCCTTTTATTTTCTTTTACTATTTCAATCATGCAGCCATGTGGATATCAGTACTGAAAAGCAGTTTTAAACATATCTGTATATACTGTAATCTTAAGCCTTATAAAAGGATAACTACATATATAATTACATATAAATATATAAATATATGAGTCTTGCCTGTAAAACATGAAATAAATTAATTAATTTGTGGTATTGCCTATGTAGAATGTGTCAGGCAAAGAACTAACCACACTGTATTTTAATTTTCAATTTTATATATATGGCTTATAATTTTAAGCCATATTTCAAGATTGGAAACATTAAAATGCTATCTCAATTTTAAGGCTGTAAACATTAACAGCCGAAGAGGATGAAGTATTTGTCTAAAGTCATGTAGTTTGTTAGAGAAAAGCTCAGTTTCCAACACAGCTTTATAATTCCAAGCTCACGTCTTTTTCTGCTACTCGAAAAAGTAGTAGTAGTATTTATTTTTATAAACAAAAATAAATAAATTGAAAACTAAAATTGAATTTTAGTTAATCTTTATGAGTTTACTTTTAAATAAAATAGACACCAAATAACACTAAAGTAATATTTAGAACTCATGGGAACATGCCTCTCTTGATTTAGTTCTTCATTTGATAATATCTGCAGTGACTAACGTGTAAAAATTAATGTTATATGTAGCCTTTTCCTTCATATTTTTCTGTGTTTTCCATATATAAAATTTTTATTTCTGTTTGTCATTCTGTGAAAGTTTTCATTGCTCCTTAAAACCAGGATATTATTATTGTCCTGTAGTGGTATGATTAATAAATCCACATCAAAACAAATAAAATATCACCCATCATACCTGTTATAACATTTTGTAATCTATTGCAAAATAGCAAATGAAACATCTAGGAAGCTTGTTCATTGTGTCTTTGTTTTGTAATTCACAGATTTAAATAATAGTTCCATTTAGCAAAACTTGTACTGATCTCAAAGTGACAGTTAATAGGTAGTGAAATCATGAGAAAACATTAAATTGATGTTTCTCAGATATTATCTGGTGCTATAATTATATGGATGAGTTTCCTGAAGTCTTTCTTTACCATTTACAAGTAATTTATAGACTTATGTTATTAGCCTATAAGCACATTAAGACCTGGCCCATGCTCATTTTAGTTATCTAAATGTAATACTTTATTAAAAATACTAAGAATCATTTTGAAGAATGAATTCATTTTAAGCAAAAGTTCATATTTAATTCATTAATATCACTCCTACTTCCACTCAAAATACTTAAATAAGTCCATTAAACTACTTTTTATAGTAATGAAAAAGTCACATTAGAAGTATAATTTAATTTGAATGCTGTAGAGACTAAATTTGTTTGCATTTCTAAATTGCTAAAGTTTAGTTCCTGAATTTTGCTCTTGTCTTTCTTTCTCATATCCAATACATCCTTCTTTGCCTACTTTGACTTGATGAGACTGGAAGAACTGTCATAATTTTAGAAGGGTTCTCAAATTTCAATAAGAAAATTAAGTGTGGGAGTAGAGAAGCATAGACAAAATAGAAAGCTGGAATTGCAAAAGTCTGTAATATGTCTGTATAAAGGAGGCTTTATTTTTAAAATAGAGTCATCCTCTGTAGCTCCAGTGAAAAAAATATTCTAGACTAGAATCTTCAGGTAGAAGGAGAGACTGGATCAGATGTCTCTGACTTTGTTTCAGAATGTTACTATCCTCCCTGAGTCTGCATTATTTCCAATCCCTAGATTCATAATGCTTTCTAAAGTTCTGGCTCTAGTGCAGGCAAAAACTCTGTCCTTGGTTTCTCTTATCATAAAGACTGACATTTACATGCAGGATTTTGTAAAGATGAAGGTTAGAAAAATGGCAGCCAATTAAACGCAACCCATTTGTTCATGGTTCAGATGCTGAACATCCCAGTATAGAAATAGGAACTCATACAGAATAAATTCCCCAGATATCTGTGGTCCTCCTGTAAATTGCAGTTTGTACTCTCAGAAACATGAGCATGAAATCCCCTAATATCTCCAGTTGTCACAATTTATCATGAAAAGTACACTGGATTTAGACAATTTAGTTCAGATTTTGTCTTATAAAGTGGCCCTGTAGTGCAACTTTGGCAAAGTCACTTAACTTCCCTGAATGCGCTCTTAAAATTAGAAAAATTAAATACATTCTGTATAGGATTGTCATTACTTTCAGAAGAGATGCAGTATGAAAATAAAGTTCAATAAATGTTTAAAGAGCAAAAGCCATGGTCTACACTCAAGAAACATTTCCTTAATTTCTTCCCTTCAATTTTGTCCATACAGCAGACCCTATTAACACCATAACAAAGAAACTTACCTTCCAGGATAAAACATCCCTCAGAACTCTCTAGAATTCTTCCAGTTAGCTTGTGATCCTTACAACATTTATATTTTATAGTTTCTTTCTATGTCCATGCTAAAACTCGTTCTTTAAGACATAAGTAAATTAAAGTTCTTATTGCCTTAGTTAATACCTCAATTCTTCTCTGGAGTATTTAATGATTTTATTTATACAAGAGAATTCTGTTTCTTGCAGTCTGCTATTTACATACAGTATACCATCTTTCAGTATTCAGCACATTATAAATATCAATTCGATTATTCTCCAATACAAAAATGCTGAGACCATGGAAAATCTGAATGTAGTGACAACACCAAAGAATCATACTAGCTTTTAAGCAATGGTCCCTAACCAAAATGTAGACTCACAAACGACAGATAAAAAATTAAAACATTTTGCTACAAGGAAATTCAGAGAGATCCATGACAAGATTGAAAATCAACACAATCTGGGAAATGAAAGACAAGACAAAAATCTTAAAAAAAAAAGTCAGAGCTTCAGGAATCAAACTCACTTAAGGAATTTCACAATACAATTGAAAGCTTTATCAATAGACTGGTAAAAGAAAAGAAGGAATTTCAGAGCTTGAAGATGGGACTTTTGAACTAATCTAGCCAGACAAAAGTAAAGAAAAAATAGTTTTACAAAATGAACACTTTTTTGAGTAATATTGAGTTATGTAAAGATACCAAACCTATGAATTATTTGCATTCCTAAGAGAGAAGGAGAAAAAGTAGGAACACAGATCTAAAGAAATAATTCAAGAAAATTTAATCTTGCTAGATATAGATATATACATACACACATACATACATCATACATAAATATATACATACACATACATACATTCATACATATATACATGATGATAGATATATACATATACACATACATATCTTAGATATATACATACACACATACATACATACAAGAAATCCAGAGAATGCCTGCAAGATGCTATACAAGAGAATTATCACAAAGGTATTTAGTTGCCAGGCTGTGCAAGATCAATGCTAAGGAAAAAAAAATTAAAGGCAGCTAGGCAAACAGGTCGATAACATTAAAAGGTTAACAGTGGACCTATAAGCATAAATCTTACAAGTCAGAATAGATTGGGAATGTATTTTAGCATTCTTTTTTTTTTTTTTTGAGATGGAGTTTCACTCTTGTTGTTGAGGCTAGAGTGCAATGGGACAATGTCAGCTCACTGCTACCTCTGCCTCGGGTTCAAGCGGTTGTCCTGCCTCAGCCTCCTGAGTAGCTGAGATTACAGGCATGTGCCACCACACCCAGCTAATTTTGTATTTTTAGTAGAGATGAGGTTTCTCCATGTTGGTGAGGCTGGTCTTGAACTCCTGGTCTCAGGTGACCCACCTGCCTCAGCCTCCCAAAGTGCTGGGATTTACAGGTGTGAGCCATTGCACCCAGCAAGCATTCTTAAATTCAAGAAATTCTAACCAAGAATTTCATATTTTGCCAAACTAAACTATATAAGCAAACGGGAAATAAACCATTTTCCAGATAAGCAAGCATTAAGGAAAATCAGTACAACTAGGCCAGCCTAATAAGAAATCATTATGGGAGTTCTAAACATGGAAATAAAAGAATGATATATGCTACCACAAAACACACTTAAGTACACAGCCCACAGACACTATAAAGCAGCCACACAATAGAAACTACAAAGCAACCAGCTAACAACCTCATGATAGGATCAAAACCTCATATATCAATATTAACTTTGAATGCAAATGATCTTAATACCATCTAAAAGGCATAAAGTGGCCAGGCACTGTGTATCCCAGCACTTTGGGAGGCAGAGGTAGGTAGATCACCTGAGGTCAGGAGTTCGAGACCAGCCTGGCCAACATGGTGAAATCCCATCTCTTCTAAAAATACAAAAATTAGCTGGGTGTGGGGGCATGCTCCTGTAATCCAAGCTACTTGGGAGGCTGAGACAGGAGAATCACTTGAACCTGGGAGGCTGAGGTTGCAGTGAGCTGAGATTGCACCACTGTACTGCAGCCTGTGTGACAGAGAGATACTGTCTCAAAAAATAAAATATAAATAAATAAATAAAGGTACAGAGTAGAAAGTTAGAATTAAAAAAAAAAACACGCATTTTCTGCCTTTAAGAGATGCATTTCACATGTAATAACATCCATAGGTTCCAAGTAAATAGTTTTAGGAAGATCTACTATGCCAACAGAAAATTAAAAAAGGGCAGGAGTTACTGCTCTTTTATCAGATAAAACAGACTTTAACTCAACAACAGTGAAAAAGAACAAAGGAGGGCATTGCATAATGATAAAAGTTTCCTTCAAAAGGAAGACTGAATAAAATATAAATGCGCCCAAAATTAGAGCATTGGGATTCATAAAACGAGACTTCTACTTCTACAAAAAGGTTTAGACAGATCCAGCAGTTCTATTACTAAGTATATATAACCAAAAGAGAACAAATTATTCAATCAAAAAGACACATGCATTTGCATGTTCATTGTAGAATTACTTGCAATAGCAAAGCCATGAATTCAACCTAGGTGCCCATCAATGGTGGATTGAATAAAGAAAATGTTGCATATATACGCCATAGAATACTATGCAGCCATGAAAAAGAACAAAATCATGTCCTTTGTAGTCACATGAATGTAGCTAGAGGCCATCACTCTAAACAAACTAACACAGGAACAGAAAACCAAATACTCCATGCTCTTACTTATAGGTAGAAGCAAAACATTGGGACTCACGGACATAAAGATGGGAAAAATAGAAATTGGGGAGTACTATAGGGAAGAAGGAGGAAAGGGGCAAGGGTTGAAAGGTATTGGCTACTGTACTCCGTACCTGGATGATGGGATTTGTTGTACCCCAAACCTCAGTGTCATGCAATATACCAAGGTAACGAACTTTCACATGTACTCCCTGAATCTAAAATAAAAGTTGAATTAAAGAAGATAAAAACGAAAGGACCAGATTATTCCTTGATCATTAGTATTAGAGTTAAACAGCTGGTGAATCAAAAATGACATCTACGTTACTCACCTGCTCAAACTTCCTGAAGAAAATAAAACACTGAGGTCTCCCAGTTGGAAGCCTGAGGAACACTTGTCATTTCTTAGATTCAGAATACCTGGGTTTTTCTATGCCTTCTGTATAAATCATCCTTACTCTTTATGTTGTGATCAAGCATCACTTTTCCTAGGATACCTCCCTTAGGATCCTTCTTGCTACAGAGACCATGGGGATATTTCCACATTTGCACTGATCAAAATGCATTGTAATGGTTAGCTTAGTCACCTTTATTCAATATGACCTTGCAAGTCGCTTGAGGAAAGGAACTGAATCTAATCTCTGTGTCTCTGATGCATTGCATAATGCATGATATAGGATATCCAATAAATATCAGGTTAAAGGTGAGAGAAAGGAATATTAATAAGTGGGTAATTTTCTATAGTAAAAATAATTTTAAAAAACATCAAAATCTCATTGTCTTAACTCAAAAAGTTTATTTGTCATTCACTTTGCAGTCCTAGGCAGGTTGTCAAGGTATTCTGGGCAACTGTCCTGAGTATATCTCTTTGAATTGGTGAATAAACAATAAGACTGCTTTCATTATGTAGACCCATCATCTTCTGAAATCAAGGAAATTCAAGTAGCAGATGGGGGAAGAAAGCATGGGAGAAGCAAGGCAGGCACCCCTGCTCTGAAGGTGTAATATATCACTGCTACCCACAATCCATTGCAAGAACTAGACACATCTTAGAGCAAAGCTGCTAGGGAAATGTAAAAAAAAATATATGAATAATGCTAAGCACTAACAGAGTCTAATACAGAAGGATATAAAAAGGAAGAGAAGGAGCAAGATAGAGAAACTAAGTGACTGAATATAGCTAGAGTACAGAAAATAAGAGTAAGTCATAACAGTCAGAGAGGAACATTCTGTTACGTAATATGTAACTGGTGACTTCATAGCCATTGTGGCAAGTGTGCTAACATCTCTATAATACAGACCCAGAATCAAGATCATGCACTGTAAAGTGAGCAGATATAGTGGCAAAATAACTTTTTATATCATTCTATGTGTAGTATGCTAAAATGTGAATGTATTTATGGGTTTATATATTTCTGCAAATATTTCATTTCTTAAACATGCTATTTCATGCCTAATAAGTTTGAGTTACATTGCCTGAGTTTTCCTTCTTATTCATAGAGAGGTTAAAGACTAAGAACTCAGAACAGACAATATTTGTGGTGACATCATATCAGATTACTTACTATTCAAAAATGTAACATTGGTGTATACAGAGTAGAGATTAATGAACATCTGCTTAAAACTCATAACCTGATCTTCTTTTTGCAGTGACTTAATGCAGCATGGTACCTAGAATTTATAGCATGAATTACATAAGAATATGAACCTCAGTCTCAGGAGGTATCCTTACTGTGCAAAATATTCTGCTAGTTATCCAGTTGTATTTATGTGATTCATCAGATTTGTTTTGGGTATTTATCTTAAAAATAAAATTAGATTTTCTTGCTTGATTTTTTACAGCAAAATTAGCATGTTCATAACATTGAAGGTATAATGTTCTTATTATTGAAACTCTGCCTCTAGAATTTCACTTAAGTAAATATGTGTTAACATGTATTCATGAAACTGTAACAGGCAGTGACATCGCACAATCTGAAACCATCCAAAATATGAATGGGTGAATATGCTAAAGGGAAAATGTAAAACTAAAACGTAAATCAAGCATTTCAAGATCATTCTGCTACTTAAGAGGTTTAGGTAATTCACACAGAGTAGCTCATTAAAGCCATTTTTTTCAATTAATTTTTCTGATTCTCAATATCATCATTTACTATACAGATTATTTTGAGCATAGATTTAAAAATTTATAGAGAGATGCTTTAAAAAGCTATTGAATAATATTGTGTAATAATTAAAACTAGTCTCTATAGCCAAACTCTTCCAAATTGTGACCACACAGGAAACAATTCATAGCATCATGTAAAAAGTTAGGTTCGATGCTAACATATCTGTTTATAATATTTCTTTCATGTTGGTGGATAGGGAACAGGATTCTAGGGATTAGAGTAGAAGTAACACATTCTTATGATCCTAGAATAACTTTTGCATTATTGTGACTTAACTAGATAAAATATTGTGTGTTATATTGACATCTCATTTGTAAGTAAAATTAGTAGATAACATTACTTTCTTTTATTATTTATGTGTTCCTTTAATACAAAATTATGCTAGTTGGATGAAGTAGTGTGTTGGAGAATGTTCCTTCTATTTTTATCCTTTGGAATAATTGTGTATGAAGAGGGTTATCAGATTCTTCAGTATTTGGATAAAATTTTCTGTAAAACAATTTGTGCCTGATGCGTGTATGCGTGTGAAGGGGCAAGTTGTGCTAAATTGTAGCTTACCTTTTAAATTCCCTTAGTTATTATAGGGTTTTTTTTTTTTTTTGGTTTTCCTTTGTTTCTTGAATCAAGTTTGCAAGTTAGTTACCTTTCTAAGGTTTTACCCATTTTATTTAAGTGGGTTTGTATGCTGTTAATTCTAATAAAACTTCTATGTGTCCTTGAAGTGAATGGAATGTATATATAAAGATAGAGATTTAAACATAGATATAAATATCTGCTATAACTGTTGAATATAAGAATCTATATATTTACAAAATAGAACTATTATTGATTATAATACTTATGTTAATTTCTGAAGGATGGATGTTAAAATCCGTCTGTCTATAGATTTATAAAAATCTATGAGTAATTGTGCCTTTGTTTTTAATTTTGAGTTTCAGCTGTTAGATAAAAACTAGATCTGAATTGTGATACTCTTGTGGTAAGTATTTTATTTTATAATTATATCCCTAATAAGGCTCTTTCGTCCTTAATTACATCTTCAAAGAGTATTTGTATGGCACAGTAGCTAAGCTTGGTTAGTATTTGGCCAATGTAGCTTTTCTTATCCATTATTTTTAAAGTTTTTGAGTCATTATATATTTTGAGTTACTATATTTACAAATATTTTAGAATTGATTATTTTATATCCCATCTGAGACTATTTGTTTTTCATTGTGTAAAGTTATTCCATATATATGTATTGATTACTGACATACTTAAGTTTTTATAATCATTTAATATCATGACTTCCAATTACTATTCTTTTCCTTGTGGTTTTGGTTTTGTTTTTACTGAACTATACCCCATGCCCTTTATTCTTGTTATTGGTCTAGATATTATACATTCTAATTATTTTATGTTTCAAGATTATGTTTACATTTTAATTCACACAGATAATAAAGAAGAAAATTAGTCATCTTTATCAGTGGTCCCCAACCTTTTTGGCACCAGGGTCCTGTTTTGTGGAAGACAGTTTTTCCACAGACCCAAGAATGGGGCTGAGATGCAGGAGATGGTTTTGGGTTGAAACTGTTCCACCTCAGATCATCAGGCACTAGTTAGAGTCTCACATGGAGCACACAACGTAGACTCCTCATGTGTACAGTTCATAAAAGGCTTCACTCTCTTATAAGAATCTAATGCAGCCTCTGATCTGACAGGAGGCAGAGCTCAGGTGGTAGGGCCTGCAGGCCTGCCACTCACCTCCTGCTCTGTGGCCCCGGTTTCTAACAGGTCACGAATGGATACTAGTCCACAACCTGGGGGTTTGGGGCCCCTGATCTATATGATACCAAATGATAAATAGATCTTAGCTCTAATTCTGATTTCCTTGCTCCACTTTCTACACAATTTTTATCTGGTATTTTATATATGTCTTGACTTAATATCAATAAGTTGCTCCTATTTTGTATTACTCATGTCCACTGCATATTTTAAATTGCACACATATTTACCAGTTTATTTGCATAAGTCTAATTGTGAAATATAATTATTTTGACATTTCTCTCCAATCTTCTGGGTGCAGAATATTTGTAACTTAAAAAAATCATTTAGATGATCTTTCAGAAATAATCACTGACTATTAAAATCTGTCAGGCATTCTTTATATTAAAATATATTTACTTCTCTTTCAATGTTAAGTAATAATTAAACCAATTTTCATATGCTATCCTGACTTTTTTAATACACTGAAAATATCATTCTACTATTCTGGCAATAGAACAAACTAGTTAGGTGCAACTTGTCTGCCCTCAGTCTAGTTGCACAGAACATATTTCTTTTCTGGTGTATATTTTGCAATTAATATATGTTAACCTTATAATGAAGAAATAATTATAAAATTATAGTAGTAACATGTTTATAAAGAAAACATATAGGCTGGGAGCAATGGCTCATGCCTATAATCCCAGCACATTGGGAGGCTGAGACAAGCAGATCACAAGGTCAAGAGATCGAGAACATCCTGACCAACATGGCAAAACTTAATCTCTACTAAAAACATGAAACTTAGGCGTGGTGGTGGGCGCCTGTAATTCCAGCTACTCAGGAGGCTGAGTCAGGAGAATCACTTGAACCTGGGAGGTGGAGGTTGCAGTGAGCCCAGATCATACTACTGCACTCCAGCCTGGCAACAGAGCCAGACTGTTTCAAAAAAAAAAAAATAGAAAGAAAAAGAATATATGAAGGCAATATTTACATTCTGATATCCGGTCTTGAGTTTGCTCTATTAGTGTGATTGGTTGTGTGAACCTGTGAAATAGCTTCCTTTCCATCATATTTTTAAAGAGTATTTATTGATTGACTACTTAGGTTCTATCAGTCTGTGAGTTTCTATGAGAGCAAAATTTTAAGACATGAAATCTGCATGTAAGGAATCATTTACACTGACTTACAGATAATTGAGAGTTATTTCTATTCCATAGTAGGCATGCAAAACCAGGGGTTAAATTTCCTAAATTCTGAGGACTTCATTGTATGCAGTGAATTTTAGATTTGGCAAAGATTTCCTCCTCAGTTATGCCTCATTTGAGCCATCATTTATCCTTTCTATTCTCAATGTTATCTCTTCATTGATGTATAAATTATCTATTACTACAATACTGCTGTGTAACCAACTGCCAAGAAATTTAGTAGCTGAAAGCAAACATCATTTATTATTTATTACATGTCCATGGATTGGCAGGCAGTTCCCCTAGTTTTGGCTGGGTTCCTTCACGCATCTGTGGTCAGTTAAGTCTTGAAGGTGGCCCTGCTGATATTAGCTAAGTTTTCTCATATGTGTGTGGTTGGCTGGCTGTGGGCTGGTCTAGGATGGTTTTGTTTTTCTTCGTGTATCTTTCTCATGTTCCTCTTGTAGGCTATTCTGTACATGTTCTCATGGAAATGGAATGAGTACAAGAATGAAAACAGAAATACGCGGGTCATTTTTCAAATGTCTCTGATGTTAGATTTGCTAATACCCCACTGGGTAAAGTAAATAATGTAGAACAAGCTTCCAGTTCTCCACTATTATATTATAGTATGGTATAGTATAGTATAGTATAGTATAGTATAGTATAGTATAGTATACAGTATACAGTATACAGTATATAGTATATAGTATATAGTATATTGGAGCATAGTACCAAAAGGCATGGGTATGGGAAGATAGGTAAAATTAAGGCCATTTTTGAAATTCATCACCAAACATGTTTGCTGGAGTTTTTATGCCTTCACAACCTATCTTTGTAAAGTCAATATGGTAGTGGCTAATCTCTTGTCCATCATCTTTCATCTGTGATATAAGTTCAACTGTGAAATAAGCTTCAAAAGCACACAGGTAATAATGCTAAAAATTGATTATGAATCCAGGTCCTTCTGATTCAAAATGTCACATTCTTTACTTACTATTCTTCATCTTTTAAAAATTTGGTATGCATTTGTGGTTTTGTTTCCATTTGTTACACTAGTAAGTTTCTTGTGATTATAATGAAACTTCAGTATCAGTCACAAGCATGATAAATCAATAATATTTCTAAGCATAAATTAAGCATAAATTCTACAAAAATATTTATTCATTTTGCTTTAGTTTCCTTTTTTTTTCCTACAAGGCAATATACTAATAATACTACTCTTGTAGCATTCTGGTGCATTATTTTTTCTATCACACTGGAACAGTAGGTGGTATGGGTCAAGTATTTCTCACTTTGCATCTTACTCTGCATAATGTGAGAACTTTTAGACAGCTTTTTTATCTGTATGTGTATGAATAAAAAATTTACAAAAAAGTTCATACCTTCACATTAGAAAAAAAATATGGAAGCTAATTCTTCTTAGCATTTTTATATTTATTTACATAGTAAACATGGCTTGAAAATATAAATAAAACTTATTGCTTAGAAGGTCATGGCCAGGTGAGATCTACTATTAAAGCAGTTACTCTTCTGTACTGCTTCCAGCATACCTTGCATTTTAGATAAAAATAACCTTCTTATGTTATTGCAAAGAGTCATTATTGCTTGCATTTAGTTATTTGAAGCTCATTATCTCATGCCTGAACTACTATAAGGATCCCAGAAATAACTCTCCCTAATGCCCTTTTCCATATCCCCACCTCCCAGGTACGTACAACTTTTAGTCTATATCCTTTTTCTTCCATCCTTCATATTACACAAACAATATTAATTATAAAATTCTATTTTTCTCTTTTTTAACTAGCTCATAACTCACCTATAGTACCCACAGGCTCATTTGTAAGCTGGCAAACATTGTCCATGTACATTGATGGCAACAGGTAAAATTCATTTTCATCCTCTAACTTACACCATGAATTGCCTTTCTATAAACTTGGTGCCACCACATTCTCATTTCCCTAAGCCAAAGACGTGTCTGATCTCTCCCTTGACTTCCCCTTCATATATCATCAATATTTATATCTTATACATATTATCTCCTTAATCTCTTACATTACTACATCTTCATTCTAACTACTCTTCCCTATTTTAGTCCCTCATTGGCTCCCTCTTGCTAAATTGTAATAGTCATTTCCCTAGTTTTCTGATATTTCATCTTAACTGGCTTATATGCATCTTTCCCAGGCTGCCTGAATTTTTTTGTAAAATGAAAAACTCATCATTTGGCTTCCATTTTGAGTGGTTCTTACAATTCATTAAAATCTAACCACTTAATATTTTAACAATGTTGATAGTCTATCCATATCTTTGCATCTTTGTCTTTTATAACTTTAACCTTCTCCTGTATTAGCTCTAGGAACGCTGTAAGAAATACCACAAACTGGATAACTTAAAAAACAGAATTTTTTTGTTGTTTCACAGTTTGGGAGGCTGGATATCTGAAATCAAGGTGTCTGCATGGTTTTTCACCCCTTGCTGAGTACTGTGGAGGAGCATCTTTCCCATGCCTTTCTCCTAGCTTCTGGTGATTTACCAACAATCTTCGGTGTTCTTTGACTTGAAGTAGCATCACTGTAGTCTGCCCTCTTCTCCATATGGTATTCTCCCTATGAGCATGTCTGTGTGCAAAATTCCTTTTGAATAAGGACACCAGTGATATTGGATTAGGTTCCACCCAAATAATCTGATTTTTATTTGCTTATCTCTAGAAAGAACCTGTTTCTATAAAGAGCACATTCTGAAGTAATCGGGATTAGTTAGAAGTCTAATATGTCTTTTCAGCAGGACACAATTCAACCTGCAACACCTCTTATGTTTTCCCTAATGTGATGGTGACATGGTTTGGCTGTGTCTGCATCCAAACTCGAATTGTAGCTCCCATAATTCCCATGTGTCATGGGAGGTACCCAGTGGGAAATAATTGAATCACAGGAGCAGATCTTTCTCATGCTGTTCTCATGACAGTGAATAAGTCTCACAAGATATGATGGTTTTATAAAGGAGTTTCCCTGCACATGCTCTCTTGCCTCCCACCATGTAAGAGATGACTTTGGTCCTCCTTTGCCTTCTGCCTTGCATGTGAGGCCTCCCCATTTATGTGGAACTGTGAGTCAATTAAACCTTTTTCCTTGGTAAATAACCCAGTCTCAGTTATGTCTTTATTGGCAGCATGAGAACAAACTAACACAGATAGATTATTTGTTCTAAAATGTGTCATACACTCTCAATCTTAATTTACTTTGACATGCTATTCTTTCTACATAAATCTACTTTTCAGTTGAGGTGGGATTTTAAACTCTAATATCAAGCTTAATTATCACCACCTATTTTAAGATTCCATCTAAAACAACAACTTACAGATTCAATGCTATCCCCATCAAGCTACCAATGACCTTCTTCACAGAACTGGAAAAAACTACCTTAAACTTCATATGGAGCCAAAAGAGAGCCCGCATAGTCAAGTCAATTCTAAGCAAAAAGAACAAAGCAGGAGGCATCATGCTACCTGACTGCAAACTATACTATAAGGCTACAGTAATCAAAACAGCACAGTACTGGTACCAAAACAGAGATATAGACCAATGGAACAGAACAGAGGCCTCAGAGGCAATGCCAAACATCTACAACCATCTGATTTTTCACAAACCTGTCAAAAACAAGCAATGAGGAAAGGATTCCCTGTTTAATAAATGGTGTTGGGAAAACTGGCTAGCCATGTGCAGAAAGCAGAAACTGGACCCCTTCCTGACACCTTACGCTAAAATTAACTCCAGATGGATTAAGACCTAAACATAAGACCTAACGCCATAAAAACCTTAGAAGAAAATCTAAGCATAATCATTCAGTACATAGGCATAGACAAGGACTTCATGACTAAAATACCAAAAGCATTGACAATAAAAGCCAAAATAGACAAATGGGATCTAATTAAACTCCAGAGCTTCTGCACAGCAAAAGAAACAATCGTTAGAGTGAACCAGTAACAAACAGAATGGGAAAAAATTTTTGCAATCTACTCATCTGACAAAGGACTTATATCCAAAATCTACAAAGAACTACAAGAAAAAAACAAACCCATTCAAAAGTGGGCAGAGGATATGAACAGACACTTTTCAAAAGAAGACATATATGCAGCCAAAAAACATATGAAAAAATGCTCATCATCACTGGTCATCAGAGAAATGCAAATCAAAACTACATTGAGATACCATCTCATGCCAGTTAGAATGGTGATCATTTAAAAATCTGGAGACAACAGATGCCGGAGAGGATGTGGAGAAATAGGAACACTTTTACACTGTTGGTGGGAGTGTAAATTAGTTCAACCATGGTGGAAGACAGTATGGCGATTCCTCAAGGACCTAGAAATAGAAATTCCATTTGACCCAGCAATCCCATTACTGGGTATATATCCAAAGGATTATAAATCATTCTATTATAAGGACACATGCCCACGTATGTTCACTGCAGCACTGTTTACAATAGCAAAGACTTGGAACCAACCCAAATGCCCATCGATGATAGACTGGACAGGGAAAATGTGGCACATATACACCATGGAATACTATGCAGCCATCAAAAACGATGAGTTTGTGTCCTTTGTAGGGACCTGGATGAATTTGGAAACCATCATTCTCAGAAAACTGACACAAGAGCAGAAAATCAAACACCACATGTTCTCACTCATAGGTGGGTGTTGAACAATGAGAACACATGGACACAGGGAGGGGACCATCACACACTGAGGTCTGTGGGTGGGGACTAGGGGAGACAGTAGGAGGCAGGGAGTTGGGGAGGGATAACACATGGAGAAATGCCAGATATAGGTGATGGGGATAGAGGCAGCAAACCACATTGCCATGTATGTACCTAGGCAACGATCCTGCATGTTCTTTACATGTAACCCAGAATCTAAAATGCAATTAAAAAAATATATATATATATATGTATATAAAACGACAACAAAATATTTCTGCTCTGTACTGTTAGAGAAGTTCCTATATGATTGAATTATATTATATATATATATATATTTCAATATAATTATATTATATTGAAATTGTTTTTCATACACCCCACAAACGAATGTGAACCCTGTTAGTATAGGGCCTGTGTGATACTTGTTTTTGTATCCAGAGTCTTGCACAGTATTAAGCAATACATCAGATCCTAAATGTGTATTTTAGATGAATTAATGAATGAATATATGGATGAATGGATGAACTGCTACTGGTGAAATTTTGTCACAAGAATCTACTCCTTAAAACAGTTAACTCTAAATTTTTTGCATGAGTATGTTCAGGTTCCTTAATATAATTCCAATTACACTATAAAATATGATGGATTAAACTCCTGCACTTTCCCAAAATAAATTGCCTAGTTGTGCCAATACCATTTTATTACTCCTTGATCTAGTTATACACTTTTTTGAACCATTCTGCATGTTCTGTATTCAGCAGACAAATACAATTTTTGCTGTGCAAAGTAAAGGAACATAGAATGCTCTTCTTTGTTAATAGAGTAATGGGTCCTCTCTGCATGTGTTCCATCCCCATATCCATTTTCCAACTCACATTTTTCTACATTCCAAGCACCTTTAAATATGTTCTCCATTTTGCCCTTCATTCTACAGGAGATTCTCATTTATGTTAAAGCAAAACTATAACTTAGCCACAGCTATCTCATTTCTCAATCCCAATACCATGTTTCATCCACTTTTCTTTTTTGAATTGACTTCTTTTTATTATTGCTAAGTGGTTATTTTCACCTCCCATAGCTAATTGAAAGTCTGCATAGGCCACATACAATTATAAACATCTGAAATACACTCATAAATAAAATAGACAAATATTTTTGCTTTCATCTAGTTTATATTCTACTAGGCAGGCATAAAAACAAACAATAAGCACAAAAAAATAAAAGCATGAAATTTATATGCATTTCCTGGACAAGCCTTTTAAAATTAATATTTGTTGGGTAGTTTCCTATAGGGCAACTGCACATTGTGGGGGGTCAACCGCCCAGTCATTCCCATGAGGCCCTCGGTCACCCAAGGGCACATTTCCTCTGGGAGAAGCAATATACCCTTTCTTTTTGGAGCTGAGGAACTTAGTCTCTCATTTACTTATAAAAAGTAACAGTTCAGTTCTTCACACATAGTGTGCACAGACAAGCCAATTAAGAGATTAATTTTGAGAGAAAGGTAATAGAGAAAGACCTTTTTGAATACACTTGTGAAACTAAAATTAAGATTTTAACCAACTTCCTAGGAGAAAAGAGAGAGAGAAAAAACTCAGTTCAGAATAAATCAAGGACCATCAATGCCAACTGGAGGTCCAGGGCTCAGGAGGACTTACTAATTCCACCAGAGGAGAAACCAGAACTTCTTGAGGCTTCAATGCACTGGGATCTTAGCTCTGGTTTCCAGCAACTCGTTAGGGGTCCTGAGTCTTTTCTGAGGCCCCACGTGTTTGGGCACCAGATTATTGTTGATGAAAACAGTCAAACTCTGTAAAATATATTGAAGATATTTATTCTAAGCCAAATATAAGTGACCATGGCATGTGACACAGCCCTCAGGAGGTCCTGACAACATGTACCCAAGGTGGTCCAGATACAGTTTTGTTTTATATATTTTAGGGGGCATGAGATATCAAATACATTTAAGAAATACATTGGTTTGGTTCAGAAAGGCAGGACAACTCAATGTGGGGGCTTCTAGGCCATGGGTAAATTTTAACAGTTTTTGATTGACAGTTGGTTGAGTTTATGTGAAGACCTGGGATCAATGGAAAGGAATGTTCAGGTTAAGATAAAGGATTGTGGAAACCAAGTTTTATTGTGCAGAGGAATCTCTCAGATACCAGATTTCAGAGAGAGCAGGTTGTAAAATTTTTCTGATGAGATCTAAAAGGGTACCTGGATCCTAGTTGATTATCTCTTGGATCTGCAAATTAAATTAAGGAAAACAAAGAGGGAAGGAGATTCTCTATAGAATGTGGATTTTTCCCACAAGAGACATTCTAGGGAAATTTCAAGGTATGGCAAAGAAATATATTTTGGGGTTAAATATTTTTTTCCTTGTCTAATAATGTTATGCCATTGAAAAGTCAGTTCGAAAAGCAAGTCACAATATATAGGATCAAATAAAACCCATCTGATGAGAATTTATGGCTTGTAGAACAGGAATTCCTAGACCCCTTAGGAATTTGGGCAAGATAAAAAATCAGAGCTTAGTTCTCATACCAAACATGAATGAAGAGACTTGCAGGCAAAGGGGAGAGTCAATTCGCAGCCCTAATTGAGGAGAATGCCTGACATGTTTGAGGGATAGAAAGGAGCCCTGTGGATGGAGATAAGAGAAGAGGTGGGTGGCAAGGAGAAGTAGAAAATGCAACCAAACACACAGATCACATGAGACACTGAAAATCGTCTGTGCAATGCCATGTCTAACTATATAATCATCACTTTCTATTTCTTTGCCCTATTTTGTTGTCTTCAGAGCATGCATTGCTATCTATACTCATTCAATTTATTTGATTGTTAAAGGTATCTAATTTTACTCTCCTCCTAGAATGCAAGATCCTTGAGACCAAGACCTTTACTCATACCTAGAATGGTGCCTTGGACATAATAATGTTCCAGTATATTTGTTGAAACATTAATGTTGCTTGATATCTTCTTACACTTGCTAACTGCCACTTACCTAGTTAGACCTGTTTTTCTAGTCATTGATATTTGTCCTCTCTCTCTCTCTCTCTCTCTCTCTCTATATATATATATATATATATATATATGCTTATTTGAACTACAACAATGGGAAATGAAAACACCATAGTAGCCTAATAGGGATTTACTTCCAGTCTGTAAGCACAAAAGCTTTCACTGTGTTTATTTATTTATTTTTCTACACTCTGTTTGCCTGGATACACTGCAGCTACTAATTGGTAAGGATAAGCCTCTGGCCATGCTTATAATACACACAAACAAATAATAAACAAGCTGTTCTTATTTTATATAAAGATGTAAAGTTAAGAATAGTACTATTGTCCATATCCCCAGAAACTGGAGATCTCTTCAGCTTAGAAATGTTTTCTTAATGGAAAAAAGTCAGAAAGAAAGAGAGAGAGAAAGAAAGAAAGGAAAAGAAAGAGAGAAAAAGAAAGAAGAAAAGAGAGAGAAAGAAGAAGTAAGAAACAGAGAAAAAGGAAGAAAAAGAGAAGGAAAAAGAAAAGAAAAGAAAGAAGAGAGGAAAGGAAGAAAAAGAAGAAAGAGAGAAGAAAAATAAAGAAACTAGCTCTTTTTAGTATTTGTAGATTTTGTAGATTTGTACATTTGTAGCATTTATGGATAAATTGTTTAATATATGAATAAACAATAAAATAATGTTATATAAAATTAAAAATGGGCTGAATCATTCACGTGTTGTTTATGTCATAGTTCCACTTATTTTCTTTTTTCTGTTTATTTACTTATCATTTTTTATTTTTTAGATGGGATCTTGCTGAGTACAGTGGCCATTTACAGACACAATCCTAGCACACTACAGTTTCTAACTCCTGGCCTCAAACAATCTTTCTGCCTTGGCTTCCTGGCCTCAAACAATCTTTCTGCCTTGGCTTCCCAATGTGCTGGGATTACAGACATCAAATTTTTATACTGTACATCCCAGCTCGTGAGTATCTCACATACAGTAGATAGGAGAGAAATAAGGACAATCAGGAACTGTATGTTCAACCCAGAAAACCAGCAGAAACAACTTTGGTAATACTACCATTGCTTCAGGATGTTAGAGAAAAGTACACCTCATTCCGGGAGTTTTGGAAGATAATATCTATTGGAAATAACTCAAATGGAGCTCTATGGAAAAAAAAAAGATATAGTAAGGCATACAGAATTAGAGATAGTCCATTCAATTATTTCTGTAAATAAATTATTCAAGGAGAAATATTTATAACAGGAACTAACATAATTTGAGAAGCAACAAGGCACAGGGTTTAATTTCACAAACACAAATGCAACACTGTGACTCAAACACTGGCAAAGCTGCTTTAAAAATCTGTGACCTTGGGCCAGTTACTTTAATTTCTCTTTACTTCAGTTTCTTTACATTTAAAATGATGCTAAAAACAGTACCTTGCTCATGGGATTGGAATTAACACACATAAAATGCTTAGAATACTGCCTAGTAGATAATAAGTATTATTTAAAAGTTTTAACTATTTTGAATAGATATAATAAATATATGCCAAGGTGTACTCATTATATCATTCAATTCGCATAGAAATAATGCAAAATAGTATCACAATTTCTATTTTTAAAGGTTAGGAAACTAAGGCTCAACAAACTTAATAGCTCTGCCCAAATCCACACATTTAATAGATTCTGAAGGCAACGTTTGAACAAAGGTCATCATGTTCGAAAACTTGTATGTAAAGCTCTTTAACGACACTTCCAAGGTAATTACAGGTCAAAAATTGCTAATATCTCATTTATTGGTGCTTTGTAGGTTCTTATGTCAAGCCCACATGTGCTTTCTTTTTCTTGATCTTTTCCTTAGTTTTTAAAATTGGCCTTATTTTCTGTGTGATGCTTCCTTGGATTCCTGTTGCTCTTCCACAAATTCAGATTCCGTTTCTTCACCCACAGCATTTATTTTCTAGTAAATTTACTTTATTCTATATATGTCCATTCTTTGAAAAGAACTAATAACTGCCTCTTGGGAATTCCTCACTTTTCAAAATAGATAACACTTTTGGTGAATAAGAACATGTAATAAGATTTTTATGATAGCCGGGTGCGGTGGCTCAAGCCTGTAATCCCAGCACTTTGGGAGGCCGAGGCGGGTGGATCACGAGGTCAAGAGATCGAGACCATCCTGGTCAACATGGTGAAACCCCGTCTCTACTAAAAATACAAAAAAATTAGCTGGGCATGGTGGCGCGTGCCTGTAATCCCAGCTACTCAGGAGGCTGAGGCAGGAGAATTGCCTGAACCCAGGAGGCGGAGGTTGCGGTGAGCCGAGATCGCGCCATTGCACTCCAGCCTGGGTAACAAGAGCGAAACTCCATCTCAAAAAAAAAAAAAAAAAAAAAAAAAGGATTTTTATGATAAACAAACAAATGAAAAATATGGTCCCTTTTTTTTTCTTCTCCTTTAGCTGTAGCCATTGTTAAAAGCAAAGTATATTAAAAAAGTTTTTAGTGATTGTCTCACCTGATGAACACACACTGGGGATATACGATAATATAGAAGGCAGACATTCTGCCTCAAAACATTTTGTTGTGGGTGGATTATAGGTAGCTGGTGCCCAAAATTCAGATAATTGGAAACATCAAAATGTTTAAATGGATTTTGAAGAATAGCTAATTTATTTAAATGTAGGACAAATTATTTGAAAATGACAAATCATCTACTTCTTAAAATGAAAATGAGAAATGTACCCTGTGCATGCTTTTAATTCTAACATTTAAATGACATTGCAGGGTAATTTTTCTAAATGTAATGCTGAATTTTTATTTTATGTTTTTTATTCACGAAAATAGTTATGCACTTAAAATAGTTTAGCCACACATAAAACAAATTTAAACTTCATTACATCTGGTAATACATTGCAAAATAAAAGTCTGTTGCATAATATGTTTGGCAATAAATTATAAAACCTTAATAAAATAAAGATGCTATAAATAAATGCATGTTACATAACATATTGGATAATAAATTATTAAAGCTTTCAAGTAAATTTCACAATGAGCAATTATATCTTGGAAACAATTTAGAAATGTGGAAACATTCCAAAAATTTGGAATATAAAAGATAAGCATGGCATTCCAAGTGCTGGAAATCTCATAAACCAAAGTTTAAATTTGATAATATGTCTGATACATGCTGTGATATGGTATGATGATCAACAGATATAGTTTATGATAATGCCTTAGGAAATAAAACTTGTTGCCTTTCCCTTTTTCTACATGTAACTGCTGGGGCTTCTACTTTGTTTGCTTAAATTACTGCAGCAATGATAAAGGTTTGGTGTGAGGATTCAAACGGGGTCCCCCTTTTTAAAAGAAAGTATGTGGATATGTAATTTTGTGTTTGCCTTTATGAAATTTAATTGATATTTTTCAATAAAGCATCCTCTTCCATGAAAACAAGGTCTTATTATTGATGATCCTTAGATGTATATATCTGACATCATAAGGTCAGAGCATATATTATAGGACATATATTTTATAGAGCATACTTTATACACACACACACACACACACACACACACAGAGTACAGTAAAGTTTTGCTGAAGTTGGTTGAATTAGCAGAGACATAACTAATTTGAAGAACTCCAAAAAAAAATTCAAGGAAGTCTTGGAAAAGAGTGTTCTTGGCAAAAGAAATGTAAGTGTAAAGACTTTGAAATGAGAACAGTCTTCAGGGGTTGGAGAAATGACAATATGGCAATGGTGGACTAAAACAGAGTGTAGCTGGAAGAATTAGAGTAGATGGACTCAGAAAGGTACAGAGCACAGGTTCTATAAGACATTTTAGGATAAAGTAAGTGTATGGATTATATTCAAAGAGTAGTGAAACATTAGGTTGTGTTCAGAAAAATAATTATGCGATATAATGTACATATTTAAAGGTAACTTTGGTTGTTCTATTGAGTAGAGAATAGACTGTTAGGAGAAAAAGTAGAAAGTTTTGTCCAGTGACAGACACTGCTGGCCCAGACGAGAGTAGAGACTGAGATAGATTTTGGAGCTACAGAGACTATGCTTGCTGATAAATTAGAAAGAAAATAACTTATTCTACTTTATAGAATAAAGAGTTTCTTGATTCTAAAAGAAAATAGAGAAGGAAGAGGGGGAGGAGAGGTAGAGACAGAGAACAGGATGGATCTAATAAAAACTTCTAGTCATTTGGCTTGAGTAACTGGATGACTATCTGTAGAATTCCACCAAAGGGCAATAAATGGCTGACTGATACGTGGTTTGGGCACATGTAAATCACAAGTATTATTTTGGGCATGTAATTGAGATTGTCAACAAGATGATCATACTTGAGCTTTAAATATGATATTAATTATTAAATATTATATTAAATATCTGCAAAAACATTTTATATTATTGAAATTATATGAAATACAGAACACTTAAGTAACATGGTTATGGTTTCAATTATTAATTTAAATAATCATAATTCGAACCCCAAGCTGACTCTCAAGTTAATTGTGGTTGGTTTGTACCCCTCCACACTATGGTTAAACTAGAATGAGGGATCCAATATATATTCAGATAGCAGTAATTTAAGGCAGAGTGTAACCAATACAGTTTCTATCTCAGAAGAAAGAACTTTCTTTGGCTGGAGGAGTGCATTCTAGGAGAAATAGTTGGTGGGTTGAAGAGGTAGAATTTCAATAGGTAAAGTTGGTGGCAAAGAGAGAGTGTGAGGATGGGCAAGGCAAAGAGAATGCAGAATGGTGATGTTAGATACTGGCTTTTATGGTAAAGAAATTATATTTTCTTCAAAGAAAAACCTCTGTAAGCTTCTGAGTAGCGCTAGATGGCTGACCATATAAAAGTATTAATAATGTACAGTATATGTCTCTCTTAAAACCATAAAAGGTCTAAGTCAAAGGGATCAAAATTCATCTATTTTACATGTGATAAATCTGAAACTAAGATGAAAGTTTACTCACAAAAGATTATATAAATAGCTAGTGGTTAATCTAGAATTAGAACTCAGGTGTCTTGGTGTACTGATTAACTATTTCCTGTATTCCTGGAGTGTAATGACTATTCACAGGCACAGTCATCATAGCACACTTCAGCCTCAAACTCCTTGTCTCAAGTGATTCTCAAACCTTAGCCTTCAGAGTAGCTGTGACTACAGGTGTGCACCACTGTACCCTGCTATGGCATGGATTATTCATAATTGATAAATTCTATTAGGAAGGGTACTCCATGCCTATCTTATGCAAAATATTTAACTTGACTATTATTAATATAAGTGAAAGCTCTATATTATATCTGTTTATTAGTTTGTTCCCACACTGCTATAAAGAAATACCTGAGACTGGGTAATTTATACAGGAAAAAGGTTTAATAGACTCACAGTTCCCTATGGCTAGAAAATGCTCAGGAAACATAAATTTATGGTGGAAGGGGAAACAGGCATGTCCTACAAGGTGACAGGAGTGAGAGAGGAAGAAAAGCAGTGAAAACTGCCTTATGAAACAATGAGATCTTGTGAGAGCTCACTACCATGAAAACAGCATAGGGAAAACCACCCCTATGATCAGATTACCACCCCCTTGGTCACTTCCTCCACACTTGGGTATTATGGAGATTACAATTCAAGATAATATTTGCATGGGGACATAGAGCCAAACCATATCATTCCACCCCTGTCCCCTGTCAAATCTCACATCCTCACATTTATAAACACAATCATGCCTTCACAATGGTCCCCCAAAGTTTCTTAACTCATTCCAGAGTTAATTCAAAAATTTGTAGTCCAAAGTCTCATCTGAGACAAGGCAAATCCCTTTTGCCTATGAGCCTGTAAAATTAAAAGCAAATTAGGTACTTCCTAGATACAATGGGGGTACACATATTGGATAAACACTCCCATTTCAAATGAGAGAAATTGACCAAAACAAAGACACTAGAGGCCCCATGCAAGCATGAAATCTAGCAGGGCAGTAATTACATCTTAAAGCTCCTAAATAATCTCCTTTGACCCCATGTCTCACATCCAGGTCAGGCTGATGAAAGAGACTGGCTCCAATGGTCTTGGGCAACTCTGCCGCTATGGCTGTGCAAAGTACAGCCCTCCTTTCAGCTGCTTTCATGGGCTGGTGTTCAGTGTCTGCAGCTTTTCCAGACATGTGGTGCAGGCTGTTGGTGGATCTACCATTCTGGGATCTGGAGAAGGGTGGTCCTATTCTCACAGCTCCACTAGGCAGTGCCCCAGTGGGGACTCTGTATGGGGGCACCAAACCCACATTTCCCTTCTGCACTGACCTACCAGAGGTTCTTCATGAGGGATCCACCCTGCAGCAAACTTCTGCCTGGACATCAAGGTGTTTCTATACATCCTCTAATATCTGTGTAGAGGTTCCCTAACCTCAGTTCTTGACTTCTGTGCACCCACAGGCCCAACACCACATATAAGCTGCCAAGGCTTGAGACTTGCACCTTCTCAAGCCATGGCCTCAGAAATACATTGGCCCCTTTTAGCCATGGCTAGGCTACAGGGTGCTAAGTCTGGAGGACAAAGTAGTAGTGGGGTCCAGCCCAGGAAATCATTTTTTCCACCTAGGCCTCTGGTTCTGTGATGGGAGGTGCTGCCAACAAGATCTCTGACATATCCTGGAGACATTTTCCCTATTGTCTTGGTGATTAACATTTGGCTTCTTATTACTTATGCAAATTTCTGTGCTGGCTTGAATTTCTCTCCAGAAAATGGTTTTTTCTTTTCTAACATATCAGGTTGCAAATTTTCCAAACTTTTATGCTCTGCTTCCCTTTTAAATGTAAGTTCCAATTTCAGATCATCTCCATCTCCCTGAGGTTCAAATATCCACAGATCTCTAGGGCAGGAGCAAAATGCCACCAGTCTCTTTGCTAAAGCATAGCAAGAGTGACCCTTACTCCAACTGCCAAAAAGTTCCTCATCTCCATCTGAGATCACGACATCCTGTATCTTATTAGTCCATATCACTGTCTGCATTTTGGTCAAAGCCATTCAACAAGTACTTAGGAAATTCCAAGTTTTTGCACATCTTCCTATCTTCTTCTGAACCCTCCAAACTGTTGCAACCTCTGCATGTTATCTCATTCCAAAGTATCCTCCACATGAGTATCTTTATAGCAGTACCCCACTCAACAGGTACCAATTTATGGTATTAGTCCATTTTCATACTGCTGTAAAGAAATACCCCAGAGAATGGGTAATTTATAAAGGAAAGAGGCTGAGTTGACTCACAATTCCACGTGGCTGGAGTGGCCTCAGGAAGGGGAAGCAATGCACGTATTACATGGTGGCAGGAAAGAGACAGCAAACAAGAACAGGGAAAACTGCCTTGTCTTATAAAACCATTGGATCTCATGAGCACTCACACAATATCATGGAAACAACATGTGGGAAACTGCCCATATGATCCAATCACTTCCCACCTTGGCCCCTCCCTCGACACATGAGGATGATGGGGATTACAATTCAAGATGAGATTCAGGTAGGGACACAGAGCCAAACCATATCAATCCCCATTATGAAACCTAATAATATTATTTATCAACAGATTTTAATCTAATAAATGAGATATTTATTATTAAAATACAATTATTAATGTTGGTTTACTATATCCTTAAAATGTTGGCTTGTTACTAGAAATGTTGCTTCAAAGGAGTAGGGAGGATAAATTACTAATCTGACCTGGACTAAAATTCTGCATATCTTTGTCATAGCATTTAAACAATGTATGATATTTATTTGCCCATTTTGGAAATTTTACTTTTATATCCGTATTTCTTACACCTAGTTTAATACTTCATATGCAATATTTGCTGAAAAGTACTACAAATCATTTGGATTATCCAAAAATATATAATTATTGTCACAAGCACCACTATCATTGCTATGTTGTGGCTTGTTGGAAGTTTGCCTCTTTCATTTTTTTTGTTTGAAATAGACCGAAACCCAAAACTAATCAGTTTACCCAAAAGCAAGATTTATTATTAACACATTGGTACATCTCCCTGACCCAAGGCATTCAGAGATACAAATACAGGTAAGTCTTGGAAACAATGGGGATCAACACTCAATTACATTTGAGATGCTTTAAACCTTATCATTTCTGCTTTTCTATGTATTTATTATTATCCTTTTTTTCTTCGAATTGGCTTTCTCTGCCTCTTGAGCCTATGTGTCTTATTCAGCCCACCTGGCTTCTATCAGTAGCCAAGCTATCACAGGGGCCTAGATGGGGCATTAGCTTCTTAATATGGTCCAAATAACCAGAGTTCTCAGAAAGACACAGATTTGTCCAGCTTGAATGGACTATCTAGCCACAAGCAAATTTTATCTGCTAACAGTCATGAACATGTTTTGATATGAGATGCCTATTACCATAACCATTCAAATAACTGAAATTTGGAGATCAATCAATTTGATGAATTGTCAGTTCCAACAAAATTAAGTACTGAAAGCCATTTCTTAAGTGTTCTATTTTCCAGTTGATTAATACGTAAAAATTTCCAATTTATTAATATGTAAAAGTCACCAAATATACTAGTTACCAAAAATGTTTCCAACAGGTTTGATGGGTCAGTTAACAGCTCTAACAAGGATGTATACATTTGGTAACTTCTGACACATAATTTAATATGTATATATACACACACACACATAGGTATATACACACACAGAGACACATCTATACATATATATGTATCTACATACATATTAACATACATATTAACTTTCTAATGGCAATTTGAAATATAAATTGAACCTAATTAATATTATAGTTAGTTCCCAAAGATAACACATTGTACCTGACATACTTTAAACTTCGCAAGTTTTAAAAAATAAATCAAAAAGCCTCTAAAAGAAATCTAAAGTAGCTGAAAGAATCACATTATTTATTAAATGCTGAAAGTTTGGTTTTTAACAAGAAGCAATTGGAAACATTGACTTGTTAGCTGTTAAAAGAAAGATTCAATATCAAAGAATAAAAGTGTCCAAGTAGAGACACAAGGCATGGATGCCCTAGAGGGATAACTATAATGGACTCCATGATAGAAACGGACTAGGAAGTGACAGGAGCAACCCATATCACATAATAAGTTGTTGCAACTAAGTTCTAAATATAACAAGTGAAATTTAAAATGCTACCCAAAATTGCCAGATGAATCCTAAAGCCCTAGAAACTACTAAACTAAAATAAAGTTTAGTTGAGTTTGGTTTTCTAATTATACAAACCTGAAAATTTCCCTTATAAAATAATGATGCTTTGGTTTTAGAACATACCATTTACATTTTGAAAGAAATATATATACATATTTAGAATTTAATACAAACGCTTTGAGTTGTAATGTTCATAAAGTTATATTTTGGTAGTGACAAACTAAATTGTATATTCCTGTTAAGCTCTTAAAATGTTCCTACTAAAGCATTTAAATTATTGTGTTAATTTGTTAAAATCAAAACCAAATTTCAGAAATGTGTTAAATTGGTCATTTAGTAAAATATTCATCAGGAAGATTGGTTTTTGGCAGAATTACTATGTGGCAAACTGAATTTCAGTAATTTGGTTTGGTAAATTTATCTTCAGCAAATTGGCTTGATTTCATGCATGGATGGGGTATAATTTTTATTCTTATGGATGTCTCCTACACAAAGATCCCAAATCATGCCAGAGGAAGAATACAAACAAATAACACTCCTCATACCCCTATCTCTAGTTTAGCAGAGAGCCCTTCTCTTTTTTGTTGTAGAAAAATCATTGATGTGCCAGTAAGCTAAAAATGTCGTGCTCCCCGATGAGACTGCTAAAGGAATTAAAACAAATTGAATATTTAAATAATGCCTTTGGGGCACCTTCATTTATTTCCCCCCGCAGTCAATCCAGTTTTTAGCTTCATGCCTACTATGATTCAAGTACTAACTCTGCCAGAAGGCTTGCCATCATATGGAAATAACCATGGCCTTTGTTAATTCCCTTTGCTTCTGTAGCTTGCTTCAAAACTTGGCAGAGCAGAGGAGGAAGCTGCAAGCTGCTGATGCTGGTGTTCTCACACTGCTGTCATCAGTCGGGCTATGTCTGGTTCTTCAGTGCCCAGTTCTCTAGGATCTGTGGTCAATTCTAGACCCTGCTGTGGGCTCAGACCCTCCTGGGGAAAATGTCTGACAAATTTTTTTGGGCAGATGCACTCTCTGAACACTCCCTGCCAAAACCTCTGCAGTGAGCAAAGCAAAACCTGGCCAGCCTTGAGAAGGGTTGGCCAAGTTCCAGTCCTTGGAATAGCCCACATGTTCAATTTACTGTGCCATTTGGACTGCTGCCAAATGCAACATTCTCCACCAAGAGCAATGTATGCCTCTGTGCCTCCCACTGGACTGCCTCCAGGATTCAGAACACTTTTTTCTTCCTCTATGTTTGCATGCCCTCCTTCCCATGGTCCCTATCCAGCCTCAACTGTGCCATGTCCCACATGACCATATTCTACATCAAATACGCCCCTTCCGGAGCTACTTAGACTATAGGGTGAACCCACAGATCCAGCTCTAGCTACTCTTTATGTCCACAGGAATCCATGCCTTGTGAAACTTGACCACCCGGAAAGGGAGGGCTTTTTCTTACCCCTAATATGTTGTAGCCCTCTCCAGGGCCACATCCTTTTCTTCCACACCAAGCACAAGGGCCAGCACAACCTGTTCCATAGGGCACTGTTTCACCAGGAGCCTGCAGATTACCCTTGCCATATTCTGATCATACAGAAGCATGTCCTACGCTATGACTCTGTCTTACTCCTAATAACATTTTCCAAGTGCCCACAGGAACTTCTCGAGCTCCACCGATGCCTGATGGCCCTCATTCTTACTATTAGGTTAACAATAGATGAAGAGATGATCTTTCCTTTTTTAAGTAGATGTATATTAGCACAAATGCATATATAAAAATTGTTGGTTTCACTTTTCTTAGAGGGCATTCAGGAAAGGACAACCCTTGTGCCACTCAGAGAAGATATCTGTCTCTTCTACTTGGAAATGTAGTACATTAGATGGATATAATCAGATAATATAGAAGTAAATAATTCAAATGTGATTTTTATTTAGTTTTCATAGCAAGTTATATATTATTAAGTATTGAATAGCTCTTTGATACAAGTGTTTATAAAACTATGCACAAATCTAAACTGATATGGATTATTATAAACTGAAATTTTATTGGCAAATTATTTCAAGTATTTTTGTATAATTAGCCAACCCCCAATAAATAAACTTTGAACACAATTACATTATTGTCTTAACCAAATGATGCCTTTCAACATTTTGAGCTGCTTTATTTATAGAATAAACAACCTTGTTTCTCTTGAGGTTATATTTTGGGTATATATTTAATATTGTCAGGAATTATTGTCAGATGTTGAGTTCATTAGCCAGGCAGTGTTCATTTTTATCCTTGATCTTTCAGTAGAAACTTTTTTTGATTTGTTTTATTTTTTAACCATATGGGTCATAAGCACAAAAAGCTGCCATTTAAGGAAATTAACTTCTTTTTTTTAATCCAGGACATGTATGTAAATTATATTGTTAGAGAATTAATGATCTCTTTGTATTGCTTTGGAATAGATTATGAAATGTTCAGATTGCTTTGGGAAGAATTCAAGTAAGGAAATAATTCTTTCTTTTGTTTTAAACCTCGCACTATATAAACTGCAGGAAATAGTTTATTGGAAGAAATAATTTTCATGCCCACAAAACCTGAGGCATTTATTCTGCCTAGACTATGCCTCATAGTCCCTCTCCTCCTCAGTCATTTAGAAGAAGCATTTCCCGTGATTCGTCTCCGATACAGAAAACTAGCATATTCTAGAGCTCTATCATAAAAACAAATAGCAGTTATGTTTGGAGAACCTTAAGTCAAATGGACATGACTCTTCTCTTTGGTATAATTGTGAATCAAAATATGCATCTGTCTTTCAGAGTCTGGTTAAGCCATGTCATTTTCTTTTGCATTGTTTCCTGAATCTGCTTATAAAGTGCTTATTGTTAACAGTTCAGTTCTATATTTGGTAAAAGGTAAATAAGTAGACTTGAATGTTGTCTTTGAAAAAGAAATCCTCTAGCTTTAACACTGAAAATAGTAACAAATTGTAGATCTTTGCAACTGAATTTGAAATTTTAAAATGGCTGAGCAAATGTCTACTTAGGTTTAACATTAAGGCAGGTGCTTAATACAACTTCAGAAAATCATAAAGGCAGTGATGATGCATATTTCAATGCTATAGATAAAATCCATATTTGGTCCTAACAGATGATCTTAAGAGATGACTCCTTTTGTGTGTGAATGTGTAGGTGTGTATCCATGTATGTGTATATGCATGCAGGCATGCATGTGTGTATTCAAGGGATTGTGTTTTTAAGTTAAAGATATCATATTTGGTCATCCAAAATAAAAATAATAAAGTTAGAGGTCATCCGAAATTCAAGAAAACAGCATTCTTTTAAAATGGGGCTACGATTCACTGACTCAGCTGATCTAGAAATTAATGTATTTAACTAAATTAGTATTTATGCGTGCTCTCATAGACGCCAAAATTGCAGTGGTGAGCAAAATAGACAGAAATCCAGTCTTAACAAGCTTGCATTAGAGTGGGAAAAATAATAATGCAGAAAAAAACTAATTAAAATATGTAGCATGTCAAGTGGTGTTAAGAGCTAAGAAAAGAGCGATGCAGGCAAGTAGACAGGTGGTGCCCAGTTGGGTAGGAGTATGTGTGTGTGTGTGTGTACAACTGTGGCTATGTCATCAGTGTTAGCCTTACTGAGAAAGTAAGACCTTAGGAGTGTGTGTGTGTGTGTGTGTGTGTGTGTACAACTGTGGCTATGTCATCAGTGTTAGCCTTACTGAGAAAGTAAGACCTTAGGAGTGTGTGTGTGTGTGTGTGTGTGTGTGTGTGTGTGTGTGTGTGTTTGTGTACAACTGTGGCTATGTCATCAGTGTTAGCCTTACTGAGAAAGTAAGACCTGGAAGACTTGAGAACTTCAAACATGGAGAGCCCTTGGAGAAAAGTACTTCAGGAAAAAGGAAGACTAAGTATAAATGCTCTAAAACAGGGCTTTGTCTGACATATTCTAGGAAGAACAATGAGGTTAGTGTAGTTGGAGAGTAAGGGGAATATAAGGTGAGTCCAGGCAAATGAGTAGGGGTCAGATTGTGTGGGAGCTTGAAGTCATTATAAGAAACCCACTGTAGGGAATCATCACAAGGACTTGCAGGTCTCTGACAGTTTTCTCTCCTCCATCCCTGACATTCGATAAATCAGTAAATTCTATAGATCTACTCCAGGAATGTCCACATTATTCTTTTGCTTCTCTCGCTTTCTACCATTACTGCATTAGATCAGCTTTCATCATTTCTTGCTTGGTCAATTTCAGTAGCTGTTACGTTGGGCAACCTGACTTTTCTGTTCTCCCTATTGGTACTCCAGAAGTCTTCCTCAATCCCCTTAAAATCAAAAATCTTATCACATGTAAACTTAAACACATTTTCTTTGGAACACAATAAAGCCCAAAGACTAACATGGTATTCACAAACATGGTGGACAATCTTAACTTCAGTTTTATCTCCAGTTGGTACATTCACCCCCAATCTCTCTATACCTGTAACAATCCACTCATAATTAATTTGAATTGGATAACAGTTTCTTTGCAATACCAGGCCTCAGTACTTTTGATCTCAAATAATATTTTGCACTTTATTGTATTTCTTAACAATCTTTAGGCATTGGATTCCATCTGCTGTTTATGTCTGTGTAACAAAGATATTTTCTGCATATGGCTTTATGCTACATAGTCAACCTAATAGACTATTTCTGGGTATCTATGGAAGGCAAGAGTGATGAGATTACCTGGATACTCCTATCAAAACCATTAAATTGCTTGATAATATAGAATAATGAACGGGCAACTGTGATGACAGCAAATTTATAGGTATATAACGTATTTAAGAATATGGGCCCTGGAGTCAGATTATTTGACATTGGGAAAGAGATTTAAATTCCTTTGTGTAAACTAAAATTAATAATAATGCCAAACTGGTTGGATTATTATAAAGATTATCACAGTGCCTGTCACATCACATATTCTAAATAAATATTTGCTACAGTAGTCTTTCCTTATCCACAGGGAATACATTCCAAATCCCCTAGTGAATGCCTGAAACCATGGATAATACCAAACTCTATGTGTAGTGTATGCCAGTCTCTTTCCTTCTTTACTTTAATGAATACAAGATCCGTTCTTATGATATAGCATAACAACTGCATTATACATTTTATTCCTTTCCTTATTAAATCAAGAACTTTACTGTTTTCACTTAAAGGAAGCACTTTACAGCTTTTCTTTGGCATGTTTGAATTGCCAGCATTACAGCTCTTTCCCTTCGAGGTCACTATGGAGTAAAATAAGGGTTACTTGAACACAAGCACTGCAATACCATGAAAGTTAATCTGATAACACAGATAGCTACCAAGTTACCAATAGGCAGGTAGCATATACAGCTCTGATATTCTAGACAAAGGGATGATTTACATCCAGGATGGAGCAGAGTGTGAGATTTCATCATATTACTTAGAATGGAACACAATTTAAAATTTGTGAATTCTTTATTCCTGGAATTTTTCATTTCATGTTTACAAATCACAGCTGACCACAGGTAACAAACCACAGGAGGCAAAACAACAGATCAGTGAGGACTTATGTATAGTGAATATTATAAGCCACGTTCACCATTGAACAGTTAGGGAATGAACGACTCTATCTCCCTGCTAAGATAGAGTCCTATGAAGGGAAAACATATGGGCTCAAGTAAAAGGTGTTAGATGGTTCAGAGAAAGATGAATACTGTTTCTGTAATGAGACACTCCCAGAATAGGTATAGGTACAACATTGGTTCAGTTGATACAGCCATGAGTTTATAAGCTATTTGGACATTTTTAGGGCTTCTGGGCACCCCCGTCAGAGGTGGCCATAGCATACTAAACCAGCAACTACGCACCTGCCACATGAGGTCCATTTTTGAAATAATTGGAGAGCTGTTACTACTTGGAACCAAAGTTAGTCAAAGAAGAGAATTTATCTTGTAGGTTTAGAGGCATAAAATGACATTTTGCACTATGTTATAATTCAGTTCTATTCCAATGTTGGTGCAGCCAAGATAATTACTTGTTATTATATATACTCCTGGAGCCTATTTCAAGGAATGATATATAACAGGACTCAATAAGTTTTTGCTCAATGAATTAATGCTGAATCTTCACTTCCTCTTGGCAATCAATATTTTAATTACATTGGTGGCAGTTATGGTTAATTCATGAAGCACTAATGGGAAATAAGCACATTCCACAGGAAGAAAATATAGAACAGAATGCAACAAATAGCATTATAGATACCATTAGGTAAATATATTAGTTTCTCTTCTCACCCTGCCCCATTGCCTATGCAGTATAATCTAAACCCCACATGGCATAAAACAGCAGTGCTAAACACCTTCTGTTAGTGCCATTTCTGTTCATTTTACAAATCTTCTAGCAATCTTTGAAGCTCAAAATTGTGTTGGTAACTTTGACTCCCTATTTACCCTCCCTGTTATTTTCATCAACTCATACTTTTTGAGTTAAAGTTATTAGTTAAAGTAACAATGCTGAAGGAGAAAATTCATTTTCTTAGTGTTCCCAAGTTTTGCTGTGAGGAGAGACAAATAGGCAGAAAAAATAAATGCTTGGGAAATAGGCAGTTCTGCAGATGTAGGATGTGAAACCTGGACTGGATCTTAAAGGATGAATTGAATCAGGCCAAATTACCTCCATAATAGATCCTTCTGAAATGCCAATATACTTTTTCCTGGTAATCTGGACAGACATTATTTTTAAATTAAGTTTTATTTATCTTCACAGATATATTACATCTCATGACACCTTTATGCTGTACTTCATGTTGCATGAAAATGGCATGAAGATGTGAAAGGTAAAATAACTACCTATCTGGGTTTCATGAGAAAGTCCTGATCTAACCGGTTATCCAGTTTAATTAATATCCTTTCTATCCCCAGAGTATTTTGGCTTAAGCAATAAATTATATTGTCACCCTAATAAAGACTGACCAAGATGGTCTTAATATTTTCTTGAGCTTCAACTTGACTAAGTTATAGATAGGTTTTACTCCATCTCTTACCTACTTCCTGTTGTCACTGACTACCACTCTTAACTACAGCAGTTTAGCCTGACTACAGCAGTTTCTCCCCTCCGTTTTCTTAGAACACTTGTCATTGTAAACTCTTTCTCTGCCACTTTGAGATGTACATCTTTTGAAGGCTTTTTGACAGTTTTACAAGCCAGGAATGTCTTTCTCAAGAAACTAGGAGTCATTTTGTTGAAATATAATCATCAAGGAAGATAGTACTTGTATTAGTCCATTATTGCATTGCTATAAGGAACTAACTGAGACTGGATAATTTATGAAGAAAAGAGGTTAAATTGACTTACAGTTCTGTAGACTGTATAGGAAACATGGCTGGGGTGGCATCAAGAAACTTACAATCATGGCAGAAGGCAAAGGGGAAGCAGGCACATCTTCACATGGCAGAGCAAGAGAGAGAGTGAAGTGGGAAGTGCTACACACTTTTAAACAACCAAATCTCTCATGAGAACTCACTAACTACATAAGAACAGTAAAGGGGAAGTAGGTCTGCATGATTCAATCACTTCTCACCAGGACCCCTCCTATAACACTGGATATTACAATTCAACATGAGATTTGGGTGTGGACACACAGCCAAACCATATCAGTATCTTTACGACCTAGTCTCTTTGGGAGGGTAGGTATTTAATTTCTTTTCAGTGGTCACCTCATTCCAAGTTGTAAAACTACCTCCTGTTATGAAGATATGAGAAAGTCAACTTTTCCTCGGGCAAACACAAAATAATGGCCCAGCTCTTAAAACATCCCTTCCTTTTGTTCCAGTGGAGTTCAGCCCTGGTCTCTCTTTCTTATTGCAATGGCCTTGAATAAAATCTCCCTTGCCTGTTCCACTTCGTCCAGTGCAATTTTTGCTCTGATGAGATGATATTATGTGGATGTGGAGGTAAAAATCAAAGTGAGGATTCCGACATCTTCTATGAATTACAGATTCATGTATCTAACTCTCCACTGAACATCTTCTTTTGGATATCTGAGAGGCCTCTCAAACTTAGCATATCGGATATATCACTCTGGAAGTTTACTAATCCATCTGTCACTATCACAATATGCACAGAAGCAGTCCCCACTGACTGATTCCTCATGTCAATGAAAGAAAACTTTGTTCTTATGGTTGTTCAGGTAATAATTCTTGAAGCCATCCTTAACTTCTGTCTTTTTCTTCTTACATCTGTTGTGCTAGAAAATCTCTCTGGGTTTAAATGCAAAATATATCCAAGATACATTTTTTACCACATAAACACCTACCACCCTAGTTCAAGTCACTATTTTCTCTTACTTGGGTTATTAAAAATTTTTTCTTAACTTTATGCCTTGCTTATAATCTCGATCTCCTCCCTCTACCACTCCCAAGAAAGACAATTTTTAACCAACAACAGAGTTATCCTTAAAAGGCATATTCTGTTCAAAACTTCTTTTGGCTTCCAATGTCAATCAGAATAAAAGTTAGAAACCTTCTAATGTCTCTAAGGTAGATTGTATGATACAAACTGAAGCTTGGGATACAATAATTCCAAGATGTAACTGAAGGTCTTTATAAAGACCCCCCAAAACTAAAAAAGCTACCTAACATCCCTTTTTAGTACCATTATTGCTATCAGGGGATAAAAGATACATCATTTTATGAGGTTGTTTCAATTCTCATGGCTTTCTCATTTTAGTATGGGATAGTTTATTTTCTGCACAGTTTTGCTTTAATCCTCTAAAGAAGGGCATAGTTTTGTATTTAAAAGATTATACTGATTTTTGTATGTAAAAGAGGTAAATGCTTCATCATAGTCCATCTTGTTCTTGATGCAAAGCGCTTATTCACTTTATATTGTCAACTGACATACTCTCATGCCTCCACTGTGGCATGTGTCATTAAAACGAGTCCCAT